>NC_077227.1:462781616-463105622 GCF_027887165.1 Monodelphis domestica | reverse complement strand
AGACTCTCTCAATAAAGTCTTGTATTTTAAAGGATTGATTTTCCCCAGTCACATATTTTTAAAAAAGTGGTGAAGGAAGGTGAATTTTGAAATTTCCAAGGGCCCCTCAATTTCCACCCCACATAATCCTATCCTTTTATGCTTTTCCCTCTTTATCCCTTCCTACCCCTTTGTTAAGAAAAGAGTGTTGAGAGAGAATGTGCTCAACACTGCTCATGTATATTTTAATCAATCTGATTCCATTCCACTATTCCTCTTTTTGTCCAGTTCATGATCATGGGTTCTTTCCTTTGACTTTTCCCTTCAAACTCTACCTTCCATAGATGGACTTTGTTTATGTCTTCTCTAAATCTCCCCTTTTTAGTACCCTCCTCTCTACATCTGATTTCCTTTTTGAGTTGAAAGTATTTCTACATCAAACTTTGTATGTATATATGTATGTATTCAACCTCCCTTTGTCCAGTTAAGATGAAAATAAGATTCATGGGTAGCTCATTTCCCTCAACCCTTTCTCTATGTGTAGATAGTCTTTTTTCATACCCTAATTATGTGAGATAATAAATTCCACCCTTCCTCTTTTGTAAATTCCTTTTTCTTTTTTTTCCTAAGGTAATCAAAATAGAACAAAATTGTTCCCAGGTGCTTTGTCTTATTTGCTCCCTCTAAGACCCCTGAATACATTAGGGATCCAATGGGAAACTTGCTTCTTAACCCCTACTGTAATACACACACACACACACACACACACACACACACACACACACACACACATACTTTGTAATCACATAGCTTCTTTCAGTTACTCAAACGTAAATAAAATCTTTTTGTTTTTCTCTTGACTTCTTTGTTTTCATGTCAGTTTCTGCTCAGCTCTAGTCACATCAGGAATATTTGAGAGTTCTCTGTTACTCTAAAGATCTGTTTTTTGGTTGTGAACCTTTATGTTTTGTTTTCTGAAATACCATATTACAAGCTCTCTTCCTCTTTATTATTTAGTTAACAGGTCTTGTTCAAACCTACTCTTGACCTCTTTCTTTTTAAGTCTCTCAGTAGTTTTCTTTTTGATTTGAAATGTTTTGTATTTTAGCTATTACAATCCCCAATGTTTTCATTTTGGGGCTTCTTTCAGAGGATGACAGGTACCTTTTTTTCTATTTTCATTTTACTTACTGGTTCTAATAGGTTCAGAAAGTTTTTATTTACAATTTTTTGAAATAAATATTTAGGCTTTTTTGTTATCAAAGTCTTTGGGAAATCTGATGATTCTTAGACTCTCTCTTGAATCATTTTCCAGATCTGTCATTTTTGGTAGATCTCTTATATTTCTGGTATTTTTTCAGTGTTTTCATTTTTTTCTAAATTTTTTTTTTTAAAAAACCCTTACCTTCCGTCTTGGAGTCAATACTGTGTATTGGCTCCAAGGCAGAAGAGCTGTAAGGGCTAGGCAATGGGGGTCAAGTGACTTGCCCAGGGTCACACAGCTGGGAAGTGTCTGAGGTCAGATTTTAACCTAGGACCTCCCATCTCTAGGACTGGCTCTCAATCCACTGAGCTACCCAGCTGCCCCCCCTAAAATTTTTTTAATGGATTCATTGATCTTTATCAATTTGATCTGATTTTTAAGAAGTCTATTACTTGAGTGAGATTTTTGTACCTCCTATACCAAGCTATTCCTTCTCCTTTCAATTTTTTCTCATCGAACTCTCATTTCCTTTCCCATTTTTTCCTCTAGTTCTCTCATTTTAATTGTATGATCACTTTTAAATTCTTGCTTAATTTCTTCTGGAAATTCCAAGAAAGCATGGAGTAAATTTGTAATTTTCTCTGCTTTAAGACCCCCAAATCCTAGAAGTGCTTCAGGTCAAACTGTAAGCAGGAAAATTCCTTTTCTTCCTTGTTGTTCTTGTAATGCTGAGGAAAAGGTGACTTTGAGCCTCAGAGACTCATGATAAGACAAGACCTCTGAGAGGATTTCCCCCTAGATTTTGAGATGGACACAGAGATACACCTCCAGGCTATGCTTTGTTACCATCAGATTATATCTAAGGCATCTACTCATTCCCTAAACTATGAGTGTCATTCCCTGTGTCTTTGGGGTACAAACCTCAGTCAGATAACACATATCCCTCACTTCTGCCCAACCTCATTCCATTCTTCCTTTGGCACGTAGCCCCCAGGCTAAGCCCCTGTGCTAAGACAATAAAAAGTCAAGAACACATCTCCAATAGGAGAAGCAATATCCCATCCATGGTGTCCTCCCAGTCACTTTACCTTGAATTCCAAATTAATAAATTTCTCTTTTTATTTCTAAGCTCAGTTATGGAGTTTTGCATTCTTGCAAAGGGTACCTGTTCCAAACTCCAGGGATTCACCTCAAGCCCCCTACAACAATAGGATAGAATTTTTCTGGCTATGTATCTTTAGCATTCCTGGTTCTATTATATTTCTTTATTGTTGGTGTTTTCTTATATTTACCAATTTTTTTTTTAGCCTTACATTCTGAATTAGGATTTTTGCATTGGGACCAGGCTCTGTGTACTTCTAGAAGGAATAGCAGGCCTTCTTTGGTGCTGATCCAGATTATCTGAGTAATCAGGTTTCCTTCTTAAAGTACTCTAGAAGCAATTGGCCAACTCAGGTAGTAAATGTGGGGTAAGGTGGCCTAGACTGGAGTAGTCTGACCCAGGTCACGTCCTAATAGTAAAAAAATTAAAAAATAGTCACTAAACATTAATTAAGCATTTACGCTAAGTATTGGTGCTAAAAATACAAAAAAGACAGTCTCTGCCCTCAAGCAGCTCACAATCAAATCCTTCCCATCTGATTCTGAGTGGCTCAGATGCATGTTCTAGGCTTTCTTGGGTAGATTCTGATCTGATTTTCCATCTCCTTGCCTCTGGTCTAGAGCTTTAGTCTTTAGATTTCAGCTAAAAGGCTTCCATGAGCTCAAGTCCCCCGGCAGGGTGGACTTTATGTGGATCTGGGCTGATAAAATGCATGCATTTCTTGATCATTTCTTAGTCTCAAATGCTTTTTTTCTCCCTTTAATTCTTGCTCAAGTAGTTATGAGAGAGCTGGGGCTGCTCTGCTTTCACTCACTTCACCTTCTTGATGAAAGTCCTTTGATTAAGCAGCTTTCTCCTTAAAATTGTTAGCCTTCAACAGAACCCTGTTAAAATAAATGTGTTCTTCAAACACAAACATGTTACCAAGACAGTAATCCATTAGCACCCATTAACACATGAGTGAGAAGTAGTTTACGAGTGGAGATCAGGGCCTTCCGACAGTGGTACAGAGGCTAGGTAAGTTTTAATGGGGAAAGGGGTCAGGAAAGGCTAAGAGCATGGAGCCCATCTGGAAGCAGAATGGTTTAGATGGAGAACTGGAGTGGGGAGGGATGGGAGAGAAATACCTTGACTTTGAAGTAAAACAAGAATGACAATAATAGCTAGTGTGTGGTAGAGAACTTAAATATTTACAGTTATATATGTGTGTATGTATCCATGTATATATAATTTGTACATGTATGTGTGTATGTATATTATTTTTGTGTAATTTTAGTCATTTCAGTTGTGTCTGACTCTTCATGACCCCATTTGGAGTTTTGGCAAAGCTACTAGAGTGGTTTGTCATTTCCTTCTCCAACTCGATTTGACAGATGAGGAAACTGAAGCCAACAGGGTGAAGGGACTTGTCCAGGGCCACACAACCAGTCTGAAGTCAGATTTGAACTCAGAAAAACAAGTCTTTCTGAGACCAGGCTTGGTGCTCTATCTACTGTGCCACCAGCTGCCCCATATGAATATATGCATATATACATACACATATAAATTAATATATATTCTATATATGTGTAGATATATAAATTCATATACATATATGTATTCTATATGTATGTATGTATAAAATTTCACTTGATCCTTATAGCAATCTTATGAAGAGATGCTATGATTATCCTCATTTTAAGCATGAGGAAATTGAGGCTCTTAAACGATTTGGCTGATGTCACAGAGCTAGCAAATATCAATGGCAGGATTTGAATTTGTCTTCCAAAGTCTGTGAATTCTACCCACTCTTTGAAACTGCTTTTCAAGTAATATAGGATTTTAAAGTCAGAGAGGAAGTCAAAATCATAATAATAATAATATTGGTAGGGGACAGCTGGATAGCTCAGTGGATTGAGAGCCAGGCTTAGAGACAGGAGGTCCTGGGTTCAAATCTGACCTCAGATACTTCCCAGCTATGTGACCCTGGGCAAGTCACTGAATCCCCATTGCCTAGCCCTGACCACTCTTCTGCCTTGGAACCAATATACAGTATTCATTCTAAGAGGGATGGTAAGGGGTTAAAAAAATAATAATATATTGATAATAATAGCTGACATTTATATAGAGCTTACTATGTACCAGATACTGTACTAAAAGCTTTTCAATCATTATCTCATTGGATCCTCATGACAACCCCAGGAGACTGAGGCAAATAGAGGTTATGTGATTCGCCAAAAGTCACAAAGCTAGTAAGTGTGTAAGGTTGTTTTTTTATTCAAGTTTTTCTGTCTCCAGGAAATAAAAGATAAATTTTACCATTACAACCTCCTCTAGCATGTCAAAGATTTTGTTCTAAACAAATATTTACTTATTAAAAATGTCCATTCCTAAAATACTGTGATTTCATGACTGGAAGTCATGTTCCTTGAGATCAGAATGACATCATAAACTTCAGGGGAATGAAGATGAGCCTTTCTGATTCCTATGGGGTTTGTTTTCCCCAAACTGGAAGGTTTTGACATGTTCATCTATTTGGGAAAACTGTGGTCAGGCTGATTTGGGGAGCTCCATCTGAGTCCTTCCCTAGGAATGTGACATCGACTCTCTCAGGGCTGCTACAGGAAATAGATTCCTGATGTGTTCCAAAGGCATGAAGGCCTCAAGAGGACAACCATGGAGCAGGGGAGATGTCTGTGCACAAACAAAACCATGGAGGGTCTCGAGCAGGAGGTGGGGAAGACTGGGCAGAGATCTCATTTCCAGCCTCCTCCTTCTCCCCACTTTGAAACCAGGAACTTCTCTCTAGGCCCAGCTTTTCTGGCAAAGTTGGGTCTCCTAGAAATGCTTGGACAAAGGCTTATGCTGAATCAAACTTCTCATCCTCCACCCATCCAGCTGGACCCTATCCTAGGGATTGGGCCAATAAATTTCCCTCTCCTGAATGTGATCCCAAGCAGTTATCTCATCTATAAAACAGGACTGGTAACCCCTTCCTGGCCATCTTCACTGGGCTAATAATATGAAGCTCAAATGAGAGGGACTTTGGAACTGTGTAAGTTCCCAGTAAATAGGAACTATTAGTAGCAGTAAAACAACTGGGGAATAAAAGCCTCAGAAGCCAAAGATGAGGTCTTGTCAGAGGCCTGAGATTCCCTGGGCTGGATAACCTGGCACTATAGCTGCCAATATTATGACAGGAATTGCTTCCGTTTTAAAGGAGCAAATACCAAAAGAGGGTTTTTTTTTTAGTTTTAAATTTTATTTACTTTTATTAAAATTTTTAGTTTTTGATTGTCATCGGATATCTCCATATTTCCCCCTCAGTGTTGATTTGAGATTTTAGAGGTGTGCATGGCTCTCAACTATGACAAAAAAAACCCCAACAAAACCCAAACCACTTAAGTTTATAGACCTCAGAATGCTGACAATTTCTTGATACTATTGTTTATCCTCAGTCCTTCTTTGGATACACTCCTTACCCAGAGTTCCCAGTATGGCCTTTTTTTCTGACTTATGGAATCACAGGATTTTGGAGCTAGAAGCCACTTTTTAGGGATGCTTGGGTCCAACCCCTTTATTTTCTAGATGCAGAAACTGAGGCACAGAGGGGATATCTTTCAGATAGTTCCCAGGCAGGGGCATGGCTGGATCTTCTGATTCTCACTCGGGAGCATTCTTAGGAAATGTGTTGTTGAAAGAAACACCACTCCCTCAGCTTTTCCCACTAAGCCAGAAAGCCTTTATTTATAAATTAATATGCTGCAACCTCTGTAGGCTCCCTAAGAGTTCGTGCTTATCACAGTCATTGAGCTGTGATGCTGCAAGCTTCCAAGGCACTACTTGTACTTTGGGGGTGCCACCATTCCCACTTAGGGGCATCTAATGGGGACCCTTCTGCAGTCTTTTGCCCATAGGGGAGAAGCTGGAAAGGGTCTGTCTTCTTCCTGCCACAGTTTTGCATAATCTACTCTGGAAAGAGGCCCACAAGGTTCAGAGGAGTAACCGCACACTTCGGGAAACACTGGGGGTAGGTGGCCCTCGTGGCTCAGGTGTTGCCAACTTCTCTTTGGGTGGGCCAGAGAGTTCAGCCTCTCCCAATTTCAAACCATTTAAAAAGCTGCCTGATCTGCGGCAGATGCAAGAGGAGAATGATCTGGCCGGGGATTCTTGGCAAAGGCAATTATTCTTTTTCTTAAAGGATCCAAGAGGTCAGATTTACTAAGGAGAAAGGCTTTGGTAGTGGAGAAAGTGCACGCATGTGTGTGAATGTAAGTGCTGAGAGAAAATGGGCATTTATGAAACGCTAATTCCCCATTATGGAATCGATGAATTTTAGGTTTTAAATTGTCATCCAACATCTCCCCATGTCCCCTCCCCCACCTCCCCAGCCCGTTGACTTGGGATTTTAGAGGTCTGCGTGGCTCTCCGCGATTAATACACAACTCCAACTCTTCCAAGCCCTAAGTGGGTGCCGGTCTGCAACTTAAATAATGGCAGTGAGCTGCCTGGGGTCACAGAGATGTTAAATGTCCTGCGCGGGCGTGGGTTAGAGGTGGGACTCGAACCCAAGTCTTGCTCACCCTGAGGCCTGCTTTCTGCTCCTGCTTTTCCACAGTAACAGGTGGCCTTCTCTAAGGGAGCCAAGAACAAGTGGTGGGCTTCCCAGACCCCCAGGACCCGCCCTTGCGGGGCTTTGCAGGTAGAGTTGACCCGGAGCGCAGCGGGGTTCCTTCCTGTGATTTCCCCTCTTTTGATGAAGGAAGGCTTTCAAGGAGAGCTAGGTGCGAGCCCTGACCAGCTTTGACTCCCAGGTTCTGCCTAGCAACAAAACGTCCAATCACTGGGCCACCAGGGGTTTCCTGGGGCCCAGAGCAGGGCCAAGGGGTATATTAAGGATAAGGGAGGCAACCACGTGGCTCAGTGAGGTGAGGTTTTTCTCCGGTTGGGTTCTTCAACTCCTGGTCGGTGTTTTAGGAGCAGAGATCAACGAGTAGGTAGGAGACGTTGGGCCCTGAGGCGAAGGGGTTAGATGACCGCTGTGGTGGCCGGCCTTTGTCCGCTAATGAGAACTTCATGACTTATGAGGTGGGGGTGGGTCAGGAGACCTTAGGAGGTGCAGAGCTGATTGGGGCTAAAAACTTCCTTTTACAGAAAGGGAAACTAAGGCAAGAATGCGCATCTCATTAGCCCATGGCAAAATGGAGACCCAAATAGAAAACAGATACAGCAAATAAAATATAGGGGCGACTAATTTATTCAGTGTGGAGGCCGGAGTTCATATGTGGCTGTGTGACCCTGAACAAGTCACATAATCCCATTTGCACCATAGTTTCCTCATCTGCAAAATGAGCTGGAGAAGGACAACCACATTTGGTGTCTTTTTTTTTTTTAAACCCTTACTTTCTGTTTTAGAATCAGTACTGAGTATTGGTTCTAAGGCAGAAGAGTGATATGGGCTAGGCAGTGGGGGTTACGTGACTTGCCCAGGGTCACAGTTAGGAAATGTCTGAGGTCATATTTGAACCCAGGACTTCCTGTCTCAAGACCTGACTCTCAATCCACTGCACCATCCAACTGCCCCAAAATTCAGTATCTTTGCCAAGAAAACCCCACATGAGGTCACATAGTAAGGTGTGACTGACAAAATCTATATATGTTTACATATAACATATCCTGTATACATATATTGCATATATACTAATGTGTATGCATATATTTCTATCTTTTTTATTGACAAGTCCCGACATTCCCAGTAGATTCTGTTTCCTCACCCAAAACCTCACACACAATTATTTTGTCTAACTTCTACATTTTGTATATGAGGAAAATGACATCCATGGAGAATGTTGGGACTTCCTTTCTGTATGCACACAGAGAATGAAACAGATAAGATTTGAATTCAGGTCCCTTGACTAAATACTTTCCACTATATTAAGCTAATTTGTGGGCCTGGACAGGTGTAGGGGAGGGGTCAGCCCAGAAAAATAGTTTAAAATGGGGACAGGTGAACAATCCACTAAGCCAGAAAGTCTATGAACTTTGAAATTCTCCCCTCCCCCGCACCTGTCAAAGCCTTGGAAGTGGCTTTTACCAGAGGAACAATGATTACTGAGCCTCTGCTGTACCCTTTCATTTTATTCATAGGACCACAGATTTAAAGCTGGAAAGGACCTTAGAGGTTACCAACTCTGTTCACCCTATGACGTTGGAAAGTTACTTAATGGCCTGTAAAATTGAGAGAGTTGGTCTAAGATCTCCAAGGTCCTCTTCCACTTTGATTCTGTGATTCTAGAATTTAGAGCCTGAAGGGACTTTCTGGATCTTTTTGTTCAACTCTCTTATTATACAGAGGAGGAAGTGAGATCCACAGAGAATGTTAGGACTTGCCACTGATTTACTTTGGCAAAGCCAGGAGGAAAGAATACCCTATCCTTGCCCTCAAGGAGTTCGGAGTCTAGTGCAGGAAGCAGAACAAGACAGGACAGTGAGCCCAAGCTCCCACTCCCTTTTGCTGCAGTGTCTTTTCTAGATGCTGGTTGGGACACCCTTACTTCTCAGATCATTTTCTGTTAAAGTTGTACCTTGAGGGGAAGGAAAGGAGGCATTTAATTTAATTTATTTATTTTAAACCCCTACCTTTCATCTTGGAATCAATACTGTGTATCAGTTCCAAGGCAGAAGAGTGGTAAGGGCTAGGCAATGGGGATTAAGTGACTTGCCCAGGGTCACACAGCTGGGAAGTGTCTAAGGTCAAATTTGAACCCAGGACCTCCCATCTCTAAGCCTGGCTCTCACTCCACTGAGCTACCCAGCTGCCCAGGAAGGGAACATTTTAGAAAATTCTTTTGCATCCCTTCAGTTAGAGCTTAGGGGCTAGGAGGAAAGATCCTACTAAGCCATTGCCCATGAAGGCTCTGAAGAGGTCTCAGAACCCTTAACTAGTAGGATCTAAAGCCCTCAGTTTGGCCAGCGATTTGGTTTCTCAGCCTGTTGGTCTAGGAAGGCATTCCCCTGTTCCAGAAAAATAGCCGGTGGGAAACACAAACTCAAGAGGTAGGAAAAAGGATCTCAATGTACAGACCCAGGGGAGATCGATGCTCTTTACACTGGCCCTGAACATTGGCAGTATAGGCATTGTATAGCATTAGGTAAGTCACATCACTTGTTTTCCTGGTTTATCATGAGCAATAATGCACCTGGCTGTCTTAATCGTTTATCTCTGCTCTTGGCTGGCTGGAACCAGGGAGTGAGGAACAGTCAGCCCTTGGGCTGCACCTGGAGGTCTGGGGTGATGATCAGACCTTGAAGGGAGACGGCTGAGTCTCATATCAGTCTGGAATAACAGTCAGACCTTGAGCTGCACCAGGCAGTCTGGGGGTGATGATCAGACCTTCAGCTGAGGGGAGAGACTGAGTTTCTTCATTACCATTTTAAGAATTATAATTTTCCAGAGCAGGTAATTCATTCTACCGAGGAAATGAAAAGTGTATGTAGGCGATGCTCTGTGATGAAGATGGGAAGTATGGAATTGTTTGGAGGATTCTGAGACCTTGCTAGGACAGCCTTTCCTATACTCCCGATAGGGGAGGGTGGTATATTTTACAAGGAAAAGTCTTTGCTGGCAGGCTCCTCAACTTGGAGGCTTTAGTGTTACAAAGGAACACTTAGCATTTTCTAAAATACCTGGGGGGGGGGCCAGAGAGGACATGTCCTGCTAAATGACCAGGGCTGAGGGGCTTGGGGCAGGAGATGTTAAAAAAATGAAGGTCTGTCACCTTAAGGTTCTGCGCTTCTGTGTGGGTGTCTTCTGTGTTGATTACAGACTAAAGGACCATTTTTTTCCCCTTGCTTTCCTTTCTCCGCCTTCTTCCCTCTTTCCCTTTCCCTGGCCCCGTCCCTGCCCTGCTCACTCATTCGAAATGCAAACTAGGAGCCCTCCGTTTGGCCAGGCATTAGAAGGGGACAAAGCCCCAGCTTCTGCTCACAAGATGATGGACAATGAAGTCTTTGTGAACTTCCTCCTCTACAGCACCATTCTAGTCATTAAGATGTATTTGGTGGCCGTTATCACCGGGCAAGTGAGGCTTCGTAAGAAAGTAAGTTTTCAGTCTCTCTGGACCCTCCATCCTTCCCTCTTCCACTTCTGATTTTGTTCTGTTGTCTCGGCAGATAGTTAGAGGAGGTAAATAAAATTCAGTGTGTTTATACTCTGGCAGAGATTTAGAAGTGAGTTAGATGCTAAATATTTTCTTATGATTTGCTTGGGTTTTGCCTTCCCTCTATTCTTCCCCTCCCAACCCCAATCTGTTTCAACAGGATTTGGTTATTTCATCTTTTACATGTAAAGAACATTTTTCTCATTTGACATGACATGCAGGTGAGTGTTCTCTGAAAGAGTATGTGTGGGCTAATCTCTTCTTGGTATCTGGAAAGAAAATCAGATTTCTTTTAAACCAGCAGTTCTGGAATAGTACAACTCTGACAGCCTTGGAGCCTTGTATCTTTTTCTTAGGAAAACTTGTATTTTGAGGGTGGAGTAGATTTGATTAAACCAGAGACATAGAGATCAGTAAGTGGAAATTCCCCAAGCCTTAAAGGGTTGATTATTGTCCAGGACCATCAGGATCTTTTTTTTTTTTTAAAGCCCTTACCTTCTGTCTTGGAATCAATACTGAGTTCTGTGGCAGAAGAGTGGTAAGGGCTAGGCAGTGAGGGTCAAGTGACTTGCCCAGGGTCACACAGCTGGGAAGTATCTGAGGCCACATTTGAAGCTAGGATCTCTGGTCTCTAGGCCTGACTCACATCAATCCACTGAGCTATCCAGCTGCCTCCTAGGATCTTCTGAGTCAAAGTTTTAGCTGGAAATAATCAGGATTCAGGTTCTGGCACAGCTTATGTGAAAGAATTCTCCCCCCCCCCCCATGTTTTAGTCCCTTAACAATTGGAGGAAAAATACAAGTGAGAATGTAAGCAAAGTATAAGGAGAAGTAAAAACTGTTCAAGATGGGGATGCATTTTTAACTGGATAGTATCAGACAAATAAGTGTGTGAGCCAGCAGAATGGGCCTGTTTTATATTATGTAAAATTGCAAGAGAATGTGTACTTACAGGACTGTAGCCCCAAGTGTTCACCTGGAGTTTTCACTCACTTCCAATTTTTCCATATGATCTCCCTGCTGATAATACTTTTCTAATTAATCATCCTTCCAGTTTCTATCCTCTGCCCTTCTGAGCACTGGATTTAGATTCAAAAGATCTGGGTTTCTATCCCAAGGAATCCTGCCATTTATGAGCTGCTTGACCTCAGGCAAGTCACTTGGCTTCTCTGTTCCTTCATTTATAAAATGGTTTATAAAATGATAATAGCTGTGACATGTACCTCATCAGCTGAGATAAACAACATGAAATATACTTTTTAGATTAATTCAACAAACATTTATTAAGCACCTAAAGCATCTTACAAGTGCCATTTAGTTTTGTTCTCTCCCATGTCTCGGGAAGATGGTTGCATTTCAGAAGTAAGTAAAGTTTCAGCATAGAGCCTGAATCTTGTTCAGAAACTTGGGGGGGGGTTGGGAAGGGCTAGGAAGTGGGGTCAAGTGACTTGCCCAGGGTCACCCAGATAGGAAGTATCTGAAGCCACATTTGTACCTAGGGCATCATAATTCTAGGCCTGACTCTATATGCACTGAGCTACCTAGCTATCTCCATCACTGGCAGATCAAAGGAAACATGTTTGCCTCAGCCTTAGAAATGTGTCAGATCATAGCCTTATTTCTGGAAGAGGCTTGAGAGCTCACCTAGGCCAAAGCCCTAGTTTTCAATAGGAGGAAACTGAGACCCAGCTAGGTTAAAGTCATTTGTTCAAAGTCACATAGGTAGTAAGTACTAATAGGAACTTCATCTGGAATGTGGGTGAGCCATTGGCTTGTCACTAACTCCAGTTCTAATGACATTTGAAGAAGAGGAGTGTCTATGCTTGCACAAGGGTGTTTGTAATGTTACATATTTGAGGGTAATGCTGGGGAGAACTCCTCAGAGTAGGTTGATCTTGCTCCTTTGTGTCTTGCTTTGTCATTTCTTTAGTTTTTTGCATCGCAGTCCTGTACATGGAATAGCTTATGTATCTGTTAAGCCATGGTCTGGTCACCCTCCCAGAGGTAGTGGAGTTCTTGTTGAAAGAAAGTAAAAGGAAAGCAGGAGGTTTTTCCTAGGAATAGCTTAACTTTCAATTCTATTTATTACTCTGTTGATTTTCAGGATTTCCAATTTGGTGCTTTATTGTGGATTTTTAATTTGTTCCTTTTCTAGTTTTTTAATTGCATGTCTAAATCATTGATCTGCTTTTTCCTGTTTTATAGATGTAAGCATTTAGTGATATAAATTTCCCTCTAAGTATAGCTTTAGCTGTTTTCATAAATTTTGATACGTTGTCAATCTCTTTAATGAAATTAGTGATAGTTTCTATGATTTGTTCTTTGACCCATTCATTCTTTAGGATACAATTATTTAGTTTCCAATTAATTTTTAGTCTGCTTCCCTTTGTTGAATATAATTTTTATTGCATTGTGGTCTAAAAAGGATGTAGTTACTATTTCTGCTTTTCTTCTTTTGGTTGAGAGGTTTTTGTGCCCCTTTATGTAGTCAATTTTTGTGAAGATGCCTGGTAATACTTTACTTAAATACAGAAAGGATCACATTGCTTCTAGCTGAAGTCTTTAATATGACAAGGAGCTGGGAACCTAGAACTTAATTTCACATCTTGGCTTCACCATGCTTTTTTTTCAACCTTTACCCTTCTGTCTTAGAATTGATACTAAGTGTTGGTTTCAAGGACTAGGAAGTTGGGATTAAATGACTTGCAAAGTGTTACACAGCTAAGACGTACTTGACCAGATTTGAATCCAGGATTTCTGGTATCCGGGCCCAGCTCTATCCATTGAGCCACCTAGCTGCTCCTTGGCTTCACTATTTAACTTGACCAAGTTCTTTAACATCTCTGGGCCTCAGATTCTGCCTCTGATAAAGGAAAGTAAATAAGATGACTTCCATGTTCCCAGTTCTCAATCTATGATACTATAAACTTAGTGTCTATACCACTTATTTACCTTGTTTGTGGATGTAGCTCGACAACTGACTTGTAAGCTCTAAGAGGTCAGGGATGGTGTCTTAAACATTTTTAGAATCCTTTGTGACTAGTAGAGTGAGGACCTTGCACAACATTATGGTCAGTATCTTGGTATTTAAAAATAGTAGGGATGTATTAGGGATTTGGAAACAAGGCAGCATAAGTAGTTAGTATTTTTTTAATAAATGACAGGCTAAGATAATTTCATGCTTCAAGAAACATGCCTGCAGCTCTGCTGGCTAAAAATGGGGTCCTAGAGATTGGGCCTAGCTTGCTTTAGAAGTTAACAGAAAAGAATCCTTTGTGCTGATCCTAGTTCCAATTAATTCACCAGGTAATCTGGGACAAATAACATAAATTCCTAGTTCCTTCTCTACCTGTCTGTATAATGGGAAGAATGAAGTGTTACTCTTGCAAAATAAGCTAGGTATGAGAACTGGTAATGATCCAGTGGGGATCCTGGGATTAGGGTTCCTGGAACTGGAAGCCTATCAACTTCAGCCTCTTTATTTTGTAGAAGAGCAAACAGTACTAGAGAGATGGAGTAATTTGTCCAAAATCATACAAGTGATGAGTGGCTGAGCTGAGATTTGAACCCAGATCCTTTGACTCTAAATTTATCCTTCCCCTTGGACCATGTGGCCTCCTAGAGCTGAAAACATTTAGTTTTCTTTTTCTTTTTTAAAATTAAGTTTATTTAATTAATTTAGAATATTTTCCCATGGTTACATGAATCATATTCTTTCCCTCCCTGCCTCCCACTCCGTCCTGTAGCCAACAAGAAATTCCACTGGGTTTTACATGTGCCATTGATCAAGTCCTATATCCATATTATTAATATTTGCACTAGGGTGATAGTTCAGAGTCTACATCCCCAATCATATCCCCATTGAAGCATGTGATCAAGGAAATGTTTTTCTTCTGTATTTCTGCTCCCACAGTTCTTTCTCTGGATGTGGATAGCATTCTTTCTCATAAGTTCCTCAGCGGGGCAGCCAGGTGGTTCAGTGGATTGAGAGCAAGGTCTAGAGATGGGAGGTCCTGGGTTCAAATGTGGCCTCAGACACTTCCCAGCTGTGTGACCCTGGGCGAGTCACTTGACCCCCATTGCCTAGTCCTTATCACTCTTCTGCCTTGGAAACAATACACAGTATTGACTCCAAGACAGAAGGTAAGGGTTGAAAAAAAAAAAGATCCTCAGAATTGTCCTGTGCTGCTAGTAGAGAAGTCCATTGCATTCAATTGTGCTACAGTGTATCAGTCTCTGTGTACAATATTCTCCTGGTTCTGCTCCTCTCACTCTGCATCAATTCCTGGTTGTCGTTCCATTTCACAAAACATTTAGTTTTCTAAATGTACTTATCCTGGTTCTGTCAGCAAAACATTGTTTATTTGTTCAACTCCTAGCATTAGTTAATCAACAAACATTTATTAAGCTATTTATTTAGACAGCTAGAGGATAAAGTGCTGGTTATGGATTCAGGAAGTTATGAACTCAGGAAGACCTGAGTTCAAAACCTGTCCCAGTCACTTGCTAACTGGACATGCCATTCTCAGCCTTAGTGTCTTCATCTGTAAAGTGAGAATAATATGACCTCCCTCCCAGGGTTGTTTTGAGTAAGTATGTAACGAGATAACATGAATAAAGGGCACTGCCAACCTTTAAATTCTATATAAAACCAGCCGTTATACTAAGCATCTACTCTGTGCCAAGCGCTGCACTGGAAGATAGGGGTATAAAATACCAAAGATAAAATGTGCCCTGAAAAGCAGCAGCTGGTTGGTGTTGTGTGTGACTGTTGTGCTTGTGTGACCTTAATTCAGTTAGTAAGAGCTGACAGTAAGATCCAGGCATTGTGCTAAATGCTGAGAATACATACCAAGTTAAAGACAGTTGCTGCCCTCCAAGAGCTGACCTTTCTGATGGGGAAAGGTTTGAAAAAGAGAAGCTGAACAGGGTGGGGCATGACAGAGGGGTCTGGGCACTTGTCTTTTTTTTTTTTTAACTCTTATGTTCTGACTGAGAACCAATACTAGGTATCTGTTCCAAGGCAGAAGAGCAGGAAGGAGTAGGTTTAAGTAGGGCTAAGTGACTTGCCCTGGATCACACAGCCAGAAAGTGCCTGAGGACAGATTTGAATCCAGGACTTCCCATCTCTAGGCCTGGTTCTCTCTTTATCCATTGCTGGGCACTCTTAAGTGGAGGTACTGGGAGGGGCCACAGGGCTAGGGACTGAAGTGTTCTTAGCTAAAGAGGGAAGAGGAGGAAGGAAAAGGACAAGCATTTCAAATGCTTGTCTTGTACCATGTGACACACACTGCTAAGTGCCTAACAATTATTGTCTCATTTGATCCTCACAACAACCTGCCTGGTAGGTGCTATTTATTATCCCCCATTTCAGTTGATGAAACTTGAGGCCAACAGGATGACTTGCCCAGGGTCATACTGCTAGTAACTGACTAAGGTTAACTTGAGTCTTCTCGACAGCAGGCTCCAGCTCTCTATCTACTCTCCCCTAGCATGCATTTTCTGGGGCATGATAAAGGAGTCTAAATTATAGCCTGCTGAGAAAGGAAGAGATGACTGGCCTGGGCAACCTCCTTAAATGGAGGTTCTTGGAATGAAAAATTCCCAAGACCGACTTGTAGTCACACAATCTCTGTGGATATCTTTTAGGCTTTTGCCAATCCAGAAGATGCCTTGAAGCATGGAGGCCTCCAGTTTTGCCGGACAGACCCAGATGTGGAGCGATGCCGCAGGCAAGTGTCTGCCTTCTGTCCCTGTGTGTACCTCATTTAGCCTTTTCTTGCCATCCTGTGCGCTGGGACTTTAATGTTCTTTTTGCGGGGTGGCTTATGGGCCGTGGAGGAGAGCTGGGGGTGTCTTGGATTTTCTTTCCCTTCCGCCCGTTTTTGAGGTAGGTCAAGGAGGGTGGATTTGGTGGGAACTGTGGTAGAGAAAGGATCCTTGTGGGTGGGTGGTGGATCATAGAACTGGTTGGAACAAGGGACAAAACTCTCCTGTGCCCTAAAAAAATGAATGGGCGTGCCATCTCAGACTAGAAAACATGAGTACTTGGCACAGTTAGAAAGCTCTCTTTGCTTATTTATTCATTTGATTATTTCATTCACCACAAGCCTATCCCCCTTGCCTGGAATGTAGTCCCTCTTCCCCTCCTCTCTGCTTCTTTGAATTCTCAGCTGCATTGAAGGCTTGGCTCAAGTGCCACCCTTTACAAGAAACCTTTCTTGATCTTCTCCCTTTGCCTCCAGTTGTTGGTGTTTTCTCCCTCTTCACATCATCTTGTATTTATTTGGGTACATGTCTTACCTCTCATTGGAAACACAGTGCTTTGTAGGTAATGGACATGTCTTAAGAGTTTGTGATCTGACTGTAAGTCAAGAAACTCTACAGTCTCCAAAGGATTAAAAATAAGTACCATACAGGTTAGTCCAGAGGTGCATGGTAGGGGTAAGCATATAACATAGACACATGAAAATGAGGAACTTTAAAGAACTGGTGTGAAAGATGTCATCAAGGATATGAGCATTAAAAAAGAAGATGGGCTGGAGCCAGCTTGAACTGACTCCCCAGAACCAATTGTTAAAATTTTGGAAATCAACAAACTACAAATCAGAGCTTGACATTGCCTTGTTGATGGTCAAGACTTAAGAAAATAATAAAGAAAATATTAATAACGCAGATTAAAATGACTTGACATCCCCCCATAGCTGGTTATTAAATATTTACAGGCACACCATTGGCTGGTCACATGGTGAGAGCAAAGGCTATTAGGTGGCTGGCCTGTGTGTTCCACTAGGTTTATCCAGATATTAGAAAATGATAGGGAAGACACCCCCCTACCATATCCCTAGCACTTTGAGTGGGCCCTTGGGGTGAGCTCTGGGAAAACATGGAAAAGAGTCAGGGAGGGTAGGCAAGCAAGAATAGATTAGAATTTGAATCATTGAAGGGCTTATACAAATGGCTGAGATCATCACTGTTCCCTTTGAGACAATCCTGTAACCTCGATAATAGAGGTCACATTTTAGGAAGGGGTAGGTCACTTGTCCGTAGTCATGTGGTGGAACCACAACTTGAACTCAGGTCTTTGATTTCAAGTTCCACACTTCCTGGCAGTGCCATTCTTTGATCTTGAAATGCTAGGGCCCAAATAATGGGGAATTACCAGAACTGTTGGCAACTTCTCTGCAGCTTGGCAAGTTATTGCAGGGTATGGAACAAACAGAGGTATTCATTTTTTCAGAGTTTTGAAGAATGTATAGCCCAAGGAGGAAATCTCATCATCCTGGGGAAACTAGAGTAGTTAAATATTAGGCCAAGGCTGATGGAGCTGTTACTCAATAGCTTGGCCTTTCAGCTGTAATTTGAATTTGTGTTTTTTTTTTTTTCCTAGAGCAGTAAAGACATGCCATAGATGGGTCCAGAGTTTAAAAAATTAGGATGGACCTGGTGCAAGCTGGAGAGGGGAGGCAGAGAACTCTTTACTACTACATTTACATTCTGCCTTTTTAGATGGCCTGGAAATGGGATGGAATGGTAAGACTATTTCTGCACATAACACATAATTGGAAGCCATTCATGTGACTTAGTAGCAAAAGGAGAAATATCCTTCCTTTGATATGTTCAGGCAAAACCCCAAGGGATAGAGTAATAAGGACAGATACTTGTATTTCTTTTGAGCAGGAATTTGGGAACAGGAGAAAAGTTTAGACGTGGGTCCGATGGGAGAAGGGGGCATTGCTAGATGTAACTAAAAGAGCATTAGATCTGGGATAGTCCTAGCTTTGGTATTTAACTAGCTTATCATGAAAGGTGGTATAAGGGGAACTTGGGTTCAAATTCTAGTTCTGCCTCTTAGTTTTTTGTAATCACCCATAGGCACTGAGTCTTCCTGGGGCTCATTTTTATCTTCTACAAAATAAGTGAGATTGGACTAGCTAGCATCTTAGGTTCCTTCTAGCTCTGGGTAACCTTGGTCAAATTGCATTTTTTCCTCTAGGCCTTGGTTTCCTCATTTTTTCAGAATTGGGATAATGGGATAACCTATCTTTTTATTTTTTGCTCTCCAAATCCAAAGTTAATATAATTCAAACATCTTGTAGACCCTAGGGTGCTATGGAAATAGGCATTGTTATTAAGTTTTCTATTGGTCATGATGAATGAATTCTTAGGGAGGAGCAGTCTAGCCCAATTTAAAGAAGCTCATCACCATTTGGCCACAAATTACTTATTTTCAGTTATGGAAACAAAACCCGTATGCTATTGTGATTTGCATTAGTGGAGGGAGCACCTACTTGGATGAAAACACAGGTCCTTGGGGTCTAAGTATGATTGTCACCATGTTTGGAGAATTCCCAGGGCAAGGTCCAAAATAAAAGTTTTTCCTCATATCAGTTTCTAGTTGAGTTTGACACTACTAGTCTGGTTTTTATGTTTGTAGATGACATGGAGCTGATTACATCAAGTCTCAGAATATTATAGGGCCTTTTAAATAGGATCCAAAATCATGCCTAAGAGTTTAGCTTAACTGTCCAGACGGAAAACTCAAGGGGATGAAGAATGTGTATTGTCCAGAGATCTGGCCAATTAGTACTTATATCTTAGAAGGACACTATGCAGGGGCAATGAGTTGGACCCAGGAGCAAAGAGCAATCTGGATAGATAACCTGTGGAAAATTGTGCCATACTTCCAGTGCCCTGAAGCTTCTCTCTGAAACAAAAGCCAATTTTTAAAAACATTCTGCTGCTGCATGTTTGTAAGACATAGAGAAACCTCATCTCCGAAGAATGAAAGTTGTAGGTCATTCTAAAGAGTGATGGGCTCCAGTGTAGGAAACAACATATTTCTGAGGAAGGGTTATATGGGAGAAGCTGCATCAAGGATGAACTACCATTGAGATGTAGCCAGAAAGGAGGTGGGTAGGTCATAGATCCTAAGACCATGGATCCAGAGCTGAGAAAGATCTGAGCAGCCATCTAGCCAAACTCACTCATTTTATGGATGAAGAAACTGAGGTAAGAGATGATTAATGGAGAGTATGTATTCCATCACATTCATTTATTAAATGAGTAAATATGTGTTAAGCAAATTTAAAAGTGCTATATAGATATTAGCTGCTGTTTATTATTCATGTAATATTAGGAAGTTTTGAGATAGGTTTCTGGCACAGTGGAAACTACAAAAGCATTTATAGTAGGAAATGGATAAGAAGGTGTGAATGAATTAGAGACTGTACTGTTGAAGGGAATATCTATATTTCCTTCCCCCAGCTCCCATTAATAAGCCTTTGAAATGCTTTCAAAATAATGCTTTACTTTCATGGTCCAGCTTATTAAACATTGAAGGGGATGCATTCAAGGCACTGGAGTGGATTCTGAGATACTTGAAATTCATTTGTTTGTGGAATATTTTAAAAATATGATTTCCTATTTTTATTTTTCATAGTTTGAGATGCCAGTGGAGCCCAGTGCTTTCCTTTTCTTTAAATCAGCAGTTTTCACACTTTTTGGTCTTAGGACTCCTTTACACTCTTAATTTATTGAGGACCTACCACCTCCAATGAGCTTTTATGTTTGTAGTTGATATCCAAGGGTGTGTTTAATACAGACAACTTTATCTGGTTGAGCCAGTTGTTAAATTTTTAAAAAAATATATTTTTAAAGTTTAATTAATTTAGAATGTTTTTCTATAGTTACATGAATCATATTCTTTCCCTTCCCTCCTCCCACCCCCTCCCATAACCAATGAGTGTCATGTGTCACTGATCAAGACCCATTTCCGTATTATTAATATTTGCACTAGGTTGATCGTTTAAAGTCTACATACCCACATACCCAGTCATATCCCCATTGAACCATGTGACATTTGTTAAATTTTTATTGAGAGTATTTACTCCTTGGAAATCAGTAAGTGCTATGCAAATCAGAGCTTTATTTTATTGATTGTCTAGCCTTAAGAAAGTAAAAGTATTAATAATGTAGATTAAATGTTAGTGTCTCAGTGTACATTTTTATTTTCCTCCAGAGGGCTAGTGATTAACTGCTTATCAGCACCCCCTTGTTTGTATCTATTAACATTTGATTAGTTCAGTTATTTCCTACTTTTTTTTACCCCATTTGGAGTTTTCTTGGCACAGATACCAGAGTAGCTTATTGGTTCCTTTTCCAGATAAGGAAACTGAGGCAAAAAGTTAAGTGATTTGCCTAGTATTTAAAGCCCAATTTGAACTCAGGTCTTCCTGACTCCAGGCCTAGTCCTGTGCCACCTAGTTGCCGCATTGATATTTACTGTATTAGAAAGTAAAACATCTTAGTATTATAATGAAAAATAATTTTGACATCGTAGACTCCTTGAAAGGGTCTTGAGCATTCCCCCATGGATGCCTGGACCACACTTTGAGAGCTGCTACTCTAAATGATGAAATTTTACTGTGCTTTTTACCAGTTACAGAATTAAAATGAGATTGGTTACCTTAAAGTGAAAGTCAGGAAGAGTGTAGAGGCAGTGGGAGGAAAATGACCTACCCCCTGGATTGCCAGGACGTGACTCCGAGCAGCTACTCTGCCAGTGGGGATGAGGCCTAGGGGGAAGGTGCCACTTCCAAAATACAGCTATCAAATTTCCAAACTGCTGTAATGACATAGTAAAAGTCAGACTGATGTCGCAATAACTCAGCAGAGAGGCAGGATATTGCAGTACAGGGAAGCTACTGCGGGCGGGGAGCAAGTCTGGTCTGGAGTGAATTTGTTTTGGATGACTTTTGCCTTCAAGTGGTCATTTTTAGGAGTGACACACCTCAGTCCATCTCTCCATGGACTGAATTGATTTTTAATTTTTTGTTCTTGGATTAGATTCAGAAAATGTGAAAGTTTCCTTATAATAGACCTTTGTGTTTTCCCTTTGCTCCTTCACTTCCAACCTGGGGAATGTTCTTAGTGACTTTATTTGGAATAATTTTTATAGAGTGGGGAGTGACCTTTAAAGATTATCTAGTCTAACTCCCTTTTGAAGAAAAAACGTTCATTTATGCCTTTGGTTTTTACATATATGTCTTCTACTTCCCCCTCTTTCAAACGAACCCTTTTCTCGTAAAAGAAAAACAGTAATTGCAGTAATTTGTAATTGCAAAAATAAGCAATACGTGACTGACTAACAATGTAAGCAACATGCTGCCCTTGTAGCGCCCCTGTCTCTCTGTTGAGGTGAAGGAGAATATAGTTTATTTTATGTTTTCTGAGCTATCCCTCTCATTTTACTAGTGATGAAATTGAATCCCAGAAAGGTTAAAGAGTTGTCCAAAGTCACCCAGGCAAAGTCAGGAGTTGAACCTGGATACTCTGAGTATTTGGTGGGAACACTGTACCATGTTGCCTTTTAGTGGCTTTGACTGCATGGACCTAGTTATATGTACAGTTGTGAGGAATAGGAATACTGTACATAGCTCTGGTTCTGCTTATAGAGTCTCTATTTAGGATTCTTATTCATGGGGAGAATGTCTTCCAGTAATCAGTATTAAATCAAAATACTAGGAACTCCTAGGTTGAGAGAGCCCTCCAAGGAGAGAGACTTGGGTTTATTTACCTTTCTTTTACCCCTTGCTTATACATGTACAAACTTGGGAAAGTCACCTAATCTTTCTGGATCTTAAGTGGAACAGGATGACTACTTAAGGGGCCCTTCCAACCCCTAGGTAGGTGGTCCTCTAATGCTAAATGAGAGCATGAATGTCACAAAATCCCAGAATGATGGGACCTAGAGGGACCCTCCCTAAAGCTTGAGTTTCAGAGAAGCAAAAAGAAAGTCCACTTTTCATAGCAAGAAGCAAATAGATTCTTGGGTAATTTGCCTCAGTTTCCCTACTAGTGAAATGAGGGAGTTGGACTAGATGTCTCAAGGCAAGGGTCAGCAAACTGACTTGTGGGCCAAATATGACCTGCTCACTCTTTTTATATGGATTGCAAGCTAAAATTAAATTTTTCTTTTTTTTAATTAATTGATTTATTTGTTGGCTACATAAAATTCCCAGGTTATCTCCCTCCCTCCTATCACTTGAAAAAAGTTTTTTTTAATGTGTATGTCAGTGTATCTATAAACTGTGTCTTTTGTGTTTCTCTTTATCAGTTCTTTAAGTGGAGGTAGACATTCACAAATTATTTTTCAAACATTAGTTCTGTAGTTGTGTATAATGTTCTTTTAGTTCTACTCATTTCACTTTTCATAATTTCAATAAGAAAACTATTCATGGTTTTCTTAAATTAACTTGCCCATCATTTCTTATGGTACAGCAGTATTCTATCCCAATCATATGTCACAGCTTGTTTATTCCTTCCCCAAATGATAAGCCTCCCTTCAAATTCTAGTTATTTGCCACAACAAATAAATATTTCAGAATATATGGGTTCTTTCTCTTTTTCCTGATCTCCTTAGGAAACAAATCCAAGTGGTTTCCTGGGTCTGAGGGTATACTGTGGTGAAAATTATTAATTAGCAGAAACACTAATAAGAGAAACAATGTCTCTAAGCCAATGGGTTTATTGAGAGAGGGATGGTCTCACAATAAAGTGAGACTTTTGTCAAGATCAAAACCAAAGACTGAGTCTTAAGAGATAGCCTTCTTTTTGTCTAGAAAGTAGATGATACAATATCAGATTAAAGACAGAATATACAGTTAAAATTAAAATAGAATGAACATAAATCTTCTTTATGGGCAGGTGTTAATGCTGCAAGTGCAAAATAAACTGGAAAGTACAGAAATTATCATATGGGTGGTAACTAATATTAGGACTGACCTTTCCAAGG
The DNA here is from genome assembly GCF_027887165.1 of Monodelphis domestica. Lineage (NCBI taxonomy): Eukaryota > Metazoa > Chordata > Mammalia > Didelphimorphia > Didelphidae > Monodelphis > Monodelphis domestica. The sequence continues at coordinate 463,082,403 of NC_077227.1, read as the reverse complement.
CCTCTGTAATAAGGGGTCAGAGTCTCTCCAAAATGATTGGATCATTTCACAGTTCCATCAACAGTGTATTAATGTCCCCATTTTTCTTTATGCCCTCCAACACTGATCATTTTAGCCAGTCTGAAAGGTGTGAAATGATTTGCATTTCTCTGATCAGTAATAATTTAGAAAATTTTTTATGTGCCTATATATATGCTTTGATTTTTTTCATCCCCAAACTACATATCTTTTGACCATTTAGCAGCTGGGGAACAACTCGTCTTCCTATGAGAAAGTCTAAAAAGAAAAATTTCCCAATTTTCTTCTTTCTAATATTGGCTATGCTAGTTTTATTTGCACAAAAAAAATTTCAATTTAATGTCATCAAAATTATCCATTTTACCCCTCTCAGTGTCCTCCTGTTTATTCATAAATTCTTCTATCCATAAATCTGATAAGTAATATTTTTCCCATTTTTATTTGCTTATATCTCCCTTTATGCATAGGTCATATATCCATTTTGATTTTATTTTAGTAAATATTGTAAGATATTGATCTATACCTAGTTTCTGCCAAAGTGAATTCTTATCTCAAAAACATGGGTCTTTACTTTTGTCAAATGCAAGATTGCTATATAATCTTTTACTACTGTTTTTTACAGTGTGTCTGTTCTGTTCCACTGATGTCCTTTCCTTTTGCTAAGAATGGTTTTTATATTGGCCAGTTTGGGTTCATGGACTGTTGTTTGTGAATTCTTGCTCTAGGGGGTTTTTGCCAGTTCTATACATACAGTCATACAGTCTATATCTATCTATGAACTTTATTCCAAGAAATTATACAACAGAAAGGCAGCAAGATCCTGTGGAGGACAAGGCCTGGTTTGTAGTCAGAAAGACCTGGGATCAACTCCTGCTTAAGATGTTTACCATTGGTGACCCTGGGGAAGTTATTTAACCCTGTGGGCTCTCTGTTTCACCATCTGTAAAATGGGGACAAAATGGCACCTGCTTCACTTTAAGAAGAAAAAAAATGTAAAAACTATATTAAGTGAGTTAATAATAACTGAACCCCAGTCAGTGACTCATGAAAGACAGAGATTTATGAAGACAAGTTCCCAATCTTCTGAAATTTATTTTAGAGTAAGGCAGTTGCATTTTTCGGTAAGCTGATCCTCAGGGCCTGTGCCTGAGATAGCATCTAGAAACAGGCTAAATAGTAATTTTTTCTTGCAATCTTTTTGTCCCCACCATTATCCTTCCATGTCCTCTTAGTTATATTATTTTTATTTTTTCAATTATATGTAGAAACAATTTTTGACAATTGTTTTCTGACATTTGAATATTGAGATTTTTTTCCCTTTCTACCCCTGTCCCAAGTGAAGTCTGATATAGGTTATACCTATACTTTAATGCAGTACATTTCCATATTGTTCATGTGATAGAAGACATATATTACACATACAATAGAAATCTCATGAAGGAAATATAGTGGAAGATGGCTTGCTTTTTTTTTTTGGAAAATTTTATTTAATTAGTTAATTTGGAATATTTTTCCATAGTTACAAGATTCATGTTCTTTCCCTCCTCTTCCCCCCAGCTCCCCTCCTGTAGCTGACATGCAATTCCACTGGGTTTTACATGTGTCATCGATCAAGACTTATTTCCATATTATTGATATTTGCACTAGGGTGATCATTTAGAGTCTACATCCCCAATCATATCCCCATCAACTAATGTGATCAAGATGTTGTTTTTCTTCTCTTTCTACTCCCATAGTTCTCCCTCTGAATATGGATAGTGTTCTTTCTCATATGTCCCTCAGGGTTATCCTGGATCACTGCATTGCTGCTAGTAGAGAAGTCCATTACATTTGATTGTGTCACAGTCTCTGTGTATTATGTTCTCCTGGTTCTGCTCCTCTTACTGCATCAATTCCTGGAGGTCATATCAGTTCGCATGGAGTTCCTCCAGTTCATTATTCCTTTGAGCACAATAGTATTCCATCACCAACAGATACCACAATTTGTTCAGCCATTCCCCAATTGAAGGGCATCCCCTCATTTTCCAGTTTTTGGCCACCACAAAGAATGCAGCTTTGTCTTTTTACCTATTATCTCATTGGGGTACAAACCCAGCAGTGCTATGACTGGATCAAAGGGTAGACAATCTTTTAGTGCCCTTTGGGCATAGTTCCAGATTGCCATCCAGAATGGTTGGATCAGTTCACAACTCCACCAGCAATGCATTAATGTCCCAATTTTGCCACATCCCCTCCAACATTTATTACTTTCCTTTACTGTCATGTTAGCCAATCTGCTAGGTGTGAGGTGATATCTCAGAGTTGTTTTGATTTGCATTTCTCTGATTATTAGAACACCTTTTCATGTACTTATTAACAGTTTTTATTTCTTTATCTGAAAATTGCCTATTCATGTCCCTTGCCCATTTATCAATTGGGGAATGGCTTGATTTTTTTTGTACAATTGATTTAGCTCCTTATAAATTTGAGTAATTTGACCTTTGCCAGAGGTTTTTGTTATGAAGATTTTTTCCCCAATTTGTTGTCATGCTTTGATATGCATTCATACTTCAGTAGTTATTCTTTTTTTTTTTTTAGGCAATGGGGGTCAAGTGACTTGCCCAGGGTCACACAGCTGGGAAGTGGCTGAGGCCAGATTTGAACCAAGGACCTCCCTTCTCTAGGCTTGGCTCTCAATCCACTGAGCCACCCAACTGCCCCTGTCCAGTAGTTATTCTTTAGCCATGGATAGCATTTTCATCAAGAATCCCTTGTGTTTCTATTATTTTTTAAAATGTTTTTAATTAATAAAAAAAAAAAACCCTTACCTTATATCTTGGAATCAATACTGTGTATTGGTTCCAAGGCAGAAGAGTGGTAAGGACTAGGCAATGGGGGTCAAGGGACTTGCTCAGGATCACACAGCTAGGAAGTGTCTGAGGCCAGATTTGAACCCAGAACCTCCCTCTCTGGACCTGGCTCTCAATCCACTGAGAAACCTAGCAGCCCCCTGGTTCTATTATTATTTTTTTAATTTTTTTAAAAACCCTCCGTCTTGGAATCAATACTGTGTATTGGTTCCAAGGCAGAAGAGTGGTAAGGGTTAGGCAATGGGGGTCAAGTGACTTGCCCAGGGTCACACATCTAGGAAGTAGCTGAGGCCAGATTTGAACCCAAGACCTCCCGTCTCTAGGCCTGGCTCTCAATCCACTGAGCTACCCAGCTGCCTCCTCTATTATTTTTAATGATGAAATCTCAATCAATTTCAGCTCCCTCTGCTCCCCATCTTAACCCCCATCCTAGCCCCTTTGGCTTTCTCCTAAAAGAGTGTCATTGCTGTTGAGGAACAGCTCAGAGTACCTCTAGTACCACTGGCTCTTGGAATAATGATGGCAAACATATGGCATGGGTGTCAAGACAGCGCTCAGAGTACTCTCTGTGGGCACGCAGCCACACTGCCCCCACTTCATTACTAGAAGGTAGAGGAATTTGATGGAGCTGCTCCTTTCCCCCTCTCCACTGTGCCTGATGACATTGTTTCACATGCCCTGCCCCTCTGCCCAGCAGCCAATGGTAGAGCACAATGAGTAAGGTAGGCTTCTCACAGGTGGCAGAGTTGGAGGGGAGCAGAGCATTCAGGCCACTCCCCATCTCTACACTTGCTGAGGACATTCTTTACTTCACCCTACCCTCTTTCCAACAGTCCATTGGGAGTACTTTCTCCCTCCCCTGTGTGATGTAAAGTGAGGGGCAGGGCATACCCAGCATGTGATGGGGGCATGGTACGTGGTGTCTGGGGAGGCAGGCACACACCCAGCCTAGGGGGTCAGGTAGGGTCTGGCACTCCATCTTTAAAAGGTTTGCCATCAGTGCTCTAGAACCTCTTCCTGCCCAATCCACAGGTTTTTTGGGGTGTCGACATCGTTGCTTGACATGCTCTTTCATCTTTTTAGTCTGCAGACTTTCCCCCCTAAATCAAATCATTTAAAATATAGTAGAGAAGCCAGATGAAAGACTACTGTCAGAGATCCTTTCATAAAGTGAAAAATCCTTTGGCAAAGTGATAATGACTTCTTCTCTGCCTCCTGTATAAATCCCTTACTCTGTCCGTCTTATGTAAAGAACAGTACAGCTGCACTGTAACAACCATGTTGAGAGATTTCTTCAGAGGTACTGAAGCAGCTGAGAGTCATAGGTCCACCAAATTTCAAAGCTTGAGGGGATTGGAGACCATCCAGCATGGTATCTCAGCAGAAACTTTGCTCTTTTTAAAACTCTGCATATCTGTGTGTCTGACTCAAAATCTAGTTCTGGGGCAGGAAAATCCTCATATTCAATTTAGAAAACTATTTTCAAAGTTAAAAACATAGATTGTCTTATTTTAACTCACCAGGATGGAAACCACTCATGGTAGGTTTAACACTTTAAACCCTTTTAAAGGTTATGGTTAAAACTATGATTCTTTTAAGATTAAATCTAAAGATTTCTGGCTTTTAATTCATTCAACCATTTTATTCCATTAAATCTCAAAAAATGCCTAACAATACTGTTTCTTTTAATTAAAATGAGTCTGGCCACTGGTTAACAGATTTATTATGAATTATGGATAGATAGGAGAGGGAAAGGAAGAATATAGAGAGAAGTAATTTCCTAATCTAGTTTCCCATTTCAGTTGCTGCTTCTCCAGCAGCTCCTCAAGCCACAAGTGGCACCAAAGTGAGAGAGAGAGAGAGAGAGAGAGAGAGAGAATGAGAGAATGAGTGTATGTCAGGCATGCAGGTAGTTAATAGGGATTGATGTCACATTTGCAGCACCAGAGGGGAAGGGGAAATTTCCTTCACACAATCTTATATGTATAATATATTACATTATACATTTAAAACCTTTATTTGGGAAGAGGTTACAGAAATTTCAAAGACTTTACCTTTCACCTTACTTTTTACCATTTATTTGAAAATACAGTATCATTTCTCTATCAGGTGTTTCATTCATGTTACAAATTCTACAATATGAAGAAACTTATTTCAATCTCTATGGATCAGATTCATATGCTTTTTTCTACAGTTTCCTTTATCAGATTGATAAAGTATATATTAAAATAAATAAAGAGTAAATATGGGCATAATGTAACTATGGTCAAACTAGAAAATTTGCTATAAAGTGACTAGAACACTGCAGTATACACTATCATTCAGAATAAGTTCCTCACATCCAAATATAATTTAAAAAACTTCTAAATTACATCAAAACAGAAGTTTGAACATAATACTGACCCAAGAAAGATGATCAGAAATCTAAACTCTTAACCATAGAATCACCACACTTAAGAATAGGTGTTGATAAAGCAATTATTAGGTAACCTGTTTTAAAAATGATTTTAACAAACTCTTAAAGATGCAAAATAAAAATTCCACAGCTGAAAATTCAATCTTAAGTCACAAAATCTTTTGTAACAACTGGGAAGTCTTGAGTTAATGAAACTGCAAGATCTCAGTGTCACAGTTTGCAAGCAGGACCTGACATGATCTTACAATTAAGCATTTTAAAGAGATTCTTAACGAGTTTCACAGACAATATTAAGTGTATACTTAATACCTTCTCAATTAAAGATAACAAGGAAACCATGAGTTTTCAGATCAACATTTCTTTAAAAAGGATTTAGGTTTTAAACAGTTCCTTCAGTTACAAAAATGATTTCAGCCTAAATTCCAAGGTAACATTTTAAACATTTACCTCTCTCAACATTTTTTTAAACATGTGAAAAATTTGAGCATTACTTTTAAAACTATCTCAGCCCTTAATTCATTTGTTTAAGGTTCAAACCATTAATGAAATGTTTGACTATCAAACTCTTTTAATTATTGCAGTTAATACCATGTTGATTGAATTTGCATTTCACTCAATCTTTCATAATTCTCCAATTTATTATGAATTGCTTAAACATTCAAAATAGTTTAGATTATCACAGTAATATTCTTTTAGAAGGGTAAGGTAGAAAATACCACTTTTACTTTTGAGGTCAGTATCAAAGTCGGTAGGTCACATAATATCCAATTAATCCTTTTGCCATGTTAGAATAATTTCTACAATAAAATTTAGAAGTAAAACCTTTTAAAAGAATAATTTTACATTTAGCCTATACTTAATATTTACCAAATCTATGGTCATTACAGAACATGAGAATATTGAAGCTTGTACAATTAACAGTACCCACAGCATCTGTAATACTATAAAATCTGATAAATTGCAAATACTGAATTATGATTACATATTCAGAACCTGAAAGTTTTCTAAGTTTAGCACACTTTATAATTGAGACTTAACTTTCAAATACATATATACTCATTCTAATTTTGAAATAAACACAACTTAGAAAATTCACTTAAGAAATTAAGTATCTCTCTCTTTGTCATATGATGAGTTTCTCATTAGTTTTATATATATGATCAACATTGAAACAGAGGAAAGGGGGCATATAGATATTATTATTTCCATTATTACTGATATTTCTATTTTGGCTGATCAGACTGAATAAGGGCTACTGAATAAGAAAGATAATAAATCATGCTAGTACCAAACATACACAAAATTTAGTAAATTAGAATATTCCCTTAATTTCTTTATACTTGTTAAGTGATCACTGCTACTCTTTTACTTTCCCCAAGTTTCTCTTGAGGGAAAAGATAAAGTGTAGAATTACATACAGAACAAAAGTAGCAACTTTGATAAAAGAAGATTCTTTTGGACAAAAACACTGAACTTGAGGATCTCATGAAATTTTATCTCTCATTTCTTTTTTTTTAGGAACTATTAAGAGGATTATTTGCCTTAGACTTAACTGAATATTCCTATTAATATGGGCCTGTCATTTGGCATATAGAAGAAATTAAATAAGATAATGGAGCTGCGGGGCTTCTAACCCATATGGGGAAGGCATTTCAAATAATTCTGCCCAGGGTCTAAGCTCTCTTTCCTGGCTTATTTTAAGTGAAGTTTTTTTTTTTTTTACCAAAACAGTTGTTTCTTCTCAAGAATTTATTGCAGACTTCTCAGCTCAGTAGCCTAGATTTCTTTAAGGCTTCCTTCCTGCTTTTTAGACATTTTAAAATTTATATACAATATATTTACAGCAGTACTGTATCATAAAGCTAGCTTATCTTTAAAAAATTTTTTGAAAGCAGTTATTTAAAAAATAAACATTATAGTCTTTTGTTACCAAAATTTGACTCTATATATTATCAAAATCTGTTTTTGAGGTTCTTAGGCAATTTTATCAACTGAACAACTTTAAACTTCTCTCAAAGGTAAACTACTTTGAGAACTCATGAAAACAAACATTTAACACACTTAGCTAGGTTCCAACAGACCTCTCACACAAATTTTCTCTTCTGAGACAAAATAGAAGGCATCTAGGTTTAGACCTTGGTGGAGACACAAGTTCACCAAATTAAACTCCAGTGGAGACACAAGTCTACTCCTGTGGGCCTCTTTTTCTTGACCTCCATATGTGACTCACTAGAAATTATAGAGAAAAGGATAGTAACAATAATATACGCTGACAAGATAAGACTTAACACTACACCACCCATGAAAAAATTACCCCTGAAGAGATGGGACTCATCATGTCTTTAATGAGGAGTCTTCAGAAAACAGAGTCCCCCTGAAAAAAAAGCTCCTGAGTGTTTCCATGGAACCTTGTCCCCAAGGGATCTCAGAATCCTAAATCTTTTCCTCAGTCCCATCAGGTCAACAAATTGTTAGAAATAAAGAAACCTCTGGACTGTGATGCTGAGCCAAAGACCCAAACTTTAAATTAAAGCTGGAGATCTTACCACACCCAGCCTGTGGCAAAGACCCCATCTAGATGTTCAATAGTGTGTCTTACTGGTTTTTGACAGCTAATTAGACTAAGTCATTAACATTGCAAGAAGGTACATAGGATGTTAAGAAATATGCAATGGTTTTTAGTAACAATGGTTTGGAACACTTGATATGAAGTCATAAGTTCAATGCAAGGTTAAGATAAGATGATTTAATTAATCCTCTGGAACTATACTACTTAAGTCAAAGTAGCCATTCTTGGTCATGATACTTTGGGGAGCTACTAGTTGGCAGAAATCTTCTATGGATCAAGCAACACCTGGGCATGCCAAGTTTGCTTTCATATGATCTCATCAGGTCAGCTCGACTCCCAATGAACCCAGCTCCTTCTGCATGGGTTTCAGTTTCCCTAGATAACTAAACAGATCTAAAGTTTTTATTCCTCCAACAAAATCTTAGAATTTAGCTAGTTGCTATAATATTCTAATATACCAAACTATATCCTTTCTAATATTATGGTTGATATTCTGTTGTTATAATTGATATCTTATGCAGTTTACTAACTTGGTCTACCTTTTTCTAAAAATCATAGTTATCTAAAAGATTATATGTGATCACTTGGTTTATGGTCAATAATATAAAACCAGCATTTCCTTTCATAGAGAAGGCCATCTGCTGGACAGAAGGATGGGGGAGGGGGACGTGTGAAGGGGAAAGATGTCTGAGTGACATAAGATAAGGTGAAGAAGTTGTCTGGGAATAGTTTCAGTTTTTTTTCTTGAAGTTTGAGACTTAAGGGGGGAACAAGGTGGTTTGAACTACTAGCTGCTGTGATGAGTGGGCTAGGGAATCGATCACATGTAGTACTTTCATGGAGGTGAAGCACTGATTCTCATTTGGGTGTGGGTGATAAAATGTGGCTAGAGTGTTGGGCCTGGAGTCAGGGAGTCTCTTTGTCCTGAGTTCAAATATGGCCTCAGATACTACCTGTATGACTGGGCAAGTCACCTAAGTCTGTTGGTCTTAATTTCCTCCTCTGTCAAATGAACCAGAGAAGGAAATAGTAAGCTACTCCATTATATTTGCCAAGAAAATCCCAAATGGGGTTACAAAGATGGGATATGACTGAACAATAACACATAGAAAGAAGGAAAAGGCTTCTCTGGCCCTTACGCCTACTCTCTGGTTTCCAGGGTTGATGAGAATCTTACTACAGATTGTGGCTGTTTACCCAAGAGAGGAAGTAGTGGATGGGTTTCCACAGAGACCCTGTGTGTATGCCCAGCAAAGCTCACGCTCAGAGAAATCCTGAGAAGAAACAGCTGGATAGTAGTCTGCAGCTGTCTCCTGTCAGCCACAATAGGAGCCAGAAATCAGGGGCAAACTCTTGCTGGCCTGAAGACGCTGTTTTATCCTTGCTGATGTTGGCCACTATATTTTTAGAGTGGGAACAGGCCTATAAGGCTCTCTAGTCCCATTCCTTTATTTCTTACAGAGGAGGTGCCTTGCTTGGGGATCACTCAGATAGAGCTGGGATTTAAGTCTAGGGCTCTTTTTTCCATGGTAGCAAACAGATGAGTGATGCTGGCTATTAGAGACCTCTAACCACTTGCCACTACTGACTCCATTTCCTGGGACCTATCTAGAAAGCAATAAAGTTGTCATCTTGCTAAGGTATTTGTATTGTTGTTAATTATAATAGAAGAAGAAGGCTTACAAAATGCTTTCCTCACAACTCTGTGAAGAGAGATACTATAGACACCAATATTCCCATTTTATGGATAGGGAAACAAGATGAAGAAGGGAAAAGTGGCTTTTGCTCAGTCTTATGCTACTAGAAAGTGCTGGGCTTGTAGTTCTACAAATTTAGAATAGGGAGGGTCCTCAGTGGCTATCTAATCCAACCATACCTCTTTTTATAGATGAGGAAATAAGTCCAGGAAGTTAAGTGATTTGTCTGAGGGTGATCACCCATAATAAATGTCAGGTGGGATTTGAATCCAGGGATTCCGGTACTCTTTCTATCTAGTTGGGCACTTTTGGCACTGTACAGCCCAGGACAGATTTTTTTTAAACCCTTACCTTCCATCTTGGAATCAATACTGTGTATTGGTTCCAAGGCAGAAGGGTTGTAAGGATTAGGCAATAGGGGTTAAGTGACTTGCCCAGGGTCACATAGCTGGGAAGTGTCTTGAGGCCAGATTTGAACTCAGGATCTCCCATCTCTAGACCTTGCTCTCAATCCACTGAGTCACCCAGCTCTCCCCCAGGGCAGATTTTTATAAATATGATCCTAAAATCAGAATCCACCTGAGTGTGATCCACCTGAATAGATGTTGGGCAGGGGTCCCCCCCTCTTCTTCCTTTAAGATCTTTATACAGAATCATTTTGTGATGTTAAAATATCAGCCCCTTCCAGCTTTCTCTTTTTAAAATGAATTAAGTACTCCTGGCAAGGTTGACATAAAGGTCAAGATTCCTTAGTGTGGGCAAGAATCCTCTCTGTTAGATAGATAGTATGTTTGAGAAGGAACAATGAATGGTTATGGAGAATCATCCTAAAGATGTCACAGTTTGCCAAGGTCCAGTTTTGGGGGTGGGGGGAATGGAAGGGAATTGTTTTAAGGGGAGCACCAAATCTCAGAAGGGGCATTGATTAGAAATCATGTTTGGAGAAGTCCAGGATAATGTTTTCCCCTTTTAAGCAGAGTGAAGGAGGGTCATGGGAAGAGCTACATATTATTATTATTTTTTAATATCCTTTACTTTCCATCTTAGAATCAATATTATGCATTTAGTTCCTAGGCAGAAGAATGTTAAGGGCTGAGCAGTGCAAATTAAATGACTTGCCCAGGGTCACACAGCTGGGAAGTGTCTGAGGCCAGATTTGAACTCAGGATCTCCCATCTCTAGGTCTGGCTCTCAATCTACTGAGCCACCTACCTGTTCCAGGAAAGCTACATCCAAATTGAAAAGTAGTGAGATTTGTCTAGGGATTAGAAGGCTTAAGTAAGGCTAGATCACTACAGGGACCATTCAGCAGTCATAGTGCATCTCTACAAGCAAATTTATCTGCTTCACAAGACATAGATTTAGACACCAGATCTTTTGGGTACAAATTCTAGGAATGAAGATGGAATATGGTTGGTCACCTTGTACAAAGGCAGAAAATTCGCTGGGGTTGGGTTGCTGAACTGAGTTCTTCAGGCCTTCTCTGTCTCTCCTAGTTCCCTGTTTGGGTAACAGTTTTTCAGGTTGGATAAGTATGAATTGCTTCTTGCCAAAGAATGCAATTTCTCACTTTGAGAATGGTGAAGTCGCAGGGTTTTGTTGAAGAATTGAAGTGATGGAATCCCTGGAGCATTCCAGCTGGATAAGATCAAATGAATCTTGCCCTAGTGGTGCTTCTGGTGAGCTTGGGAGGAAGGGGTCTTGGGAATGGGAGCAGGAAGGGTGCTGCTCTGAGAGGCCCATCTCTTCCATCTATCAGTTTTGTAAACTTGGGCAAGTCCCTTTCCCCTTCCAAAGTCTCAACTTCCTTTCTGTCAAAAATAATAAAACAACAAGGTGCAGGATTTAGATTATCTCGATGGTCCTTTTCAGTTCCAGATAGTCAATTCTGTGAGAGCAGATTCTGGAATCTACGGATTTGTGTTTGTGATGAAGGTAGAGAGGGAATCAAGGGTTACAGAATTGGTGGGGAGACTCAATAAGGGAATTGTTTCACACTGATTTAATGGGCACTTTTCGTGATCTGTGATTTCCTTCTAAATACTCCCCTTCATTGATAGAGATCCCAGCCCAGGCATTTATCCTGTTGGAATAGTCTGAAACTTATCTGTGTTTCCCCCCATAAATCCTCCTCCTACCCTCTAAGCACTTCATTTTAGTACTTAGGGGCACAAATAGATCAAACCAACTGGCCGACCATCTGCCCTATCTCATTCTTGCTTTGTGATATGACCACTCCCAAATTCTTTCCCAATCATACATTTTTTGGTTGTGTGCACAAACAGATTGTTGAAACTCCCAAACTGTGGGGTTTAAAGTACTCATTTAAAGCACTCATTTATGACAATCTGGAATCTATGTACTACCAAACTCGGGGAAGTCAAAGGTTACCTAATGCCTCATGGAAATTGTTAATCAGTTCCAATTCGATTGAAGCAAATTGGCTTTCTCCCACATCATTAATTTATGTATAGGTATTTCCCTCCTTTCTGATTTCCCTCCTTTCTCAGCCCTTATAATAAAAGGAATTTCATTAAAAAGCATAGTCAGGGAGCCTATAGTTACTTGGTGATTCTTGTTCCTCAGGTGTGGTAGTGATGTGTGTGAGAGGCAGCATGCTGCACATGGTCCTGTCAGAAAGACATGAACTCAAGACCTCTCTGTTGTCACATGCTGGCTCTGTGACTATGGCATATGCCCCAGGCTACTTTGGTATAACAGTGTAAGAGTTAAAAATTTGGGGGAAACTGAGGCAGGTAGAAATTAGTTTCTCTCTGCAAGGAGTATTATATTTTTAGAGTTTTATTTAAGATAAGGAATTTAAGAATATACAAGTAAGAGAAGCACGTGATAGGTGGGCTGAGAGACCCAATTCAACCTTACCTACATGATGAAAAGACCCATCTGCTCTGAAGTGGAAGTAGGAAAGAAAGCCCAATAGCCTTTACAGCCAGGTTAAATACCCCATCTCGCTCTTGGCCCAGGTGAGGTTACAAGGCATTTTGGGAAGTGAGCAAGGACTCCTGGGAAATGGAGTCCTGAGTTCAAGTCTCCATTTTTACAACAGACAATGCAGAACAGTTACTAATAACAAAACTGTCTTATTTCTTAACTTTTCTTTAGCTTTCTGATATAGAAAGTTGTGAAATGACTTGCCTTTCAGTCTTGGGAAGTATTAGGGATTATGGGTAGAGTGTGTATATGTTATATACATTTACAAGAGGCAAGCGCACATATATTTATAATCACAGACGTGCATAGAGAGCTAGCCTGGAAGCAGGAAAATCTGGATTTTTGGACAGGTCACTTCCCTTCTAGGTGACTAAGACTTTAGATTGCTATGAAGGTACCAACCTGTATGAGTAGAGGGATTTCCTCACCCAGGAGATCCTTACACCATTGAAATCCTAAATCAAGTCCCTAGTCTTTTATATTTGCTTGAGAACTCTACAGAACTTTCTCCCCTCTGGGAATTAGAAGGTCTAGCTTAATTGTCCAAACTTGTGTTTTACTTGGTGTAGGAAACTCCCAAGAGAGAAGAAATCTCTACAAGGAAGATTAGTAACTGTTCTGTATCTTATTGGTTTTAGAGTTTAAAGACCTTCCCAGGGTCACACAGCCTTGGGCGGACTCTTCTTGACTCTGAGGGAAGTTACACCAAGTTAAGTCTCTGCAGTCTCTGTCTCTTATTTTATACATATTTGTTTATATACACTATAATAATAAACTATTCATTTTCCAATGCTTCATGAATAAGTAGTATAATAGTAGTCAATCTGGAGAGCCCCTGATTAATGAGATTCTTCCCTTCTCTTAGTGAATTTGTGTGTTAGGCAAGAAAAAGGTTGCCTCTGGCCCAGGCTTCTGATCAGCCTCCTCAGACTTCCTCACCTGCCATCTCAATACAAAATTTATGGATGAGTCAGCTTCTGATCATTGTTGCAAGGCTCTGTGGGCAGAGGTTCTTTTTATTTATTTATTTTTTTATTCAAGGTTATTTTTCCAATTAAATGTAATAATAATTTTCAACATGTTTTCTGAAATTATAAGATCCAAATTGTCTCCTTCTCTCCTTTCACTCCCCCTTCTCAGAGATGGTAAGTAATTTGATCTGGGTTATATATGTATTATCAGACAAAACACATTTCCATGTTGGTCATTGTTGTAAAGAGAACACTTATATAAAACCAAAATCCCTAAGTAAAACCATAAATAAACTAATGAGAGAAAAGTATGCTTTGATCTGCATTCTGACTCCAGTAGTTCTCTGGGTGTGTATAGCATTCTTTTTCATAATTGTTTGGGGATCATTGTATTGCTGAGAGTAGCTAAGTCTTTAATCATTTCATACTGTGTACAGTGTTTTCCTGACTCTGTTTATTTCACTGCGTCAGTTCATATAGTTCTTTTCAGCTTTCTCTAAAATTATCTTGCTTGTCAATATTCCATCACCAACATATGTGAACTTTAAAATCACTCCACCCTACTTAGACCATACTTTAGGGGAAGATAAAGTTGTAATCTCCTGATTGAACAATGAAGGTACTTAGTTCTCACCTTATAGTGAAGCTAGAACTTTAAACCAAGTCTATTTTAAGGTCTTAATACAAAAAGATGTTAAGTAACTATATAGGTTAAATTAATCATAAAAAAGTGAAGTAACTAACAAAAGGTAAACTTAACAAAGAAGTGTTAAGTAACTCAAAGATATATTCTAATCAAAGAAGATGAGAACTAAAAGTATGGGCAGTCCTGGAGAAAGCCTTTGATGTGATTGGTAGATGTGAAAATTTAGAGGAGGAGACACAAGGGTGAAGGTCTATATATTTGGGATTTTTTGTCTCTCCTAAACACTCTTTCCCTGATTGGAGGTGGAGAATTAGCTGAGAGCAGCGTGCTGAGCTTTCAGCATCATAGTGTGACTACAAGCTATTGTCTGGTTTGGTGGTGAGTTTCTGGCTGAGTTTTCCTCCTTTACTTTCCAACTTTATCCTTTTAGAAGCGTCTAATCTTCTTCAGAGACCTAGAGGCAGGGATTTTAAACTCCCCCTGGCATAGGCCAGGCAGGAGAAATCCTATATCCTCTTCCCTCCTTCTCCTTAAATTTCTTCCCTCTATATTAATTAAATTACCATAAAATTCCAGACTGATTTGGGTATTTTATTTGGGATTTCCCCTGGCGACCAAATTCAAGTCACATCTAAAATCATCCTTACATATATACCACAATTTGTTAAGTGTGGGTAAAGGTTCTTAACTTTTTTTGTTTGACCCTTCTGGCAGTCTGGTGAAACACATGAACTCCTTCTTAGAATAATGTTTTTTAAATAAACAACAAAATACTATAGGTATACAAAGGAAATCAAGTATATAAAAATTATTAAAATCTATATTTTTTAAAAATTGAGTTTGCATATCCCAGGTTAATAACATCACATTTATTCTGTGGTCTCCCCATGTTCCACATCCTAAATGTATCTAAAACATGCCTATTATGCCACAAAGTCAACTCTAGTTGACTAGGTTGTAATTCTCAAAACAGTAAAGATTACTCCCTTAGTCCATCCCCACTATAACAATCAATAGAAAAAGGAAAGTCTCCACCATTATGGTTTAGATGTCATTAAATAGATGTGGGGCACTGGCATGCCCACAGTGGTAAGGTCTCAGCCAATCCTGAGCTAGGATCCCCTGGTTTGTTTAGCCTGTCTCTGGTTCATTAGACTCCTTGGATTTTCAAAGCCCCCAGCTCACTGACCTCTGTTGTGAAGCTAAGTTCTTGTCTTCCTGAGGCCATGGTAATGCCTACATCCCTTGATCCTTTCAAATGGGGTGCTTATTCTTTCCCTGTTTTTGACATTGTGCCTTGTTTGTGGAATATCCTTGTTATAGTTAAGGGCTTGTTGGCTGACAATAGGCCGGTCAAGAGGAAGTGAGGAAATACCTGAAAAGGATTCCTCTGTTAGCCAAATTGAATATTCTAATGTTATGAGCCTAGAAACAGCAAAATATGTATGTGATTAACTGTTCATTTATTTATTCTGTACATATAAGTACTAGGAAAGGAGAGAGCACTTGAGGTTCTGTCTCAGGCCTTATAGAGAAGCACTGCCTTTGGTGACAGTCACTGGGATTTATAGAATAACACACTATCTGACCTTTAACGCAACTGAAAGGAATATATCTTGGATAACTGCCTTCTTAGGTTCTTCAAACTTTTCCTAATCTCCCCTGCTGTCTTGTTGCTTGTGCTGACCTGTGAATTTTTTGTATATACATTTTTTCTCATTATGTTGCTGCCTCTGATAGAATGTAAGCTCTTTCAGGATAAGACTTATTTTATTTTTGTCTTTGTATTTTCAGCATCTGGCTCAGTGTCTGACATGCAGAAGAGTTTTCTCTCTTGTGATATAAGCCTGTCCAGGCCTATTCCTACTCCTAGACACACACACATATAAACAACCCGTATAGGTTAAAATGTGAGAACATCAATTTTTATCAATTATGAGAACTATAATATTATTAATAACTAGCTAACATTTATATAGACTGTTAAAAGATTTGTAAAATGCCTTATAAATGTTGTCACATTTTTTTCCCTCACAACAACCCTGGGAGACAAGTGCCATTATTATCATCCCCATTTTGCACATAAGGAAACTG
Source organism: Monodelphis domestica (assembly GCF_027887165.1). NCBI lineage: Eukaryota > Metazoa > Chordata > Mammalia > Didelphimorphia > Didelphidae > Monodelphis > Monodelphis domestica. The sequence continues at coordinate 463,066,191 of NC_077227.1, read as the reverse complement.
AGGCTAGGTGGCATTCAGTGACTTGCCTAGGCTCACGTAGCTAGTGGGTAACTGAGGCTGATTTTGAACTCAGGTCTTCCTGACTCCCAAGTCCAGCTGATTTATTTAGTGTCACCTGACTGCTTGTGGACTCAATTACTTATTAGAGATATAGATCACTCTTTGTTCCCAGCTTTCTACTCCTTGGAAGGGAGAAAGGATCACCAAGTTCTCAGTCCCCTGTAGTTCTCTATCCTGTCACATCTTATTCCCCTAACTCAATTGTAAGCCTCTGGAGGGGTTAACTAACTAACTAAATAAAATGCCTTTTTTTTTTTGGTGGCCTATGCAAATAAGAGATGTTTAGGAATCCAGGAAGGAACCGAGGGTAGAATTAGAGGGACTTGAAGTGGATACCTTTGGCCTGTGGGTGGAAGTGCCCCCTTCCAGCTCTTGATCTGTGATTTGCAATTGACTGAACTCTTCTCTTTCTATTCCAGAGCCCATGGGAATGACCTGGAGAACATCTTACCATTCCTGTTCTTGGGATCCATCTATTCCTTCCTGAACCCAGACCCCTTCATAGCCTGGCTTCATTTTTTCATCTTCTTTGTAGGGAGGATAATCCATACTGTCGCCTACCTGGTGAAACTGAAAGCTCCTATTCGCTCAGTGGCCTACACTGTAGCTCAGGTCCCTTGTGTCTCCATGGCTTTGCAGATCCTCTGGGAAGTCGTAAAGCTGTAGCTAGTCACCTATAGCAGTCAGCTATGGTGCTATCTTCCCACAGAGAGAGGACAATGAATGCAGATTTTCCAGAACTCCATCTCCTCTACATTTCCACCTCTTCTTTTCTCACTTTGCTTCTCTGTATGACTGATCCAAGCACCTGTTTGGCTGGACACTTACAGAATGTATGCATGTGCTCTTTAATTTCATGGAATCTAGTAAAGTTGCTGATTACATATGATTATATAGCATATGGAGGAGACCAGTCAGATCCCAAATTCTTCAAGTTTGCTTCAATAGCACAATTTAGAACTTATTAGTCCAGTATGCATGTCTTTGCTATTCTTGTTCTCTTTGGCTCTCTCTGGCTCTGTATGTCTGTCTCTCTCTCAGGGGATGGTGTTTGAGTCCATTTGAGTTTTAAGACCCTGGAAATGGAAATATCTCTTTTTGTTAAAAATTTTTGTAGTTGAAGTTGAATGAGACTAGGGCCATAGGAACAATCTATTGTGACCCCAGCATAGGTTGGCATTATTTGGTATGCTCTATCTCTTCTATTGCATTTTTTTCCCATAAGAGATCACTTCAGAGTAGACAAAGGACTACCCTTTCTAGTAACAATGAAACAGGGCCACTAGTTAAATGTTGGTTCAGAGATAAGTAATGGAGTCCCCTCGTTGAGGGAAGGGACAGATTGAATACTTATAGCTATAAATTGGGAAAAGTCATAAATGAGATAAATAAAAACTGAAACCCAAGATTGTAGATAAATGGAAATTTATTTGCAAGAATATACTTTTTTCTTGTTCTGTCAAGTGTTTATTATTGTTATTAAATTGAATTGTTTGAGAATTTGACTCATATTTAACCTTTTTTGACTTTATCTTTTTTTTTTTAACCCAAACCAGGTGCTCTCTGGTGGTCTTGCTTGGCCATGCCCTTGTGATATTTAAAAGATAGGGATTCCCAGTGAAGGCCAAACTCTGGATCCAACTCACCCCCCAGAATGTAGATCTTACTTTCTACCTGTAGGGCATGTTATAAAGGGGATTCCTTTTGGATATAGGTTGGACTAGATCGCTATTGAAATCCCTTCCAACTGTGAAATCCTACTGTCTGGGTCCATCCTGGCTCACATTTGGTATGAGGGGTTGCTGTTTGGGTACTTGGTTACTAAAAGGTTTGCCATCACTGCTCTATAGTATCCCTGGCTGGTGGTCATCTAACTTTTTTGAAGACTCCACTATATCTTTTTTCCTCACTATCTCTTGAGATAGTTCCTATGAAACCTTTCTGAGACCTCTTCTCATTGTTCCCCATTCCATCTTTGAGGGACAAATAGACCAAATCCAATGTCTTTTTTAAAAACCCGTACTTTCCACCTTAGAATCAATATTGCATATTGGTTCCAAGGCAGAAGAGTAGTAAGGGCTGGGCAATGGGGGTTAAATGACTTGCCCAGAGTCACACAGCTGGGAAGTATCTGAGGTCACATTTGAACCCAGGACCTCCTGTCTCTAGGCCTGGCTCTCAATCCATTGAGCCATCCAGCTGCCCTGAAATCCAATACCTCTTACATGGAACAGCCTATCAGATACTCAAAGACAGTCATCTATCTAAATAGCACCAGTTTTTTACCAATGCACATTGAGTTTAATTGATACCAATAGGAACAGGTTTTTCTCAGTGTTCCCTAGATCCCAGATTACACTTCTGTAGAGAGTTGAGCTAGCTGTTTCCCTCAGTTTACCCCATTGTGGGGACCTGTTCTCTAAATGGGAATAGAGATTGCAGTGGGGAGAACATTATCAACCTTTACCCTTCCCTTCAGGAGTTAAATGAAAGGTCTGATTCAGAGGCCTCAGGGAAGAAACTAGGTGTGTGGGAATGAGTGGGGTGCTGGGCATTACTCTTGGTGAAGGGGTAGTCACCAGGGGTATCATTCTGGAATGGAGCTGCTGAATGAGGACAAGCTTCCTGGTTGAAAACTGACTTTGACTTGCCTTTGGAGCAGCTTCTGACCATTGAGGAGGCTGCAGTCACTTCTTAGCGTGTCAGGTCTGGAGTTTAGGGGACCTTGGTTCAAATGTGACCTCAGATACTTCCTAAAATTGTGAGACCCTAGGCAAATCACGTTTGCCTTGCCCTTATGGCTCTTCTTTCTTAGAACTGATATTAAGATTGACGGAAGGGGAAAGAAAAAAAGGGAGGGAAGGAAGGAAGAGAAAGGCCAGCCAGTCTGCCCAACCAGGCTCAAGTCAAGGGGAAGAAGATAGACAGGTGGCTTTATTGCTAGATTTTTGGTGTGAAATTAAGAAGCTAGGCTCAAAGGATCCTATGTTTAGAACCAGGATCAAATCTCATGAGGTTGAGTCCTAACTCATTTTCAATGAGGAAACATTTAGAGAAGTGGTGACATCTAAAGTGGACACGTAGCTTAATGACAGAATTCAAACTCATGGCCCCAGATTTCAAAACCAGTGTCCTAAACCTTGCTGGGTTTAGATGAATCACCCAAAGGGATATGGGCACTTGGCCTGCCAATGAAGCCAGGGCATTGTAACCTTGGAATTCCCTGTGGTTGTTACTATAAAGAGGCTAATTTGATCTCTGAAGCAAAGACCTGTTCCCCTTCCCCTTCCTCACTCAGTGACAACTATCTTGGGAGGAATGGTGGTACCATTTAACCGAGTCTTTGCAAACATCAGGCCCTTGCTTTGGATCTCAGAAGTAGGAGGCTGTTGGGTGGAGCTGGGAAACGTAATATGAGAACTTTGGGGACTGTTCATTTAGGATGGGACTTGATGCCCAGTGACCTCAAGGTGGCAGTATTGCCCAGTCATAGAGACACCTGATTGAACTAGCGAGCAGTATGGACCCCAGGAATCCATCAGGAGAGCTGAGGGACATCACTCCTTTGCTCCTCAGGTGAAAGGACATAGAGCTGGAAGAGGACCCACCTCCCCCATTTAGTGATGCCATCTTAGCCATTAAGTACGTTGCTGTATTAGAATTTAGAGTTGATTCAAGGGCCAGAAATTGTGAACTCTGATGGGAAGTGAGAATAGGGAAACACCTCACCGTGGTCAGGTTTGTGCTGCCCTTGGAAATCTGAACAGCAAGTACAAGTCTTGGGTCGATCCCTCCCAGAGCTGGGGATTGGGGGAAATAATCTCTACCTTCTTTGTCCCATCATCCTGAAGGTTAGGGATAGCCTGGTCGTGACAAATACAGTGTTGAACCTTGCCCCCAAAAGTGAAAATGAGGACCCTGGTAAAGTTTGTTTCTCAGTAATGGCCCTTTGTCCTTCCTCTGCTTATCCCACATCTCCATGATTTTGCCAAACTGTTAACTTGCCAAAGCTAAGCTATCAGTTAACTGATAGCAACAGTCAATAAGTATTCATTAAGCACTTGCATTATTTTTATTTTATTTTTTAAGCAAACGGAGTTAAGTGATTTGCCCATAGTTACCCAGCTAGTAAGGGGCTAAGGCTGGATTTGAACTCAGGTCTTACCTAACCCCCAAGACCAGCACTATGCCATCTAGCTGTCCCTTATTAAGCACTTCTGATGTGTACCATGTACTTGATACTGTATTGGAGGCTAGAGATGCAGATTCAAAGGGGAGACAGTGTTTACATTCTAGAAGGGGTGTGTGGTACCACCCATGTTGGGGAGGACTGGGCAGGGAAGTGGGCTTTGTGGATGGAGCCACATGGCAGTAGCTTCTTTTGCCCTTTCTAGAAACAATGATAATATTTCTTTGATTATTATTTTTAGAGCAAGAGATCAGAAATGGGTTGGGAAAATCAAGGAAGTAGTGACAAGCATTTAAGTGCCTACTATGTGCTGTATGTCAAGATAGAGAGAAAGAGACAGAGAGAGACAGAGAAACAGAGAGAGAGAGAGAAGGAAGAAATAAATCCGTCCTCACTATAGCATACCTGACAAGTCATTCATTGTCTAAACTCTTGTTTGATGACTTCCAGGGAGAGGCAATCCACTACTTCTTGAAGGAGCACATTACCTTTTAGACAGTTCTAAGGAAGTTTTCCCATGTTGTCCAAGTTTCCATTAGCTGCATGGAGATGGTCTTAGGGCTTGGGATCTTGGATCTGCTTGGTATAGATGGCAGAGGTGGGATTGACTCAGCCTCCTATCTGGACAGTTTTGTCCCATAGAGATTACTCCCCTGGGATGATGGAGGCAGGGTCTCTGTAGGTCTAGTCAGAGGGTCACTCCTGGTATGGCAACACAGGTAGCAGCAAGACAGAGAAGAATATATCCACATTGGCTAGGTTCTGGTGTCCTGATAGGTGGCAGGATGGGGTAAAGCATGATCTGGAGCTAATGTAATGGGGTTTCATGGGCTGGGGTAGAATCTTTGAACTTCAAAGACCCTCAGCTTCCTTCGTGTGGATAGTCTTTGAACCAATGAGGAGAATAGCTCCTCCATGTTTTTACTTTGATGAGCTATTGAAGCTCAAAGAATATATCATCTAGAGTCAATCCTTTCTTCACTTGGCAATAAAGGCAATGCTATAGATGCTTTTTCAATATGGTAGACTCTGTCAGCACCTATGCTCTGTTTCTATAGCCAGTAGGAACTAGGGCCATGATAAAACAGCAGAACCAGAGTATAGTATTTCCTTTTTAAAGTGGGTCCTTGAAACCTCGGAAGACTCTAAGGAGTGAAGCTATAATAATGGAATGGCAGGTATTGGGGAACAATCGATATTGTCCAGTATCTGTTCTCAGATGATGCCGTGGCTAACTTGGTCATCAAATAATAAGTGTTAATCATCTCTCCAGCATTACATGAGGTCCTGTAAGGGATGGAAACTTAAGACTTAGTCACTGCCCTCAATGAGTTTACAATCTTTTTGGATTGCTAATTAACACTCGTAATGCTGAACTTGATAATGTTTAAAATGTTTGCTAGAAGGCTAGAAGCAAGGGTAATGGGAGGTAAAGAAATTTTGTGCTCTTCTAGAAAATTCTGGAGTCAGTCTGGGACAACTACTAGGAACTGGGGGAAAACACTGGTTCTAAAGTTCTTAGTTTAGATCTAAACTTGGAAAGAATCTTTGTAAGCCTTAGTAGCAGGGTTGATATGGTTGTCTGCTCTGGAATGTCTCCTCCTTGGGTGTGATATCTGAGACTATCTAGTTATACATTATTATACATTATCCAGTTTTCCAAAGGGCAACTAGGTGGCATAGTGGATAGAATGCCAGGCCTGAAGTCAGGAAGATACATCTTTCTAAGTTCAAATTTAGCCTCATACTGTAAGCAAGTCACAACCCTATTGGCCTCAGTTTCCTCATCTGGAAAATGAACTGGAGAAGGAAATAGCAAACCATTCCAGTGTCTCTGCCAAGAAAACCCCAAATGAGATCACATAGAGTTGATTAAAACTGAAAACTGAACATAAGAATCCAGTTTTTCCAATAATTATTGAATTCTATTAAATTCCTTTCCCCACTATTTCTTAAGTAATGGGTTTATCAATACTTTTATATTCACATAGTTCCATTTCTGGAATCTGTATTTTTCCATTGACCTATTTTTCTCTTTAAGTCTAGTATCAGATCATTTCTACAATTACTCTTTAAAAGTTTAATCTGACATACTGCAGAATGAGTCCTCTTCGTAAAGCTTTTATTGTTTCTCTTGCTATCCTTGCCCATCATTTAAAGCTCCATATGGATTACGTTGTAGTTTTATAAATGCTAGTCAGTAACTCATTGGCATTGTGTGCAATCTAAATTAACTTGGGAGTTTTAACATATTGAATCTAACCATTTGCACTTCTTCCTAATTTTTGTCAAAATAGTGTGTGTATGTGTTTTAATAAATCTCATGTTTGTCTTGGTTTTTCCTTCTTTCCCTCCTATCTTCAAAAAGCTCATCTCCCCTAGTAATAATTAAAGTCACTTCATATTAGATACTTTCCAACTTTCCTCTTTCCTGGATTCACTTTCTTAGGATTGCCTGGGAATACTTAATAGGGTGGGGAGGTGGGACTAGACATCCAGTGTGAGATCTTTCAGAGGATTCTGGTTATCCATATTTGGAAACTGATTTATTCTATAGGACAGGGCCATGCCCAAATAGTAAAGAACAAAAATGTGTATGAATCACTCACATTAATAAATATTGGCCTATTTGAGCTGATGTTGAATTGCCAATCTAGATCTCTCTCGGTATTCCAGACCCATATTTCCCATTGTCTTTATCACCATCTGGGTGTGCCACCAGCACTTCAGATTCAACTATCCCAAACAGGGGTCTTCTTTCTCATTAAGCATATTCTTCCTTCTCATTGCACTATTTTGATCCATTGCATTATCCTATACAGAGTCTCCCATGTTTGCAACCTTCAAGTTAGAGTTAACTCTTACCTCTCCTTCACCTTTTGTATCCATTCATTATTAAGTTCTATGAAATCCACCTCATTGGACAGGAAGTCCTGGGTTCAAATGTGACCCAAGACCCCTCCTAGCTGCGTGACCCTGGGCAAGCCACTTAACCCCACTGCCTAGCCCTTACTGCTCTTCTGTCATGGAAGCAATACATAGTATTGATTCTAAGATGGAAGGAAAATCTTTAAAAAAAAAAGCAAACTACTTATTCAAGGCCTTTTATAATTGGGCTCCAACCTAATCTATTCATATTACTCACCTAATGTCCATTATACACCAGACAGTTCACACTATTTGCTATTCTCCAAACTCAGCATGCTGTCTCCCTGCCTTATTTTTGCACAGGTGTCCAGAAATTCCTAGAATATGTTCCTTCTTCATCTTAGCCTTTTATAGTTCTTAATGTATTTTTTTTATACCCTTAACTTCCATATTAGAATCAGTACTGTGTATTGGTTCTAAGGCAGAAGAGTGGTAAGGGCTAGACAGTGGAGGAGGGGTTAAGTGACTTGCCCAGGGTCACACAGCTGGAAAGTGTCTGAGGTCAAATTTGAACCCAGGACCTCCCATCTTTAGGTCTGATTCTCAATCCATTCAGCCATTTAGCTGCCCCTTTTCTTATCTTTTTTTTCAAGACTCAGTTCAGATGCCCCATCTCCCAGATGCCTTCCATGATCACCCACCTCAAAATTCCCAGAATTTTTTCTAATGTGCCTTTCCCTCCCTTTTGTAGTAGACAGGCCACTCTCTTATGTGGTAGACATATTCCTCCCTTAAATAAGTAAACAGTGTCCAAGAAATCAGGGCAACTCAAAAGATTTGCTTGCTTGCCTTCCCTCCGGGGTTAGACTGGCTGGGAGAATCCCTGGGGGCACTTGTATATATAAAGCTCTGAGCTTAAAATTGTTGGAGGGAGGCAGCTATTAGGAAGATGAGGAAGGAATACTGGAAACCCTTGTGGTAGGGTGAGAGGAGTGTCAGGCCATCAGAGACCATATGGGAGGCATGCGATGAGCATTGTTCTACAAGATCTGACTTAGGAAGCCCAGCAGGAGATGAACAGCTGTGCTGAGAGACAGAAACTGGGAGAGAAACTGAGAAACTCGAGAAAAGTGAGAGAGCCAACAGAAAACCATCAGATCCATGATGATCTTAACTGGTGGTTCAAGGCCTTGCAAGGAGGTCTGGTCAATGGATAGGTTTTGGGGAGGAGAAAATCGATAAACTGGGTTGGGAAAAATCTTTTTTGTTTTTGTCAACATTTGGCTTCCTTTATAATCCTATATATTTTGTGCATTAAAAAAAAAGGGTTACTCAGGGGCAGCTGGGTGGCTCAGTGTATTGAGAGCCAGACCCAGAGACAGGAGGTCCTGGGTTCAAATATGACCTCAGATATTTCCTCACTGTGTGACCCTGGGCAAGTCACTTCACCCCCATTGCCTAGCCCTTACTGCTCTTCTGATTTAGAACCAATACATGGTATTGATTTCTAAGACAGAAGGTGAGAGTTTAAAAAAAGAGTGTTACTCCAAGAAGAAGCTCACCTGATTCATCGTAGTGCAGAGTCCATGACACAAAAAAATTAAGAGCCCTTGTACCAGAGACTCAGGACTGTGACAGACTCTTGGGGTGAGGGAAACCGAGCTGAACAGACTGAAGGCAAGGGGCTTTGGATACCAGTCTCTGCTCTGTTCTCTACATTCCATTAATAAAACTGCCTGATGTTTATTGTTGAGGAAGTCTGATGCTCTTACGGGGGAGCTGGGAGCTCCTTTGAATAACATGAGCCAGAATCGGATGTTCCCAGGGGAGATTTGTGGGCGGGGGGAATGTCTTAGAAATTATGATAGAAGAAATGCTCCCAAGATTGAATGAGTCTTTCTGTCAAAGTAAAGGGGTTTAGGGGTCCCACTGGGCACTCAAATTAGACTTCTCGGTGTCCATTTCATTACTGTCTCCAGGAGGATGCAAGCTCCTTGATTGTTGGCTATAGGTGGAAGGCTAATGGTGTTAGCCTTAGTTATGGGTGGAGATTTTTCTCTACACAACATCATGTTCCATGTGGGTAGGGACTGGGACTGCTCTATAATTTTGTCCTTCTCCCATTAAGAACCAGTGATGTCCTCTATCCTCTTAGCACTATATTGACCAGAGCCCACAAGCTTCCCCTTACTTTTTTTTTTAAACTGAGGGAGATATGTGGAAGACATGACTGTGAAGCTGATCAAGCCTGCTCTCCAGCTTCCCTTCTTTCTGTACTACAAGCTTGGAAAGGTCTTAAAGAATCACAGACTTAGCACTGGAAGCATCCTTAGAAGCCAGTCTGACTCTCTCATTTTACATGTGAAGAAACAAAGCCGAGAGAGAGTAGGCAATTTGCCCAGGGTCACACAGATGGTAAGTCTCGGAGGCAGGACGTGAAACCCCAGTTTCTTGACTCCAAGTCCAGAATTCTATTGACTGTGCCTCTAGTGCTGCTTCATCCCTGACGTCAAGAAGGAAACCAATCATCTAACAAATTAATTTATGCCTAGATAGGAATGATGGGAATGGGTGACTCAGCCCCTTTGTCAGAGGTATATTCCTCTAGAGCAAGGGCTACGTCACCCATTCCCATCATTCCTATCTAGGCATAAATTAATTTGTTAGATGATTGGTTTCCTTCTTGACGTCAGGGATGAAGCAGCGCTAGAGGCACAGTCAATAGAATTCTGGACTTGGAGTCCAGGAACCTAATAGCCTGAATGAACCCAAAGGGAAGAAGCCCTCACGATGGGATTCTGGATACCACTGACCTGGAGTGGGACACAGGACACTGGTTTTGAATGGGGGCCAGGTCATGCTCTAATCACCAACATTTCCACTCTAATCCTCTTTGATTTTCTCTGCTCTTATGGTTGTTGTTGTACAGCAATATCTGACTCTTTGTGACATGGTTTGGGGATTTTCTTGGCAAAGATGCTGGTTTTCCATTTCCATCTTCAGCTCATTTTATAGATGAGGAACTAAGGGAGACAAGATCAAGTAACTTGCCCAGGGTCACACAGCTAGTAAATGTCTAACACTAGATTTGAACTCATGAAGATGAATCTTTGTGATTCCCAGCCCAGCGCTCTATTCACTTCCCCACTTGGCTGCCCTTTTCTCTGCTACCTTCTGCTACCTTTGTTGACCTTCTCTTGGTCAAATAACTCAGTGAAGGAGTTAGTTGTCAATGGTGAGCCAACCCAAGGTTATGCAAATGATGGCTCTGCCTTCCTTTTCTCTGGAGAGTAAACCAGATTAGCTTTTGGTTTTTGCAATGACTTCATGTGTGCATTTAAAATGTTTTTTTTTGTGTGTGTGTAAAGTAACAGGTGTGAGATGGGCCTGAGCTGGATGACCTCTCAGCACCCAGGGAGGGGATTTTGGTGTCAGATTCATCCTTGACAGTTTTTGGGCCACTTCCCCCTTCCCTTGACTCCCATCAAACCACGGCCTATAAAAAGTGATTAGAATTTCAGGAGCTGGGTTTCATTCATACAATCATGGAATGTGATCACAGGATCAGTGGATTTCAGAATTAGAAGAGACTTTAGAGATTGTTTAATCCAGAGGTTCTCAAGCTTCTTGATCTCAGAAACTACATTTTTAAAAACTGAGTATCTTGGGGGCAGTTGGGTAGCTCAGTGGATTGAGAACCAGGCCTAGAGATGGGAGGTCCTGGGTTCAAATCTGACCTCAGACATTTCCTAGCTGTGTGACCCTGGGCAAGTCACTTAACTCCCCATTGCCTAGCCCTTACCACTCTTCTGCCTTGGTACCAATACATAGTATTGATTCTAAGGTGGAAGGTAAGGGTTTAAAAAAACAAAACAAAACTGAGTATCCTGAAAGAACTTTTAAATATATGGGTTATAACTATCACTGTTTGCCATATCAAAAATACAAATAATTTAGATCTTGTAGACTCTTTTTACAGGGTCATGGCTCTTACTTTGAGTACCACTAGTTTAATCTACTATCGTTAAAACAAACAACCCTTACCTTCTGCCTTGGAATCAATACTATGTATTGGTTCTAAGTCGAAAGAAAGATAAGGACTAGGCAGTTGGGACGAAGTAACTTGCCCAAGGTCACACATCTAGGAGATATCTTGGGCCAGATTTGAACCTAGAATTTTCCATCTCTAAGCCTGGCTCTCCATCCACTGAGCCACCTAGCAGCCTCTCCCCCACCTCCAACTATCATTTTATTGATGAGAAAATGTAAGAGAAGCCCCTCCAGGATTACATAGGTCATGCTACTGGTCTTGTCAGGATTCAAATCCGTATCTTCTGACTCCAAAACCTCCTCCTCTTGGCCCACCAGAAACTTGAACATGAGAATAATAATAATATCTCCCAAAGCTGGGAACCTTTGCCAGGAGAAGGGAAGCCAAATTTACTTATGTCTCCTTTGTGACCAGGATGGATGGAGACCAGTGTTTGGCCCTCCCGAATCTCCAGTCATCTTTTCTCTCTTCCACCTCCTTTCCCACAGCTCTCCTGAGGGCTCTTCTTCTGTGGTGATGGCCAGTTCTTACAACAGACCAGCCCAGCCTCTAAGGAAATTCTCTTTAACCTCTGGGAGAGCTGTAGTCTTAGGAAAGCTGATGACAATCTCAAGGCATCCTTGAATTTCTCCTTCAGGATCATCATCTCATAATAGACAGAATTTGGCCCCCAACCTGTACAAATGCAGTCAAATATATACCTTTCACATTGCTTTGCCAACAGCTGAGCCTGCCTTCCTTCCTTCCTTTTTCTTCCTTCCTTCCTTCCTTTCTTCCTTTCTTCCTTTCTTCCTTCCTTCCTTCCTCTTTTTTTAATAGTTTGGAGTTTTTCTTTGTTTTGTTTGTTAACAAAAGTTCCTTCATATTAAAAAAAAATTGAAAGGGACATTTGAAAACACCCACCGATCCTGCTTATGAGTCACTAAAACAGACAAAGGGAAGGGAGACAGGGAGAGGGGAAAGAACTACAGAGGAAAAATTTCAAATTCACTGCAACACTCAGCGTGGGCAATTTGTATCTTGTCTCGGTGAAGCCTTTATCTCAAGTGACAGACTCTGAATAAGCTGCCAAAACATCACAGCAATTAAGGGCTACGATATCAAGAGCAAATGTTTTAATTCATTTTGTTTTTCTTTTTTAAAAAAGGGGGAGGGAGGAGAGAGAGAAAGAGAGAGAGATCCTTATTCTCTCCCTTTTGGGTTTCCAGAGAGGCATCTGTAAACTATTAAACTGGTTTATTTTCATTAGTGCACTCACGGCGGAAGTGACATTTATATCCTTGTGGTATGACTGAGAGCCAGGAGCTTTCCATGGGAATCGAGCCCCCACGGCTTTTTCCAAAGCTGACGGAGGTTCTCATGAATACAAGTTTCGTGTTCAGAGAGGATTCCAGGCCCTCACAAAACATGCCTTCCCTGCCGATTCCATCTAACTCGCCCTTAGCAGTGCCAGAAAAGGCCTTTATTTTCTCCACCAAAAAAAAGAAAAAAGAAAAAAAGAGCAAAGAAAACATCCTTCTTTTGCCTGCACTGCCCCTGCCTGCTGGGCACCCATCCCTAAACTCAGAGACCTTAACCACCTCCTGGGATACCTGGGAGGGCCCTCATCTTGTAGCTTTTCTGTTCCCATGGGGAAAGGAGGTTTAAATGGCAATCTGTTCCTCAAGGCCCCTTTGGGTGTTCTGTTGGGCCATCTGCTGGCCACCTGGGGGCAGTGCAGGCAGGTGGTAAAGCTAACCTTCCTTTCCTTGAGTGGTTGGTCCCAAAGCTGTGTGAAGTCTGGGTTGATTAGTCCCAAGACAACCTGTCTTTGAAGAAGAAGCTGCGGGTGCCTCTTGCTAAGGCCCTCTCTGCAGGGGCCATGTTTGCATGTAAGCTGTGATTAAGGTGCCTGATGGCGATTTGGGTCCCATATTCCTTCCTCCACCTCCAAATCCTCGAGCGAAGTTATAGAGTCCTTACATGTTCTTTAGTATCTTCCACTTTTCTCTCTCATCCTTCTTTTCTTCCTTTAAGCTCCTCACTTCCCTTTTCCCCCAGCTCCAAGCCCTCAGAGGGCTCAGATTTCCCCAAGGAAGGAAGCTTCGGATAAACTAATTTACACCCAGGTACTTGTTACTTAATATCTGGCCCAAGGCCTCACAGGGATATTTGCACCTTAAGAGAAGTCCAGAGAGAGCCATGTTTAACCCAAAGGGACCGAGTGCCAATGGTGGGATTTCAGAGAGTGAGCCCTGACCCTGGGGCTGGGGACAATGCTTTCGGGAATTCCTGTTATCCTCAGTCTCTTCCAAGTGGATGACTGCCTGCTTTGTCCGCTTTTCCCTGTTCTCCGGTGGGGTGAATGCCTCCGAGGATATTTCAGGCTTGCTATTATTGAACAATGTGGGGCTCTCCTGACTCTGCCCTCCTTTGCCTGCACATAGTAAACCATTTGAGCTCTGGGTGTAATGTAGCAGCATCTATAGGGAAATAAATGTGTTTTATGCAATTAAAAAAAACCCAAACCTCTGTTTTTGTGTGCAAGAACAGATGTGGGGTGGGTCTGGGCTGGGTGGTCTCTCTAGGGCTGGTTGTCAGGGAGAGGTTGTTTAGTTTCTGAACCCCCATATGCAGTTTTCTATGGCCCCCTACTGCCTCGGCTGGCAGGCAAAAGTCCTATAGTTGAATTTCAGTCTCTTGCCTTTTTTCCCCATCTTCTCTTCTCTTTTCATGAATGATCTGCAGAGATATTTTTGGTCCATGCCCCTTCAATCCCACGTCATACGTGACCACCCATCTATAATCCCAGACCTGCCTGTGGTTTGGCATCTCCTGTTTTCTCAAGAGATGATGTTTTCAGAATGGATTTTGCCCAAGTTGTATACAGCATATTTCCATGCAGGTTTTTGAGGAAATTCACCGAGATACCTGAAGTTCTGTGTTCTTGAAAGTGAGGTTCTTTCAAAGTACCCTGTCATGTTCTGCCCCACCTTCTCCAGCTGAACCAGCTGATAGGGACAAAGCTTCTAGTCTCCTGGCCCAAGATTCAAACCCCAGAATCTTAAAGATCTCATTAGGAGGAAGTTTAGACATCACCCCATTTTACAGATGGAAATGCCGAAGACCAGACAAGGAGAGTTCCTTAGCCAAAGTCAAATCAAGTATGAAGTGACAGAGGCAGGGTTGGAACCAGACCTCCTGGCCCCTGATTTATTGCTCTTCTAAGTCCCCAGAAAAGATCCTGGCCTAGACCCCACTCCCATTCAGTCCTTCTTCCTTCAAATCATTGACTAAGGAGGGTTGAGAGGGAAGAGGAGGCCATACATAGGCAGCAAAGAGAAGTTTCTGGATATGAGAGAAATGACCCTGCTATTTCTGTGCCTCTCCTCCCCTCATGGTCACTGCTGGTTTGTCAAATTAATGAAGGGTAATGTTGGTTGGTAGAAGGAAGAATGGCCCAGCTGTCATCTGGAAGACTGGAAATATGGGGGGGAAAGTGTGTGAGGGCAAAGGAGAAACACCAACAGTCCCATGTTCACAGCATCTGTGTGGCTGAGCCTCCTATATTCATGGAGGACCTCTGGTCTTGGAGCTAGACAGCAATCCTGGATTTATCTAGTCCAGCCTGCCCTTAAGCAGGAAAAGAAGTGGTCCAGCCAGGGGGGTTGTGACAATGGTTCAGGGTGACACAGCTCAAATGGTGGTGTGGTGACAAGGGAACCAGAACCACTGTTTCCAAGAACCAGGCTCCTTTTACCCTATCACATAGCTTCTGACATTCTTGCCTTAGAAAATCTGCCGGAACCCTGGGAGAGCTCCCCCGGGAAAAAGTCCCAGTCCATCTCTTCTCTCTTGACTTTCACCACCACCACTAGGTACTTTTATACTAGGAGTGCGCATTGTTGTCCAAGGCCCAAACCATGGAGTTGGATTTCACCATTTGTCCTGTGGAAACAGGCAAACTTCAGCCTGTGTATAGATCAAGGTACACCAGCTGGCATAATGATGTCATAGAAGGGCATGGCTATGGCCACTGGTTCATGCTGACTGTGGCCCTGAGGGCTGCTGGACATTTGATGCTAAAATCCCCCTAGTTTTAGGAACCAAAATGGATCTTGAATAGCCATCATCAGCTGGTACCAGTTCATATTCTGCATCGCAAATCATCACCTTTGGTTCTGTTTATAGCTTTTTTTTCCTTTTTTTTCCCATTCCTTTCCAGATTGTTTTTTATTTAAGAACTCAAGCTTTTGTATTTTCAAACAGAAACTCTGTTCACGTAAGTCCCCTCCTCCTTCCTGGCTTGACAGCATCAGATGCTCATGAGTGAGGCTAATAGAGACAGAGGGTGGAAGAGGCTGGGCCTGGGCCCTGCTGTCCTCAGCAGCCAAAAGCAAGGAGTTTGGGTTGGAGAGAGTGTCCTTGGATGTCTCTGAAGGCTCCTTTCTTAACCAGCCTTTCTGTTGAGGGCAGGCACAACCATTCTGGCACTGTGGAGAGTGGAGTGGGGCTCGTTTTCCTTTCCTTCCCTCCTCCCTTTTGTTCTCATTTTTTTCTTTTAAAAACATTTTTGTGTTTTTTCTTTTTTTAATTTTTTTTTTAAGAAAAGGGTAGCTTAGTCCTGACTGAGGGCTGCTGAGAATCATTCAGTTCACTGTGGGCACCTGGTTCTGATGCAGGCTGAACTCTTTGGCTTTGAGACGGAGGCTGGCGATGCTGTTGGCCATGTTGACCCCCTGAGTGGGAGTGGCTGTCCCCCCGGGGCTGTAGGATGGCACCGTGCTGGGGTGAAGGAAGTAGGAGACATAAGATAAGTGAGTCACTCACAGCCTTGGCCCAACCATGTCCTGACTCTCTGGTGATTTCCCATTCTTGTTCTCTCTGTTCACTTTCCTACCTTGGCTTTCTCTTTAAATCAGATGGGATTTCACATCTGCTCCTTCCCTTTCAGACATGCCAGGAGGTTGGCAAGACTTGGGGAGGAGTTAAAAGCACCTTTCAGTGTTGGGGTCGGGTAACCTTTGAAGTCTTACAAATATGGGATTTTAGAGCTGGAAGGGATTCTAGAGTTCATCTCTGGTAGTTAAGACCCCCAGAAAAACTTTAGTTCCCCACCTCCCCTGCCATCTCAGGTAAGAGTGAGGAAGGAGGAGGAGGAGGAGGTGGTGTGTGGGGAGCCCTAAGCAAACATTCTAACTCCCTGCTCTCCCCATGCCCCACTTCCTCTCTTCCCTTCTTCCCCTTCACACCGGCAAGCCCATCTCGATGTTCTGTACAGGCGTGGAGCTGCCCCCGCAACTGGCTCTGGAGCCCCCATCAGCCGGTGCATCTCTGGCAGGAGGGTGTGATTGCCCAGAGCTGCCAGCAGCTGAGCTGAAATTGAGATTAGAGAATGATCAGAACCTATGGGCTGGGCTGTGCAGAGGGGAGCCTAGACACCAGAGCAGGCACTTCCCTATACAATTCGTCTCAGGAGCCATTTGGAATCCCCCTGACTCTCCATCTTAGCTCCCCTCCTATCCTAGGAGATACTGGGATACTGGGCTTTTCTGATAGTTGTTCGGAAATCCCTTTTCCTGAACAGATTCCCCTAAAAGCAAGCCATCTGATAAATCTCTCTCTCTCTCTCTCTCTCTCTCTCTCTCTCTCTCTCTCTCTCTCTCTCTCTCTCTCTCTCTCTCTCCTCTTTATCTTCTTATCTCTCTCTTTATCTGTCTCCCTCCCTCTCCCCCATTTCTGTCTCCCTCCCTCCCTCCTTCTCCCATTCTGTCTCTGTCCCTTTCTCCCTTTCTCTCTGTTTCCCTCCCTTTCCTCTCTGTCTCTCTCCCTCTCCTCACCCTCTTCATCTCTCTCCATCTGTCTCCCATTCTCTTTCTCCCCCCTTCTTATTTTTCCTCTCCTCATTTCTCTCCCTTTCCCATTTCCTCCCCTCACCCCTGCCCTTTCCTACGATTTGTGCCCAAGCAGGTGGAGCCTGGCTAACGTGTTCTGGGACAGGGGTTTCCCGCTGGTTTAGCCTTTGGGATACCCAAACTCCAAGGATTCCTTAATCTCTGTTTCTGTGCCTCTTAAACACAAAGGAGTCCTTAGCTGTCTCTCACTGTGCCACCCAAGGAAGCGAACAAAATTCATCTGGAGCATTCACTTTGACAATCATTCCCTTTCCCCTCTCCATTCTGGGGGTCCTTTCCGCCCACTCTTTCCCAGACTTCAAGAGGCCTTGTTGGTCTTCCCTTTGCTCTCTAGCTGCCCCACAGCCACAATGCCCCTGGAGGGTTGGTGGGGAGAGGGCAGGTTGAGCATGGCGGGGGGAGTCTCACCTGTAGGGAGAAGTGGTTGTCCAGGACAGATAGTCTGGGCTCAGGGCTGTTGGCCTGGGGGCCATGGGCTGCTCGATGGCGGCTTCCTGGCTATAAGACTTGAGGAGCGAGGCAGATCTGTTGGCCAGCATGGCTCTCTCATTTCGTCGGAACTTCGCCCTTCGGTTCTGGAACCATACCTGGGCAGAGACCAGGAGGCACACACTGAAGAGGGGCCAGGTTGAGAGGAGTGGGGCATACAGGTAAGGGAAGAGAATAGCTAAAAGAGGGAAGAGGATCTGGGCATCACAGGATCTTGCTGAGGGGTCATAGCCAGCCAGAAGGAATACTTGACAACATCACTAAGTTGATCTTAGTTGGGAGCAAAAAAAGGATGCTCTAATGGTGGGGTTGTAGGCATGGAGGCAGGAGGCCTTTCCAGAGGCCACAAGGAAGTTAGTGTCTTCCCTCCCAGCATCCAGTTCAATCACAGGAGCTTAGAAGAGACCATGGAGTCCATCTATTCCAACTCCTTATGAAGTGAAGATGAGAAACCATTTTGAGGGGTTAAATGTTACACAGAGAATAAATCTCAGAGCTGGAACTAGAACCAAGATCCTCTGACTCCAAAGCTTCTGCTTATCCCCACACCCTGGGCTGCCTCTTGCATGGGGCTGGCTGCTGGACCCCGATGCTCTCACCTGCACCCGGGCCTCACTCAGGTTGACCCTCCGTGCCAGCTCCTCTCTGACAAAGGCATCAGGATAGTGCGTCCTCTCGAACACCCGTTCCAGAGCTTGTAGCTGGCTGCTGTTGAAGGTGGTTCGGTTTCTCCGCTGTTTCTTCTTCCTCTTGGCAGCCCCTCTGCTGGGGCTGAGGCACTCACCTGGAGACATAGGGGGACACAGAGAGAGCCCAGCTGGAGGGGTGATACCTATACCTTGTCCTCCCTCACAGAGGCCATCCCAGCGAGAACCAAGTTATGACTGCCCATCCTTATCAGTTTCTGCATTTTATAGTATAGGATGCTCAGTAGATAGAACAATGGGTCTGGAATCAGAAAGACCTGAGTTCAAATTCAGCCTCAGATACTTACTAGTTGTATGAGCCTAGGCAAGACATTTAATCTCTGTTTGCCCTATTCCACTGGAGAAATGGCTGAGAAATCTACTGGCAAACTACTCTAACATCTTTGCCAAGAAAAGACCATGGCCAGGATGGTCCATGGTGTCATGAAGAGTTGAATGGAACTGAAAACGGCTGAACAGCAGTGGTGGAAAGAACCTTGGGTTTGGAATGAGAAGAATAGCTTGAATTCTGGCCTTGCCATTTACCATCTCTGTGGCTTTGGGGGAATCTCTTCCCTATTCTGGGCCTCAGTTTCTTCAACTGAAAAATGGGGTGATTTGATTAAATAATCTCTAAGGTTCTTTCCTGTTCTAAATAATAATCACTAAATAGGGCACTTTAAGATTTGCAAAGCACTTTATAGATAATTATTTCCTTTGATACTCATAACATCTATGGGAGATAGGTGCTATTATCTGTATTTTATAGATTAAAAAACTGAGGCAGACAGAGATTAAGTGATTTGCCTAGAGTTATACAACAAACATCTGAGGCTAGATTTGAATTCAAGTCTTCCTGATTCTAGGTCCAGCACTTTTGTCTGCTGTGCCACCTTGCTGCCAATAATATAATATGAATCCTATGATCCTACTGTGTATTGTTGTATCTTCTTTTCTCCCAATGAAAAAAAAAATTGGTAAAAAACTTCCCTTCCATCTTGGAACCAATACTATGTATTAGTTCTAAGGTAGAAGAGTAGTACGTTTTAGGCTATGAGGGTTAAATGACTTGTCCAGGCAAAGGTTTAATTACTCATATTTATAATGAGCTAAATCAATTGTACAAAAAATCAAGCCATTCTCCAATTGATAAATGGGCAAGGGAAATGGATAGGCAGTTCTCAGATAAAGAAATCAAAACTATTAACAAGCACATGAAGAAGTGTTCTACATCTCTTATAATCAGAGAGATGCAAATCAAAACAACTCTGAGGTATCACCTCACACCTAGCAGATTGGCTAACATAACAGCAAAGGAAAGTAATGAATGCTGGAGGGGATGTGGCAAAGTAGGGACATTAATTCATTGCTGGTGGAGTTGTGTACTGATCCAACCATTCTGGAGGGCAATTTGGAACTATGCCCAAAGGGCGACAAAAGAATATCTACCCTTTGACCCAGCCATAGCACTGCTGGGTCTGTACCCCAAAGAGATAATGGACACAAAGACTTGTACAAAAATATTCATAGCTGCGCTCTTTGTGGTGGCCCAAAACTGGAAAACGAGGGGATGCCCATCAATTGGGGAATGGCTGAACAAACTGTGGTATATGTTGGTGATGGAATACTATTGTGCTCAAAGGAATAATAAAGTGGAGAAGTTCCATGGAGACTGGAACAACCTCCAGGAAGTGATGCAGAGCGAGAGGAGCAGAACCAGGAGAACATTGTACACAGAGACTAATACACTGTGGTATCATCGAACGTAATGGACTTCTCCATTAGTGGCGGTGTAATGTCCCTGAACAACTTTCAGGGATCCAGGAGAAAAAAAACACCATTCATAAGCAAAGGATAAACTATGGGAGTGGAAACACCGAGAAAAAGCAACTGCCTGAATACAGAGGTTGAGGGGACATGACAGAGGATAGACTTTAAATGAACACTCTAATGCAAATACTATCAACAAAGCAATGGGTTCAAATCAAGAAAACATCTAATGCCCAGTGGACTTACGCGTCGGCTATGGGGGGTGGGGGGGAGGAAAAGAAAATGATCTATGTCTTTAACGAATAATGCTTGGAAATGATCAAATAAAATATATTAAAAAAAAAATGACTTGTCCAGGGTCACACAGCTAGGAAGTTGCTGAGATCACATTTGAACCCAGGATCTCCCAATTCTAAGCCTCATGCAGATCTGTTGTGCCAGCTAGCTGTCCCCATCACCTTTTAAAGACACTCAGTTGAGAGGGAAGACACAAAGCTTGTGGAAGGATAGACTACAGGATGCCACCCCATTGTGAGAAAACAGGGGCCCTGGGACACTGACCCCAGAGGCAATGGTCCTAGAAATCCTGAAAGATTGCATCTGGGGGAGGGAGCAGGGCAGAGATTCTCTAGGAAGGTGCTCATCAGATTGGGGGGGGGGGCAGAGGCTCTGGGGAAAAGAAAACTGAGGCTATTAAGTAGCAAATACTGCTATCAATGCTTTCCAAATTTTGGTGCCATGAAGTAAAATCCTGATTCCCCAGCTTAGGGTGTAGCTCTGGTTTCCATCCTCTCTTTACAAGCAAGTCAAAGAGATTTTCCTGAAGTATAGAACTGGCCATATCATTCCCCACTCAGTAAATACCAGTGATTCTAGGATCAAATATAATCTCCTTGGCTTGGTTCTTCTAGCCCTTCCCAACCCAGCCCCAATTTACTTCTGCAATCTTATTGGACTTTTTGCCCTTCTTCACTGAGGACATTCCATTTCCCATCTTCTATCTTTTCCCCTTTGGAGTGATCCCTCCCCCTGGAAGGGTCTCCCTGCTCTCCTCCATTTCCCAGAATCCCTGACTTCTTTCAAAACTCTCCTCAAGCACTACTTCCTACACTTGCCTGATGCCCCCAGCTGCTAGTTAGTGTCTTCCTGTTAGGTTTACTTCATATTTATTCTATATGGTCTTATACAGGGTGTCCCCAAAGTCTTAGTGCTTAAAGCTTCAAACTCCACTAAGACTTTGGGTACACATACAGATGGACTTCCTCCATTAAATATGGATTCCATCAGGGCAGAGGCTAGATTTTGTCTTTGTGTTCTTGGTGCCCCATGCAGTGCCTGGCAAACAGTAGGTACCTAATAAATGCTTATTGACTGACTGTCATAGGTCTCAAGAGATAGATGTCAGCTTAGAATTGCCAGCAAAATGGCAGGCACTTAGTTGATAATGTTTTCAACTCTGCTGGGATACTGACTTTCTTCCCATCTTTTCTTGTGGAGAAAACTTGTCAGCTATTTTTTTCTTCATGTGTCTCCTGCATTTATCTCCTGCTCTTTAGGAAGCAAAATTAATTACACATCATCCTTGAAGGTCTCCTCAACTCCTGCCCCTTCTATGAAACCTTCCTTGTAACTGTCCCGTATTCAGCAAGTACTCATTGACCATTAGACTGTCCAGAAGGCACCCCAGGACAGACTAGAATCCTTTACTTGTCAACTATTCTGTTTCCTCAGATAAAAGTGCCTTCAAGTCAAGGATTCTTTCTTCTCCTGTTTTTCCCTGTCCACCAAAGATTACTTAGTGTGAGGGCAGCTGGGTGTCTCAGTGGATTGAGAACCAGGCCTAGAGATGGGAGGTCCTAGGTCCAAATCTGCCTCAGATACTTACCAGCTGTGTGACCCTGGGCAAGTAACTTGACCCCCATTGCCTAGCCCTTACCACTCTTCTGCCTTGGAACCAATACACAGTATAGATTCCAAGATGGAAGGTAAGAGTTTAAAAAAAAAAAAGGATTAATATTTAGTGCATGAGTAGAGTTCCAGGAGGTGCTCAGGAAATGGGCTCAGAATCAAGAAGACCTGGGTACAAATCCTGCCTCTTAAACTTATGATCTGCATTGACTATGGCCAACGCACTCTGTTTCTTCCTTCCTTCCTTCCTTCCTTTCTTTTTTCTTTCTCTCTTTCTCCTTTCTTTTCTCTTCCTTCCTTTCTTTTCCCCTTCTTTTCTTTCTCCCTCCCCCCTCTCTTTTCTTCCTCAACTCCATAACTTACTCATTGCCTTTTTCTTAGTCAAACTGAGGATTTAAGAATGTTCAGAGGGGAGAGAGACTGGACCTGAGATTTCAGTATAGGAAATTACCCCCTTTCAATGCAATTTAGGACCTCCTCTGTGGCTTATAAAGACAGAGGTGGCCAATGATGTTGCAGCTGTCAACACTCCTGAGTACTGCCAGAACCAGATTAAAATGTAATTCTGAAATATTTAACAAAGTAAATAAAAACAAAATAGGATAGGTAATGTTAATATGTTACTTTCTAAGTTAATATATGTGCCAAACAGATTCTTATGTAAGGCTTTTGTTGTTTAATTGTGTGCAGCAACCCATTTGGGGTTTTCTTGGCTAAGATATTGGAGTGGTTTCAGGAAACTGAGGTAAACAGGCTTATATGACTTGCCCAGGGTCACACAGCTAGTATGTGTCTGAGACCAGATTTGAACCAAGGAAGATGAGTCTTCCTGACTCTAGGCCTGACACTCTTATCTACTGTACCACCTAGCTACCCCATGTAAAGTTTAGTGGCCTCTTTTCTTTTTTTTTTAATTATATTTTATTTGATCATTTCCAAGCATTATTCATTAAAGACATAGATCATTTTCTTTTCCCCCCACCCCCCCACCCCCCATAGCCGACGCGTAAGTCCACTGGGCATTACATGTTTTGTTGATTTGAACCCATTGCTATGTTGATAATATTTGCATTAGAGTGTTCATTTAGAGTCTCTCCTCTGTCATGTCCCCTCAACCGCTGTATTCAGGCAGTTGCTTTTCCTCGGTGTTTCCACTCCCATAGTTTATCCTTTGCTAATGAATAGTGTTTTTTTCTCCTAGATCCCTGCAAATTGTTCAGGGACATTACACCGTAGTGGCCTCTTTTCTTTTGAATTTGACACCTTTGATCTCAGAGAGTTGGCTGAGGTTAAATAATTTGCTCAGCATCACACAGCTAAAATATATCAGAAGCAGGACTTGAACTCAGTCTTTCCTTGTGGCCTTTACTAGAATGTACATGCTGTATTTACATTTCGTGGGGAGGTGGGAGTGGGGAATCAGGGAAGTGAAATAGTGAGGGCCTACTGGGTGCCAAAAACCAGTCTGGTTTTTGCCTTTATTTTTTTTCTGGTCAGTTTAATTCAAAAAGGGACCGGGCCAACATGGGGCAGATATGTGGCGATTTTCGTATTTCTTTTTGAGTTCCAGATAACCCATCAGGTCTCCTCCTAACTTCGCACACACAAGCACACATTCCCATACATATTGCTGTTTGGGCGTAAACCCAACCCAGAGAAAATTTTCAGCCAAAAAAGGAGAATTTTTCCGGGCAGTTTCTGAGCCATTCAAAATGGAAGTTATAATGAAAACCATTTTGCTTTATAAGGCTTTTGAACACAAGAATGGTTAAGAGACAACTTTTCTGGCTCCAGGTTGTCAGAGAGATGCCTCTGATGGAGCCTAAGAGCTCCCTCAAAACTGTTTCAAACCAAATCAGGGAAGTCCCTGAAAAATCTAGAGACATGGTAACTGAGAACCACTACCTAAGAACTGCATCTCCTTAGAGTTGAGGGGACCTGGGTTCAAATCTGCCCTCAGATACTTCCTAGCTGGGTGACCCTGGGCAAGGCACTTAACCCCCATTGCCTAGCCTTTACCACTCTTCTGCCTTAGAATCAATCCTCAGTAAATTCTAAGACAGGAGGTAAGGGTCTTAAAAAATAAAAAAGAACTGTAGCTCCTTTGTTAGGGGTCCAGAGCAGGACTAAGCTTCCTTCCTTCCTTCTTCTCATCCAAACTTTGATTAAGGTAGCCCTATGAACCCTGTAGCATGTCCATGCTCAGGATGGACAGTGGAGGGCTTAGAAACCCACCTGCAGCCCCCAACTCTGAGTTTCCTTTTATAATCATTTAGGAATTCCTAGAGCTCAGGGGTACTTGTGTGCATGTATATGTGAATATATATATATATATATGTATATATATATATATATACAGAGAAATATAATATGAGAGAGAAATAGCTATACAAACATTTATAATTGGTATGTTATATATAGAGAGCATGTATGCGTTCTCTCTATAACATACCAATTATAAATATATATATGCGAGAGAAAGAATATTTAAATATACAGGCAGCTAGGTGGTACTATAGGTAGTGCTAGGCTGAAGTCAGGAAGACTTGAATTCAAATCTAGCCTCAGAATAGCTGTGTGACCCTGGGCAAGTCACTTAACCTCAATCTACTTAGTATCCTTATCTGTAAAATGGAGTTAATATTAGCATCCACTTCCAAAGTGAGGATAAAATGAAACATTTGCAAAGTACTTTGTGAAAGAGTGCTATAGAAATTCTAAGTCATTATTCTTACAAACAGAGTTGGTTTCTTTTGCAATCTTATATACTCTCTTTTGTATATTAAGAAGATGATTCCAAGAAAAAGTTCATAGGATTCCCAGACTACCAAAAGGGTCCATAATACAAAAAAAGGTTAAGGGGGCAGCTGGATAGCACACTAGATAGAACACTAGCACTGGTGTCAGGAGATCCTGGGTTCAAATTTGGATTCAGACATTTCCTAGCTATGTGACCTTAGGCAAGTCATAGAATTTCATTTGCCTAGCCTTTTTTTTTTATTATTATTCTTTTAAAATAGCCCTCACCTTCTGTCTTCGAATCAATACTGTATATTGGTTCCAAGGCAGAAGAGTGGTAAGGGCTAGGCAATGGGGTTAAGTGACTTGTCCAGGGTCACACAGCTAAGAAGGGTCTGAGGCCAGATGTCTCTGGCTCTCTACCCACTAAGCCCTCTAGCTGTTCCTGGCACTTTTCTTCAAAAAAATAAAGTGCCAAGCCTTCAATTGCTTCATACATTTTAGCCCCAGGACAAGGCTTAAATCATCCTACAAAACCTTCCACTCTGGACCAATCAATTCATTCCACTGAACTGGCATTCAAATTCATTATGAGTGGACATTGCCCTACTTACTGGGGATTTGGGCAGCAGGTTGAGACAGTCCCTGCTCTCCTTGAACATGCTTCCTATGGAGAGGTTAATGAACAAGTGAAGACAAGATAGTTTGAGTAGCTAGGGTAGCACCAACCACTAGAGAAATCTAGAGAGGCTTCCTGTAGGAGGGGATGCATGAGCTGAGCCTTGAAGGCAGCTAGGGATTTCCTGAGGTGGAGGTGAGGAGGGAGTACACACCAGTCTGTGGAAAGGCATAAAAGCAGGAAATAGAATCTGGCTCACAGTTTGGCAACGGCAGGTGTGTGTGTGTGTGTGTGTGTGTGTGTGTGACCTTGTTTGGATGACACTGTATTCCAACAAAGTTATGAGAGTCTGGAGAGGTGGGCTCCAGATGGACTATAAAGGGTTAGTGCCTAGCTGAGGAGTTTCTATTTTATCTTTGGGGCAATGGGGAGCCACTGAATATTCTTGGGTAAAGGTATTATCAAAATTTCTTATTACTTCTAAGATAAAATATCAATTTCTTGAATATCTCCACCCACCAAACACAATTTACTGCTTCCAGCTTTGTGTCACAGTGGTCTGAAGCTGGGAAGACTTCACTTCAAATCTAGCCTCCCATAATTACTAGCTGTGTGAACCTGGACAAGTCACTCACCCAACTTTTGCCTGCCTTGCTTTCCTCAACTGCAAAATGGGGATTAAAATAGCACTTACCTGCCAGGGTTGCTATGAGAATCAAATGAGTTAATGTAAAGAGCTTAGCACAAGGCCTGGTACATAGCTGGGGCTTAATAAATGCCTCTTTCAGGGGGTGACTCAGTGGATTGAGAGCCAGACCTAGAGACAGGAGGTCCTGGGTTCAAATCTGACCTCAGACACTTCCCAGCTGTGTGACCCTGGACAAGTCACCTAAACCCCATTGCCCAGCCCTGACCACTCTTCTGCCTTGGACCAATACACAGTATTGATTCTAAGATGGAAGGTAAGGGTTTTAAAAAAGTGAATTCTTGTTTCCTTGTTTCCTCCACCAGATCCTCTCTTCCTCTCTGCCCATCCACTGTTCCCAAGCTCCTTTGAAATCTAACACTAATCATACCTCCTTGGGGAAGGTTCTCCTGATTAATACCTCTCAGCTCTATTTACGGCTGCTCTCAGAACTTTGGGGGGCTTTCAGAGCCACGTGCATTCATTTTTGTTGATTTATGTTGCATGGTAAGTGCCCTTCACTGGGATCATGCCTGCTTCATTTTAGGTTCCTGGGATTTAGAGCTCCAAGGGACCTTCGCCATCATCTAATCCTTTCTTCTCATTTTCCTTGACAGAGGAGGACGCTGGGGCCCTTGTGGTCAGGTGATTTACCTAAGGTCACACAGGCTATAAAATGAAAGAACTGGCTTTCAGACCCAAGACCTCTGATTTCAAACCTGGTGTTCTTTTCCCCAACCCGCATAACTCACCCCTTCCGACTTAGACTAGCTTCCTCACTCTTGTCCCCTCCTCGTCAGTTTGCTGTTTTACAGTAGGAAGAGCTGCATGCTCCTCTCCTTTGTCTGGACTGTTTTCTGGAGGCAGAGATTGTGGCTTCTATTTCCTGTGTGTCTCCCTGGCTTCTATGTCAGGGATACTCTCAAGATTCTGATTTCATTAGTAGACCCAGGACATCATCTCCAGGCCTCAGTGGACTCTCTCCCGTTTTACAGGGGTCTCTTGGTGCATGACTTTTAGAGACAAACCTCTGCATTTAGTTTGGTCATTTCTTGGATAACAGACAATCTGGTATATCCATCCAGGAGCATTCTTTTTCTTTTTTCCCTTTTCTGTTTTTTAAACCCTTACATTCTGTCTTGGAATCAATACTAAGTGCTGGTTCCAAGGCAGAAGAGCAGTAAAGTCTAGGCAATGGGGTTAAGTGACTTGTGCAGGGTCACACAGTTAGGAAGTATCTGAGTCAAATTTGAACCCAGGAATTCCTGCCTCTAGGTCTGGCTCTCAATCCACTGAGCTGACCTAGCTGTCCCTCCTCCCCAAAGTGTTCCCAAGGCCTTTCTAACTTGGTTGGACCTGGCAAGGCCTGTATTCCACTGGAATAATCTTCAAGTCCAGGATCACCTCCAAAACAAGGCTGATCAGAGGAGGGCTTTTGTGGAGGATAAATGGATATTCGTTTATTACATTAACTTCCTAAATCATCACTTAAGGAATTTATTGATGTGGATATGTGTCCTCCTCTGGGAGCACCAAGTTTGAGGTTTAAAAAGAAACCACTGTTTTATAGCCAGAAAATGCCATAACACAACTCAGTTCCAGTGGGGGTTGGGGGGGGAGGAGGAAGAGGGAGAGAGAGGGAGGGAGGGAGAGAGACAGACAGACAGACAGACAGAGACAGAGAAAGAGACAGAGAGAGAGACAGAGAGGGGGGAGAAGAGGGAGAGGATGAGAGAGTGTCAATGTGACATCTGGATACCTCAATTTTTTCCCCTTTGAGAAACCCCAGTACCAGGCACACCAATTTTGGGTTAACTATAGACCTTAAACTGTTTGGGTACCATAGTGTGGGTGGGATTAGTGGATATAG
Organism: Monodelphis domestica; assembly: GCF_027887165.1. Classification (NCBI taxonomy): domain Eukaryota; kingdom Metazoa; phylum Chordata; class Mammalia; order Didelphimorphia; family Didelphidae; genus Monodelphis; species Monodelphis domestica. The sequence continues at coordinate 463,038,363 of NC_077227.1, read as the reverse complement.
TCAAAATGTTGAGTGCCTTTATTTGTTTTAGAAGCTTCTCCCCTTGTATTAAAGATCTCTCTCAGGAAGCCCAGGTCTTAGTTTGACCCATTCCTTTGTAATTGTTAGAGTTGGCCTCTCCCTGATACCGTCGAGGCTGGCTACAACCTCTTTGCAGCCTGCTTGCTGTTGGTCTGTCTATGTCCCTCTTCGGAGCTGGCATCTAGCTTGGTGCCTTCTCCCAGGGATACGTCCCCAGAGTCCCCAGGGTGTAGGGCCTGTGTAGATCTTGGTGCTGGGCTTTGTGTGGTGGCCGAATATTGTGCCCTATCCCTATCCTGATTAAAGACTTGGTTTTTCTGACTAATAGTTCTGTGTTTTTTCCAAGTTAACAAGAGAGAGAGAGACAGAGACAGAGACAGAGAGAGAGAGGGAGGGAGGGAAGGGAGGAAGAGAGAAATAATCTATTTTGAAATTAAAATTTTTGTTTTGAGGGAGAAAAATCATTAAAAGATTTCCATTTGAACTGGCTGCTTAACTGTTGTTTGTATAATTTCTGTCCCTTCTCTGGGTTATGTTCCGATGGGGGAAATTTCAGGTCTACACCTCTTGAAGCTAAAATTACATTGGCTGCTATTACACTGCAATGAAAAAATGACTCGCGCACTTTTCTGCCATTAAATTATTTCACACATTCCATTTCTTTTCAGACGCTTGCCAAAGAGATTTTTAAATGTGCTCTTGGCCAAATGATCAAGTCTCTCTTCCCCTGGTCTCCCCCTCCCCTGGCTTTTCCTTATTCCTGGTAATTTAAGGGCGAAATAGCCTGGAGGGAATTAGCTGCAAATTCTTCCTAAAACAAATAAATTCAACCTTTGCTTCTCCCCCCTCCCCCCTTCAAGCTGTTGAGAGACACTTTCTGTTTGTTTTCGGTTGAAATAATCAGTTTGAGCCTGACCCTCGCCTTGTGGTGGGCTCATACCCAAATAAATAACTTTTATTAATTAGTATTTGCTCTTACCCAATAGGGCCCCCCTCCCCCAACACACAGACACACACACACACACATACCCGCCGTCTCATCGCTGCCAATTTATTAACAAAAACAAACAACTGGCTCCCTAAATCTTGATGTGGATTTAACAAATTAACACTGGGCCTTAATCAGAGGGGCCGCGAGGCTGCCGAAATCTTTATGGCCAAGAGAGTCGGAGGGAGGAACAGAGGAGCAAGTCTTTCCCTTCACCCAAAGGCTTTCCCTGGGAAAGATGTGGCCGCCTTGAAGATGCCCCTGGGAGAAGGGCTTAAGTAAGAGCGCTGGTAATGATGTCCTTAGTGATTACGGGCAGGCGGACTGCTCCACAAGGCTATTAATGAATGGAGCCCCTTTCTCAGCTGCTTCTCTCCAGGCTTTTGGACTGAAGGCGGCTCTGAGGTGGGGGTGGGGACAGCTGCTTGGCAGAGTTGTAATGGGGGGCAATTAGAGAGATGCAGAATAAACCCTAAAGAAATGTGGGGAGACGAGTCTTCCATGACTTACTTACATAGGGAGTCATCTTGCTTATTAAGCGATTCAGGACTTCCTGGAAGCCACATGCTTAGGACACTTATAAACGCACTGTTTAACTGGGGCTCATTTATAAGGTGCCCAAAGGACAGACACCGGAGCCACTGGGAATGAGTATGACTTGTGTGGCGTAGTCTTGAACTCTCATCTCCTCAGTGAGGGGAGTTTTAAAAAATGGAACATACACTATATTTTCCAGTGTATTGGGCATACCTTTTTGAGGTTGGAAAGCTGGCCTAGACAAAATGCTAGTTTTTAAAACTTCTACCTTCTGGGGTGGCAAAGTGGCACAATGGAAGAGCTGCAGGTCTGAAGACAGAGGTCCTGGGTTAAAATGTAGCCTCAGACATTTCTTGGTTGTGTGACTCTGGACAAGTCACCTAACCCACACTGCCTAGCCCTTACTGCTCTTCTACCTTGGAACTGATATTTAGTAGCAGCAGAAGGTAAGGCTTAAAAAAAGGAAAAAAAAAGAATGAAAACAAAATACACTTTAGAAGATAATAAGTATCAATTCAAAGGCAGAAAAATGATAAGGGCTAGGCCAGCTATGGCAAACCTATGGTATGGGTGCCAAAGATGGCACACAGAGCACTCTCTGTGGGCATTTGGCCACACCCCCCCCCCCAACAAGAGTTCATTACTAGAAAGGCAGAGGGATCCAGGTGGAGCTGTACTCCTCCCCCCCTCTCAACCCAGCCTGATGACATTTTTTTCACATGCCCCATCCCTCTGCCTAGCAGCCAATGGGAACTCACAGGGGGGGTAAGGTCGGAGGTTCACAGGAGGCAGAGCTGGAGGAGAGCAGAGTGCTTGGGCCACTCCCCTCCCCATCTCTACACTTGCTGAGGACATTCCTCACTTCCCCTGCCCTTCATCCAGCAGCCTAATGGGAGCACTTCCTTCCTCCCTTGTGTGGGGTAGTGGGGGGCACAGCACTGGGTCTCTGGTGGGAGAGCCAGCACGGCACTAGGTCTGGGGATGATTTGGGGGTTGGGCCTGGCACTCCATCTCTAAAAGGTTCACCATCACTGGGCTAGGCAATGGGGGTTAAATAACTTGCCTAGAGTCACACAGCTAGGAAGTATCTGAGGCCACATTTGAACCCAGGACCTCCCATCTCTAGGTCTGTGATTCTATTTACTATGCTACCTATCCACTACTCCCCCCACCCCAGGAGTGCTATTAATGACAAAATAACAACAGAAAGCTATGATAGCTTCCAGAAAGGATGCCCTGCCTCCCACTTAGGGATTAGCTCTCACTGGCCAGAGTTGTGCATCCTCACTCTTCCCTCCATTGTCCGTCCCCCAGACTTCCTGGGCTCTCACCCAGAAAAGCAATGTTTTCAACAAATGCGGTTAGGGCCCCTGAGAAGTTGCCAGCTGAAGCTAATTGCTGTACTTGTCCCTTTGAAACAGGCAAATCCAGTGTTTGGTTTTAAGAACCTAAACACTTCTGAGCTTAAGTCCTGTTGGCAAAGGACAGTCTCTAATTCCGATGGTCTATTTGGAGATCTGGTGGTATGTGAAACACTTAAGAAGAAGGGAATGAGATGACAGGTAACAGAAACATTTGTGTAACAGTTGCATGTCACATAATTCAATTATGGAGCTCCAGGGAAATTAAAAACTACATACAGGCTGGGGGAGAAGTTAGGGGGATGGGTGGAGGAAGAGCCAGGGTTTGAAGGCACAGCCTTTAGGAGTCTAGAGAGGGAGACTGTGCAGGATCCAGAAGGCAAGACTGGAAGGTGTATGTGAGGGGATGCCCAGAGGTAGCCAGCCATATGGGAAGATGACTAATAGTGTGGAGAAACTAAAAAGACATGGAGGAGGTTTGGTGAGTTAGGGAGTTTGCCAGGGCTTAGGAAAAACTGGGAGGATTCATTTGAAATTGGATCAGTTTCCTCCATGATGCCTCTCTAATTTCTCAAGTTTTCTTGTGTCCTGATTATTCTGGGCTGAACTTAGTTTTCTCTTATTCTGTTTGACACTGGGAATGAGAGATGCAACAGGGTTTTGCCCATTGAAGCCCAAGGACAGGGGAACCTTTCCCTACATGCTATTGAAACCAACTGGTTATTTTCTCTCTCCTAAGGGACTTGTGGTCCTTTCTCAGGGATTCTAATCTTTTTTTCTTTTTAACAATATTTTATTTGATCATTTGGGGATTCTAATCTTAACAAGGAATAGGGAATGGACCTGTGGTTTCACTGGTATAGATAACTCTTGTGTGAAGGAATTCCTTCTTCCAATAAAGATCTGCACCAGACCTGGAGTCAGGAAGACCCAAGTTCAAATGTAGCTTCAGACATTTACTAACTGTGCGACTCTGGGCAAGTCACCTCATCCTGTTTGCCTTACTTTCCTCATCTCTAAAATCAACTGGAGAAAGAAATGGCAAATCCCTCCAGTATCCCAGTAAGGAAAACCCCAAAAGGGGTCATGAAGAGTCAGACACAACTGAACAACAACGACTTTCTCTAAAATTTATAGTCTTTGAAAGCAGCCTACAGCATTGAGAAGTTAGACTTACCCAGGGTCACAAGTCAATAGGTGTCAGAAGAAGACCTGAATCACGCCTTTCCTGGCTTTCAGATCATTCTCTATTCATTATACTACCCACCATGTCTCTACTAGCTATCTCCAGCAAAGTGTTCAAAAGGAGATTCCATCTCAGACTGAGCAGTGACTCTCTCCACTTTAGGGTGTGATAAGACTGTGGATGATGCCCCAGAATGAGTCCTAGGAGTTCAGACACATGAAAGGCCTTCCAAGAGGTAGAGTTTTGTAGGATATTCTATTACCAATGTTTTTAGAAGATCTGGGTGTAAGTTCCGACTTTGCCATTTACTAGCTATGAGAACTTAAAGGGTATCCTTTCTCCTTTCTGGACCTCAGTTTCTTATTTGCAAAATGAAAGGTTTGGATGAGATCAATGATTCTTAACCTTTTTAGTCTCAAGATCCTTTTAAAACACTCTTAAAAATTATTGAAGAGTGGGCGCAGTGGAATGAAAGCCAGGCCTAGAGATGGAAGGTCCTGGGTTCAAACCTGGCTTCAGATACTTCCTAGCTGTGTGACCCTGGGCAAATCACTTAACCCCCATTGCCTTGCCCTTACTTCTCTTCAGCCTTAGAACCAATACACAGTAGTGATTCTAAGATGGAAGGTGAGGGTTTTAAAAAAATCATTGAAGACCACCCTAAAGTGATTTTATGAGTTACATCTCTTGATATTTACCATATTAAAAATGGAAATATCTATATATTATTATGAAATCAGATTCGACCTCACAGACTTGAAAGATTCCCCAGACCACACTTTAGGAAACGGCTATTCTAGATGATCTATTTATTTATTTTCAACCAGAAGTGCAAGAGCTAGGCCATGGTGATCAAGTGACTTGTCTAACATCACACAGCTAGAAAATATTTGGGGCCAAATTTGAACCCAGGTGCTCCTAACTCTACGAATGGCACTTTGTCCACTGTGCTACCCAGCTGAATTCTGAAGATGTCTCCAGGCTCTAACTGTCTCCTGGGATTCTATGAAATTTTTCTTACCTGAAATGAATTGGAACACTGAACTCAAGTTAGAAGTCCTGAATTCAGGGCCTGATTCTGCCACTTACCAGACATTTGACTGTGGCCAAGTAAGTCTTTGGGCATTAGTTTTCTCTTCTGCAAAATAAGACTGTCTTTAAAGGAACCCCCCAGCTCTAAAATTCTGGGATTCTAAAGGAATCAAGAGAGAAGATTTTGGGTTTGTTTGGTTGGGTTTTTTTTTCCTGTTAAAAATTAGGAGCATAGAGTGTCCAAGCTGGAAGAAACTTAGAAATCACCTAAGTCCAATCTCTTGTTGTATAGAGAAGGAAACTGAACTTGGCCAAGGTCACACAGCTAGCTGGTGACTGATCTACAAATAGAAGAGCCAGAAGTCCTAGGCTCCATTCACCTGCTTTAGGCACTCAGGTCATCTCAGGAGACTGACCTTTGGGAGAAATCCTGTGCTTGCAACTGGGGCTAGTTCTAGATATCCTCTAGTAACCTGGAGACAGTGGTCACCCATTGACAGAACAGGAGGGCTTAGTATGACTACAAGGAGAAGTTCTATTGGGATCATCAGAACATGGAATGTTAGAGGTCATCTAGACCACGTCCTTCATTTTGGTGATAAGGAAACCTTCTCTATGGGCTTTGGAAGACAGCAGTTGGTATAGGTGCCACAGCGGAGAGAGGACTGAGCATGGATTCAGAATAACTCATCTTTATGAATTCAAATATGACCTTGGGCAAGTCAGTTAACCTTGTTTGCCTTAGTTTCCTCACCTCTAAAATGAGCTGAAAAAGGAAATTGAGAAGCATTCTAGTATCCTTGCCCAGAAAACCCCCCAAAATGGAGTCATGAAGAGTTGGACATGACTGAGCAACAATAAAAGTTGGTATTAGAAAAGACGCTAAGGAAAATCTTCCGTATTGAAAGAGGAACCCACAAAAACTATCTGAGCTGGAGGGAGCCACAGAGATAGGATCTGTGTGTGTGTGTGTGTGTGTGTGTGTGTGTGTGTGTGTGTGTGTGTGTGTAAGATGGTCAGCCTTAGCTACTGAGGTAACTTTACAGTGTCACATTTCTAAGAACATTTCACCTCATTAATTGTGAGGGGAAAAAAGTGGATGGATTTTTATAGGCTGCCTCTTGAGGGGTATAGGTTGGGGGTTGGGGAGAGTCCTCTACTGAAAGAAAGAGAGGAGAGTAAATCTGGAGGGAGGAGAGAGTCAGAACTTTTCACTGAAGGGCAAACAGCTCATAGGAGGGCACTTTACAATTACAAAGCTTTGGTCCATGCTAATCAAGAACTAGCCTGTTTCTGCCAGCTTCCCGTTAAAAGGCAGAAGGGGAAAGTAAGCTAAAGTGCCCTGGTTGCTCTGTGGCATAGGGACCCCCTTGTCTGACTGTAGAAGACAAAGCCAAGTGAATGTCACAGCTTGTCCCCACAGAGGGTAAGTAGGAGAGCCTGAAGCCTTGGCCTTCCTGGACCGCCTGAGAAGATGAGGAGAATACATGAGGTTGGAGCTAAGTAGGAAGGACCAGCCTTGGGGTTTGCAGACTCTGCCTACTAAACTGCTAAGCAGCTGTAGTCAGGTCTGGACTGGCTGGGCAGAGCCCTACTCAAGCCTTACCTCCTCTGATGTTTATGAAATGTTCAATTATTAAACTGAGGCACAAAGACAACATTTGCCCTAGCCCACTCTCATGCCTGAATTGCCTTCCTTTTATCACCCCCTGCCTTACAGAATCCTTGTTTTCTGTCAAAAGTTTTTTTAAAACCCTTACCTTCTGCCTTAAGTATCAGTTCCAAGGCAGAAGGGTGGCAAGGGCTAAGCAATCTGAGTTAAGTGACTTTCCCAGCGACATGACTAGGAAGTGTCTGAGATCAGATTTAAACCCAGGTCCTCCTGACTCCAGGTCTGGAACTCTATCCATTGTGCTACCAAGCTGCTCAAGCCTTCTAAAACTTTTTCTGATTCCTCCCCCCATCCAAATAATACTAGTGCCTTTCCTTACCAGACAACCTCTTATTTAATCAGGTTTTATTTATTCTCTATTTGTATTAAATATACTTCTATACATTCTTGTTGTCTCCCCCATTAGAACAAACTTCTCATAGGTAGGGATTGTTTCAGTCTTTTAAACCCCATTGACTAGTATAGCATCTGGCACACGGTAGATACTTAATAAATGCTTGTTGAGTGATTAATTGATCTATAAGTATTTGGGAGACTGGACTTTGGAATTTCTGTGGCACAGGGAACTTGCAGTGAGAAAACTCCTCTCCTAATGCAGATCAGTAACTGTTCTGAAATTTTCAGTTTGATACAAGAATTGCTTGTATCACTGTGAAGTTAAATGACTTGCCCGGGGTCATACAGCTCATATAAGTCAGATGTAGATCTTGAACCCAGGTCTTTCTGGCTTTGAGCCTGGCTTTCTATCCTGTGTATCATACTACCTTACAGAAAATAAATATATCTTGAATCATTAAATCTCAAAGCTATCCCGTGTAGCTTGTACCCTCCTACCAGACTGCAAGCTCCAGGAGGGCAGTCTAAATCTTATTTAAACTTTGTCCCTTCCTCAGAAGGGGACCCTGCACACAGTAGGTACTTGATAAATGTTTGCTGAAGTCAAATGAGAATATGGACAGGAAGGGTGCTTTGAAAAGTATAAGCGGTCATCCAAATATTTGTTTATTATTATACATCCAGGTACTGTATTCCCCCTTTGGGAATCTCCTGCTGATGTTCCCAGCACAAGTCCCTCAGAAGTGGTGACCAGGCTGATTACACAGCTGAAACAATAGTAACTCCAAGGGATTTGGCCTTAAGAAGCTGGCCGGGCCTTGTTAGTGAGGCCTGCTTCATACAAGGGCTGGAAAGAGAAGCTTGGAAGAGGCAGAGAGTGAGCAGGCTTGGGGACCTACGGGGGTTTCCACTTTTAAAAGGGACTGGAAGGAGAACACTGGCTTGGTGAAAGAACTCAATGAAAAAGGACGTCCTAAATCACAAGGGTTGGACTTAAAGATCTGCTGGAGGAAGAGTGAGGCCCTGAAAGGAAGTGACCCAGCAAGGAGCCTGAGACCTTCAGTCTGAAATCTCCACTGTGTTTCTCTCTGTTCCCCTGTCTCTCTTCCTCCAAGATCCCTTCTCTTGAACTTTAGGCAAATTTCATCCCTTCTGTATCAAGAGTATCAGAAAACCTCCAGATCCTTCTCTTGACACTGTCCTGTCTTCTTGGCACCTCTGGCCCGCAGACCAGCCAGAGGGAGTGAGTTGGTCTTGGGGGCACATGGTAACACAGGGGCTTGGATTGCTAGATCAAAGAGTAGTTTACAAAGCATCAGAGACCCCTGGTGTGAGGCTCAGTAGTGCCAAAACCTTAATAACTCCCCAAGAGCCTCATGAAATAGACCAGACAAGGAAACCGATCCGGGAGGAGAGAAGTGATCTAGATTCAAAGGCAGGGAGAACAGAACTGGCTGGGGATGGGGAAAAGGGTCAGGTTATGGTCAGGATGGGAAGACATTATTGAAACTAAGACAGACAAATGACTTGTGGCAGTAACTAGTGGACCCTTTCCTCTATTAGATATGAAGGTAGGAGTTTCTGGGAGTCTCTTAATTTAGCACTCAAGGGCCTTTTATAATTGATCAGTCCTATATTAAAACATGAGGTCTTTTGGTCTGTCCTTCTGAATCCTTATGTTATCCCCATTTTGCTATGATTTCTTCATGCATCTTGGGAACAGTCTTCACACCATCCCTTGACCATTAATGTGAGAAATCTGGCTACTCTCCTGGTCGAGCCTATGGTAAACATGCACTGTATCACCCCCCCCCCCCCCTTCAAGGAGCTAGGTACCTCCTGCAACTTAACAAGCCCCTCGAGCCCACATCGAGCCCTCCACAAATGGCATCTGGCATTGAAACTGAACACCAGCCCTTCAGGTTAAAGTGGAGCCCTAATTGCATTAGGGCGGCTGCCAAAATAGGCATGTAGAGCCTTGTGATGCAGCACCAGCCACTGGGGTGGGGTGGGGGTGGGGGGCAGGTGGGGGATTCAGGAGAGAGCCCCTGTTCCAATCAGTGTTTATGGCCTCAGCCCTGCACAGTCTCCATTAAGAGTCTAGTGTGTCGCTTGTCAAGGGAAGAGAATTTAAATTAGATTGCTCTGGAGAGTACAAGCCTGACTCTCTATGAGGAGAACTGCCAAAGATTGGGGGAGGGGGAGGGAAGTACCTGGGGAGGAGTGGGGCAATGAGGAGGAAGTGGAGTATGTGTACCGCTCATGCTCTGGAATCCTTGGGTCTGAAAACCGAGTTGCTGTCCGCTAGTCTGTTTTTAATTTGGAGTCGGAGCCCTGCCAAATTTATTGTAAAACATTCATTTTAATAAGTGGTTGGTATCTCTCGGAAAGCCGCCCTACTTAACCATTTTCAGTCCAGGCTGCACGTTAGCAGATAAGAGCACCACTGTTTCCCAGACTTATTGAAAGCCTGCAAAGTAACACCTGCTGAAAATCTGGGGCCAGATCATGGTCACCTAAAAAGTAGACAAGTACCTTTTACCATCAATCAGTCATTAAGCATTTATTAAGCACCCACTATGTTCCAGGAACATAAAAATATAAAACCGATTTTTCCCAACCAATGTCAAATTGCAAGTCAAGCTACCCTTTAGCCTTTGTGGTCATTTTGCTCCCCTAAAGAAATCTGAATAAATTTAATCTTACAGCATTCCTCCCACCCATTCCATCCTAAACTGTTGGGGTTATTTAGCTAAAGGTATCAGGTCCCATCCTTCTTCACAGGACTGTAGTGTTAGAAAGGGCCATGAAGTTCATCTGACTCAACCTCTTCTCTTTAGGGCAAGAATCACTTCTAAAGTGTCTCTGGCAGGTGCTCATTCAGTCACCACCTGATGATTTCCAGTGGCCAGGAATTTAGCCCTTTTCAAGGACACAGCCTGTGCTGGTCTCATACTGCATCCCCAGCTCACTCAGAGGTCTGGGCCATAGATCCTGGAGCTGGAAGAGGCCACCAGAAATCATCTGTTCTAGCTAGTCCCTTGCTTCCAGGCAACCACATTATCATTATTCCTTATTTTGGGGATCAAACAACTGACTCCAGAAAAGTTGTGACTTATCCTAGGAATTCCACATGCCTCCCAGTTTTGGATCTCATTGAAATTCATTCTCCCCTCAGTAACGGGCAGATTCTTCCTGTGACTAGACAAAGTGAGGCAAGGCAGAGTCAAGATGGAAGGAGGACAGCTGAGGGACTTCAATCAGATATGCTGTTCCTTTGTCTACAGTTTGGTACATGAGATCTAGCACAGCTTCTCCTAGTCCTCTCCCCTCTGCCCATGGTTTAGGGCTTCATCTTTGTCTTATAAAGACATAGGCTGTAATTGCCCCTAGTGGGGTTAACTGAGGTGGATGCTAGACATGCCTTTAACTCATGACTGCATAGGTAGTTTAGGTAAACAGAAATTCATTCACTGGCCATGGGATTGGGCTTAATGGCCTCTGAAGTTCTAAGGAGACTGAAGATTCTATAAATCTCTACCATCTCTGCCAGTGGCGGGGACAACAGACCGATGACAGGCCTGATGAGAAAAATGTATTGGGTCCCTATTCCAGAAACAAATTTCCCTGGTTGCTTATGAGGTAGAATATTAAAAGCTGGAAAGCAACTTAGAGACCAATCAGTCTTTGTTGTTCAGTCATGACCCACTCTCTCTGACCCTATTTGGGATTTTCTTGGCAAAGATACTGAAGTAGGTTACTAGTTCCTTCTCTAGATCATTTTACAGATTAAAAAACCAAGGCAAACAGGGTTAAATGACTTATCCAGGTTCACATCTGAGGCTGCATTTGAACTTGGGTCTTTTCGATTTCAGGCCTGATGCTCTATCCAAGCTGTCCCTAATCAGCCTAGTTGCTGATTTAATGAAAGAGGCTGGGGAAGCTGAGGAGAGAAGTGGCTTCCTTTTACTCTGTCCTTTCTTATATGTCCTCTACCACCTAGAATAGAGAGGATAACTAAAGGAGTGAGTGGGATTTCTCTTCCATTCCTGAAAGAATTGAGCAGCCACATTCATACAACCTTAGTGATCACAGATTCTTCAAGCAGAATGAGACCTCAGAAGTCATCTGATTCAACTCCCTTCCCAATAAATGAACCTTTTCTTATAACATCCCTGACCCGGTTTCACCCAGACTCTTGGTAAATAGTCATGCTGTGAAATAATGGAAGACTGGTACCAGAACCAAGTTTTCTGGCACCAAACCAGGGCTCCTTTCACAACACCGGATAGCAATCAGAATTTAAACCTTCTCTGCAGAGCTAACAGCAGATTCTCATCAAACTTACCCTAGGGGTGTTTCCTCGGGATCCACTGCAATACCTACATTATGCCTCCAATCAGAGGGCCCTAGTTGACTGATCTCACTTATTCAGCTTTTCTGGCTCCAACTTTTGAGAGGGCAGCAAGAGAGGGAAGCTAGCCCATTTCTCAATTGGAACCTATCACATATACAGTGAAAGAGTTTCCCCCCTCCCCCCCTCCAGGGAGAAAAGCAATGAACACAGCCATATGGAGTCCATAGAAGCCTGAGGGCACCAGTGCTGATTAGCTTCCTTCCCAGGTTCTCTTGGAATAACTTTCCATTTGGTAGCACCAATAGGACCCAGGGGCTAAGGGGAATAACCCTAGTGCCTGGCCCTGGGAAGAATGCAGTTTCCCCTCCTCCCAGCACCCTTCCAGGGGACCTCACTATCATCTGCCTCAAAGCATTCCTGGCCCAAGTTAAACTTTTTGGGTCTTGATCCATTATCTAACTGGTGGGGCCCTTCATGACGCTTTCAATTGCTCAATTCCATCTTCCTGACTGTGTTTGGCCTTTGTAGCACTGGCAGAGGATTTTACGACTCGTTTGTGAGTTCTGGCTATGCTGGAAAAAATGAACTTGGAGCTCATGAAAATAAAGGACAAATGACATGGATTGGTTAGAATTAGGCATAGCTCCAGCAGATGTCTTTAAAGTTTTTCCTTCTTCATTTGTCTATCTGTTCAGTAAGCTGATTTGGTTTGTAATGCTGTTGGTCAACAGGGAATGCAATCTGTTATCCCTCATTCAAGGTACTGAGCTGAGTTTCTGTCAAAGCCTGGACAGCTGGATGGGTGATGGTGTCATGTACGCTGGTTCACAGTAGGGACCAGTCTAACACCAATAGGTCTATATTTTTGTTATTTTTCTGACCCTTAACAAAATCCCAGTGCTCCACCCACATCTACCAACCAGACCACCCAGTTTCTTACTCTGCCTTTCAGCTGGGAAGAGAGGGGAAAAAAGGGAAGAGGGCTTGAAGGGGGAAAAAACCCCCAGCTCTAATCCCACAAATACTCATTATATCATGTGTAAAAAAAGGGGAGGGTCACCAATTTGTTGTCATTCCATAGCCCCTGTGGTCTTATACCTGAAAAAGTAGCTAAAATCACAGAATGTTTGACTTGGAAAGGATGCTGAAGATCATCTCATTCAACTCAATTATTTTTAAGATAGGGAAAGAGAAGGGCATACCTCTGAATTGCTTTCCAGAATAGCCAAACCATTTCCTAGCTCTCCAACAGTGCATTAATGTACCCGTTTTCTTAAAGTTTTTTTTCCAACAAATGTTATTTTGCTTTCATCTTTGCCAATCTGATGGGTATGAGATGGATCCTCCTACTCACTTTAATTTGAATTTCTTTAATTATTAATTTTATGGAACATTTTTTCAAAGGATTGGTGAAAGCTTGGACTTCCTCCTTTAAGGACTGATTGATTATTCATAGTCTTTGACATTGTATTGGGAAAATGGATTTATTCTTATAAATTTGAATCAATTCCTTATATATCTTGGATTTGAGACTTTTATCAGAAAAATTTATCATAGAAACTTTCCCCCAATTGCCTATTTTCCTTCCATTTAACTACGATGGTTTTGTTTGTATAAAAACTTTAAAATTTTATGTAATCAAAACAAGCCATTTTTATCTTCTGTGATCTTCTCTATCCCTTACTTGGCCATTAACTTTTTTTCTAGTCATACCTATTGTTGTAAAAAGTATGTCCTTGCTTGCACTTCTAATTTGTTTATGATGTGACCTTTTTAATATGTCATGTATCCATTTGGAATTTCTCTTACTATATGGTGTGAGATGTTAGTTCTATACCTAGTTTCTACCAGAGCACTTTCTAATTTTCCCAGGATATTTTATCAAATAGTGAGTTCTTACACACAAAATACTTTCTCTTTACTTTAAAAAAAATTACTTCTCTTAAGATTTTTGACCATATCTAGACCATTTTAATAGTCTGCTGATTAGCTTCTCTGTCCCATTCCAATCCATTCTCCACTAATCTGTCAAACTGTCAAGCTGTCAAAGCACAAATCTAATCATATTACTAAACAATTCAATAAACTCCAGTGGTTCCCCATCACTTCTATGATCAAATACAAAATCCTCTGTTTGACATTTAAAAGCCTTTAATAACCTGGCTTTTCCCTACCTTTCTAGTCTTCTGAAATCTCATTCCTTTCTACATAGACGGTGTCAATGACACTAATTTTCATTATTACTTGGATACAACATTTCATCTATTGAATCTGAGCAAGTCACTTAACTCCCTTTGCCTAGCCGTTCTCTTTTCTCTTAGAGTTGTTACTAAGAGAAAATGAGAATTAAAGCTTTTTTTTTTTTTTAATAAAGGAATCTAGGGGCAGCTGGGTGGCTCAGTAGATTGAGAGCCAGGCCTAGAGATGGGGGTCCTAGGTTTAAATCTGACCTCAGACACTTTCTAGCTATGTCACTTGACCCCCATTGCCTGGCCCTTACCACTCTTCTGTCTTGGAACTAATACATAGTATTGGCTCTAGGGTGGAAGGTAAGGATTAAAAAAATAATTTTTAAAGAGAAAAAATAAATAAAATGAAGAAATATGTGGTAGTTTGGAATGCCACTGAATTGGTAAATTAATTTAGAAAGTATTATGATGTTTATTGTATTGACATGGTCTACCCATTATTAATCAATATTTTGCCATTATTTAGGTCTGTCTTTATTTCTTTAAAAAAAAGTATTTTATAGTTGTATTCATATAGTTCCTATGCATGTATTGGTAGTTACACTTCCAAATGTTTTATAGATTCTGTAATTATTTGGAATAGAATTTTTTTTCTGTCTCTTGTGCTGGATATTATTGGTAACTGAAATATTAATAATGTATATGAACTAATTATACATGCAAAGCCTTTACTGAAATTATTGCTTCAATTTTTTAGTTGATTCCTTTCTATTTCTTATATGGACCATCTTATGTGTAAAATGTTATAATTTTGTTTTTCCTTTGCCTATGTGTTCCCTTCATATCTTTTTTCTTAAATTATTATAGCTAACGTCTCCTTAACTATATCAAATAACAGTGTTAATAAAAAATATTTTTGTTTTACCACTGATCTTACTGGAAAGGCCTTCAGGTTACATGGTATCCCAGAAGACTTACTACAGTTTAAAGCTTTAGTAGCTTAAAATGTCACTAAAACTTTTGTAATGCCCTGTATAATCTTAGTTTTTAGATAGATAGCACTTACTACATTAAGGAAAGGTCCATTTATTCTTATGCTTTCTAATTCTGTAAAAATAGGAATGGGTGCTGGATTTTTCCAAAAGCTTTTAAAGAAAAGCATTTACTGATATAATCATGAAGTTTTTACTGTTTTTATTATTAATATGGCCCATTATGTTTATATTTTTTCTTCTGTTGAATTAATCCTGTATTCCTGGTATAAATCCAACCCAATTTTAGAGTCTTTAAAATATGTTATTGTAGGTTTTTTGCTAATATTTTATTTAATGTTTTAGTATTAATGTTCATGAGGGATATCAAGCTATGGTTTTACATCGCTGCTTTATTTTACCACAGTTTAGATGCCAAGATCCATGATTGTATCGCAAAAAGAGCTTGGAAGGATTCTTCATTTTCCCATTTTTTTCAAATAGTGTAACTTTGCAATGAATTGTTTTTTGAATGTTACTTATAACATCTAGTCCATGAATTTTTTCCTTTGGGAGTTCAATTTCTTTTTCTAATATTGGAGACCCTGACAGAAGGGAAATGACCTGCCAAAGGTGTTAAAGCTTGTAAATGGCAGGGCTCAAGTGTTCTGATCCCAAATCTAGTGCTCTTCCTAAATCACCATAATCTTTCCCACTTCTGGCCGGAAACAAGGAAGAAGACAAGACTCCAAACTCAGTGTATCACATGTCATTGTCTAACACAATTTGGATTTGCTGCTTTGTTGTTGTTTGTTAATTTTTTAGTCATGTCTGACTTTGGGGTTTTCTTGGCAGAGATACTAGAGTTTGGTATTTCTGTCTCCAGCTCATTTGACATATGAGGAAACTGAGGCAAACAGGGTTAAGTGTCTTGCGTAGGGTCACACAGTTAGGGTGTGTCTGAGACCAGATTTGAACTCAGGATGTCTTCCTATCTGTAGGCCTGTACTCTATCCACTGGGCCATTTGGCTGCTCCTTAAAGAACTGATGGGGAAACTGCCCTGCTTCCAAGGAAACCTATTTCATTTTTGGATAGCTCTAATTATAAGGACATTTTTCTCTCTTTGCCACTCTTCCATCTTAGAACTGATACTAAGGGTAAGGGTTAAAAAGCACTAATATCTACCTCACAGTGTTTCTGTGAGATCATTTATGTCAAATGCCTTGCAAACCTCAAGTTCGTGTAATCAACTATGTTGGCTATAATTATGATTATCATTATTAAGGATGATAACAACAGAGTATATCTCTTCATCCATCTATCCATGTAATGATAGTTATTGAACACTCTGTACAAGAACTTATAACAGAATCCCTGCTTCAAGGTCACTGAATTAAGTCATTTTTGATTTGGAAAAGATCTCAATATCTATCTAATCCAGCCCCCATTGGAAAGCTAGACCCACATTTCTGACAAGATAGGGGAATTCTGGGAATTCTCACTTCAGGATGTCATTGGTCCTCTTCTGGGATGAAGGACAGACAACAACAATTCTTCTGAAGAAGACTTGGGGCTTTTAGTAGCTCTTGAATCCCACGTGAGCTAATAGTGTCATAATATAGTCAAGAAAGCTCCATCAACCTTAGACTGAATTGAGAGCCTGGCACCAGGTCAGTGCTAGTACCATTTATTCTGCCCTGGTCAGACCACATCAGAAGTACCGTGTTCAGTGCAGGGTACCACGTGTTGGGAACTATTTTGATAGCTGGAGCATCCAGGGAAGGCAGTCAGGATTGTGGAGGACATTATGACCGTGTCATATAAGTTGGAGGAAATGGGGACATTCTAATTTGGAGATAGGAAAACTTGGGTCAGGGGTCATTAGAGCTATCATTAGGAGAGCGAAGGGCAGTACAATGGAAGAGGGGTGAGATTGGTCTGCTTACTTCCAAAGGGAAGAAGGAGCATTGGGTGGTGTTACAAAGAAAGATCTGGGCTTCATTTCAAGGGTAGGGAAAATTACAATTTTTACAATTAGAGCTATCAAAAAATTAAAAAAGGTTTCCTTGGAAGTTGGGCAGTTTTCCCATGTGTGAGTTCTTTAAGGAGCAACTAGGTGGTACAGTGGATAGAGTGCCAGGCCTGCAGTCAGGAGAACCTGAGTTCAAATATGACCTCAGACACTTTCTAGCTGTGTGACCCTGGCAAAGTCACTTAACCCTGTTTACCTCAGTTTCCTCATCTGTCAAATGAGCTGGAGAAGGAAATGGCAAATCACTCTAGTATCTTTGCCAAGAAAACCCCAAATGGGGTCACAGAGTCAGATTGAAACAGCTAAGCAACAATAAAGAGAGTTCTTTAATCAGTGGCTGTAAGAACACCAATAAAAACAAATTCCTATTCAGGTATGGATTGGACTAGAAGGCCTGGAAGGTCCCTTCTGATTCTGAAAGTCTATGACTTTACTTTACTTACACATTTTAAAAAATCCTTACCTTCTGTTTTAGAATCAAGACAGAAAAGCAGTGAGGGCTCTGCACCTGGGTTTAAGTGTCTTACCCAGGGTCATAGCTAGAAAGTGTCCGAGGCCAGGTTTCAACCTCCAGCCTCCCAGCACTAAGCTTGGCTCTTAATCCACTGAGCCACCTAGCTGCTCCCTCCACTAAGACTTTAAGTTTCTCCTTCAAGGATTTTTATAATCCAATCGAGAATGAATCAAAAAGAGGGCAGAGGAAAGGAATAGACAGGATTCTTCCTTATATAATTGCATAACTGTATAAGGCAGCCATTCTCCTGGATTTATAGATGAGTAAAAGTGGGAGAGGCAGTAGAGATCACAGAATCATTTTGCTGATAGAGATCTTAAAGATCATTGAGTCCAACCCCCAACCCAGGAGACAAATCCTTTCTAGAAGACTTCACTGGTTCATCTTTACGATCATTTCTAAAATAGAGAATTGGGTTAGGTGATTTCTGAGTTATGGCTCTAATTCTATGATCCATGAGCTCCAGTAACAGGGAATGTATAACCCATTATTAATTTTGCGGTTAAGAAAACAGGCCCAGAAAAATGAAATTATTTGCTCAAAGTCAAAAATCTAATAAGTAGCAGAGCAAGAGCTGTGTTCTGTCCCCGTCTCTCAATGCCTATTAGGCAGGAACAGGAGAGTTACAGATCTTGAGGTCTGGCTGGATGTGGGATGAAGGGCCTCAGATTCCCAGCTCCTTAGAATCCAGTTCAAGGGAGTTACAAGCAACAAACAGTAAATTCTTACAATAGCTCTTCCATTGTTTTTTTTTTTATCCTCTCGGGGTCTATTTTTTTTTTTTATCTTTTTAACTAAGAGGCCAGTGTCCTAATCCCTACAAGAGAGAAAATGTGACAAAGCAAAGGTGGCCAGTGCTGGTTAATGTATCCCAGACCCAACTTTTATCTGCTTATCAGTTTTCTTGTGTTCACTAAAGTTGCCCTGGGATGCAGCCAGAGAAGGCTAATTAGGGTGCCAAAAAGTAAAATGTCAATGACTCTACATAGGTAAAGGACTCTACTAAATAAATGAACCCTATCTTCTTCCAGTTTATGACATCTCCCCAGATCTAGCCACTTAAGAATATTTAAACCCCACATCTCCATTGTCAAATCCTTCTATCACTGTTGCTGGGTCTATGAGAAAACTGACCATGGACTTAATCTTACTATCTTCTTCCAGCTCCACAATTTTGACTCTTCCGGTGGAGGAAAAGAGGAACAGGGAATTATACTTTTTAAAAAAATCCTTACCTTCTGTCTTAGAATCAATACTAAGTATTAGGTTTCAAGAGTGGTAAAGGCTAGGCAATTGGGGTTAAATGACTTGTCCAGAGTCACACAGCTAAAAAGCAACTGAGGTCACATTTGAACCCAGGACCTCCTATCTCTAGACTTGGCTCTCTATCCACTGAGCCACCTAACTGACCCCTGGGAATTATATTTTTTTGTGACCATCTTTACAGATAGTCACAAAAGACAGCCACAACCTCTTAATCAGGAAATCTTCAGTGTGCTGAGCTCAATTGTATGCAAAGACGATAACTTTTTAGTGCCTTCTGAAAATTGCCCACTTTTCTCCATTTTTAGGGAATGGCAGAGTAAATGACAGAAGAATGAATGAAGAGTAAATGACATGAAGAGTAAATCTTTAAGCTCCAATTTTTTTAAGCATCATCTTTTGGAACGGTAAATGATCAGCATCAATCTTTAAGCTCCAAGTGGGCCAGGTTGGGAGATGCTTCCTCTAGGGCCCTGTTGGGGAAGCTGAGACCCACATACAGAACTCCATCCCCCCTCTTCCTAGCACAGGAGGGCATTTTTTGCATGCCCCTCCCCTCTGTCCAGCTGCCCAAAGCAAGCACTTTCTCCCTCTGCTCTCTCTGGTAATCTAGGGACTCACAGACATCTTGAATTTGACCTCTGGGCACTTGAACTGGGAAAAGCTTCACCGACCCTGCTCTAGGGTGAAGGCACCTACCCACTCAGCCCATTCTGGTAGAGTTTTTGTCTATGGAAGACTCAGGGAATAAGGAGAAAGAGATGGAAACTGAGCAGAGCCCCAGAGGCCACTGGAAATTATTCCTCATTTTTAAGGAAAGCCCTTCCTTCCAGCCAAGCAACAGTCTCCTTCACCCCTCACACTGATCTAATGCCCGGGTCACTCAAGCCTGAGCCAGCTCGGCACCTCTGCCCATCCAAATCTGGCTTTTGTTTCAAGGCTCCAGTTCCACTTCTTGCTTGAAGCCTTCTCTGCCTCCTCCAGGGCTCCTTATACTCTTTCTTTACTTGCTAGACTGATGCGACATTTGCTGTCTGGTTCTCGAATTTTAGTACTTCGAGTCATGGAATTTTTGGATCTAGAAAGGGAACTCATTTTGCAGATGAGGGCTTCATCGCATGATGATGATAGCTTGTGTTAACACAGAGCTTTGTAAAAGGTATTTTCACAACCCTGGACTGTTTGAAAAGCATGATTATCCTCCATTTTAGAGAAGAAGGCTTCAGACATAGGGAATGAGCTGCAAGGTCACCCAGTAGGGAGATGATTTCAGGTCTCCCTGTGGCTGTTGATTACAGGTCTCACTAGGGGTTCATTAAGAAGGGCAGGTTGTCTCTGCAAGAATACTGCCCTTAAATTTTGAAGACTTTTTGTTCACACCTTCCTTTAAAGTGAGCAAGGTACCCATAAGGTGTACTGACCTGAACTCATAGCCTCAATCTCTGGGGATTGGCTTTTGTAAAATAACTGTTTAGGAGACACACTCCCTACTCAGCTCTCCCAAGCCCCCACCAAACTGACTTTCTCCTCTAACTCTAACCCTAGCATTTTTATCCTAGATCAAAATTTTCAATTCTAAATGCAATTCTCTGCACTCCTACTTGTATTTTTTTTAACCCATACCTTCTATCTTAGAATCGATATAAATATCAGTTCCAAGGCAGAAGAGCAGTGTGGGGTAGACAATTGGGATTAAGTGACTTGACCAGGGTCACATAGCCAGGAAGTGTCTGAGATCAAATTTGAACCCAGGTCCTTCCAAATCCAGGCTTGGAACTCTATCCACCAAGTCACCTAGCTGCTTCTGCTATGTTTTAGGTAAAATGAAAGCTTCTTCTTTTTTTTTTTAATTTTATAATATTTTATTTGATCATTTCCAAGCATTATTCATTAAAGACAAAGATCATTTTCTTTTCCTCCCCCCCACCCCCCATAGCCCACGTGTGATTCCACTGGGTATCACATGCAAAACTGAAAGCTTCTTGAGGGCAGGAACCTTCTCATATTTTGAGCACTGGAGGAAAATTCTTGTGTTGCAGTTGGTCTGTAGTTATTTTATAAGTATACCCTGTCTAGATGAGTCCAGCCTTTCCAGAAACCAAAACCTGTAAGCTTAAATTCTGCCGGAAACCCTTTAGTCTCCAGACCAACCTGCCCAAATCATCCTTCTTCTCTTTGTTCTTCCCTAACCTAACGGTCCTGCATTCTTCTGCAGCCTTAGGCAGCCTGTATCAGAGCCCTTAAACAGATGCCACCATTATCAACCCCCATCCAAAAACTAATTTCAGAAATAAAAAACAAAATTTCCTTTCTTTGGAGGGTGGCTGGGGGCAGCCACCGCTTTTGGATCACGTGGAATCGTCTCTCAGTTTAGAAGGATTAAGGATGGAGAGATTTAGGAGGCAGAAGTTCAAAGTGAGATAATGGGGGGGGGGCGGGGAGCTGCGGGGAAGAGAATCTCCTGTAGTGGTGGGCCTGGAGTTACACAGGGGCTGGGAAGAGTTTGTTCTCTTCCGTTGGGAGAGGTCAGAACATTTGGGGTTCAAGGGCAGCTGAGACCAAAGGGAACAGGTTGGGGTGAATGGGAGACGCCTCCTGGAAGGAACCTTGGAGTCGAGCGCCCAGAGCTCTGGTACCGGGGTAGTAGGATGGCCAAGGCACCCTGCCTCTCCGGGAGTTATGCCTTTCGTTCACACACATCATTTTTGGTTCAAAGATCAAGGTCCAAGAAGAATCTGAACGGGCTGGAGATGCAAGCAAGCGTGGGGGTAGGGAGGGGGGAAGGTTTGGAGGGGGGGCGGGGGTCGCAGCATGCTTCCTCTAGTCGGCCCCAAATGGGCTGCAATCCCCTCCCCTCCCCTCCCGGGCCCGCCCTGCGCCCTGGCCAGATGCTCCCCTGTCTCCCCAGCCCCCGCCTCTCTGCCATGTGCTCGCCAGTCTCATTGCGTGTGAGGGCTGCGATTCGGTGGCTGGGCGGGATGGCGCCTCTCCACATCTGGTTCAATGTGAGAGCCTGGCGCCTGGCTTCGCCACAGACTTCAGCCTGAGACATGCAGACGTTAATAGACTTGCTCGTTCCCTCACACAATCCTCCCCAAGCTATCGAGCTATCGCTTCCTCGCTCAACCCCCAGGCTGCTGAAAAGCCACTTTATTGTGCGAGGCCCCTGAGCCTGGCCGGGATGGAGGGGTGGGGGTGGGCTGTTTCCACACCCCCTCAGCCATTCTCTCTGCCATTCTCCCCGGCTGCGATTAAACTTCTCTCTCCCCCCAAAGCTCAGATCCCGTCCTGCCTTTAATTCTCCCAGAAGCTTCGGATCCGTTCCTTTTCTTTTTGGTAATTGGGGAAGAAGGAGCTGGGAGTTGGGAGGTGGGGAGAGGAAAGAGTGCCTCCCCAAGTTGGTCTCATGCCCTGTGGGCCACTTCCCCCCCATCCCCTGGATGTAGCCATTACCTTTGATATCTGCCTTGCACCCCTGAATCCCGGTCTCTGCCAGAGCTAAATCTAGACCGGGAGCAACTTTCTGTTCTAGAGGAATCCTTCATCACCTGCCTGAGTTAGGAATGAGGGATTCCCCCTGGCTCTGGCCCTAGTTTCCAGCACCCCATTTCCCAAAGTTCCATTTGCACACAGGCACCCGAGGTGGATGCCCAGGTGAAATTGCTTTTTGAAGTCATCCCTTTGGATAGAATCCAAGACTAAATTTACCCTGAATTCCACTCTATCTCCAGTTATGGCATAGTGGCTTTGTAAGGCTGGCTTTGGTTGTGTTCCTGAAAGATAAATATGAGCCTGGCTTTGCAGCCCTAGTGCCTTTGTGGAGGGGTGCAATTTAGAAGTCTGTTTTTATTGTTTAAGGACACGTGATGCATTTTATTTTGCAAAAGGGCAATGGTCCATCGGTCCAGCCCCCCTATAAAGAGCTAAATAATAATAAATCTTAAGGCCTCTTCTAAAGAAACTTTAGAAGTCCTCTCAAAAAGCTTGGGGGTAGGATGGTGTTTCATTGTTTACAGCAGACCTTAGTCCCCGTTTCTTGCCCATGTGTGCTTAAATTGCAAGTCAATTGGAGGCTGGGTGCTAGGCTTTAGCTTTCCTCCTTTCTTAGAGGGTAATTTATAAGAAATGGACTACGTTTAGCTCAACTTCAAAGTACCATCGATTTATTTTTAAATTGAAGAAGAGAATTTTGCTGGACTGCCCGTTTCTACTTGGACTGCCACTTTAAGAGCTGCCCACCTCTCCCTCCCTTCTTAACTTTGTCTGTCGGAAATTCTGGATTTGGGGAATAAACCACAACATTTTTCTTTTTTCTTTTCTAAAAGGCAATTCCAAACCTGTAACAGGATCCACAATCAACGACTTCAGCATGGTCAATACACCCAGGCATGTTTAAAGGCAATGGCTGAATGATGGATGCTACTTGACTCCCCTGCCAAGCCCCTGGGCTCAGAACTCTGTTTTTCATGACCTTGGCTGGTGGTATCCCCTACTGCCTTATGGATGGTGGAGACAGAGAAGGGGAGAGATGCCTTCAGGTCTCACTGTGGCTCCTGCAAAAGAACATGGGGAACTGGGGGCTCCAGAACTCAGCAAGTGTTCATTAAGAAGAGCAGACTATCTTTTGGCAGGAAACACTGCCTTTTAATGTTAAGACTTCATTCACACCTTCCCTTAAAGAGAGAGACTGAGGTACTCTTAAGGAGAATTGACCCCAACCTTTGAGCCTGGCCCAGATCACTGACTATTTAGAAGGCAGAGCCATCCTGGCCCCCTTCCCTCGACTTTCCTCTCTGACAGACTTGAATCAAGTGGAAATTGGAGCAAGTGGCTGGTTTTTTAGTTAAATTTTCCATCAAAGGAACTTCTCAGATGCTTACATTCTAACTCCATCTCACAGGCAGCCCATGGTACAGTGAAAAAGGCTTGAGGAAATGGAGTCAGAGGACCAGGGCTTAAATTCTGCCTCTGCTGCTTAGGACCTTATACAAGTCATTTAATCTCTCAGTGTCACAGTTTTCCTAACTACAAAATGGGGGAGGTAGGTGAGATAATCTCTAAGGTCTATTCAAGCCCTAAATCTGATATTCTTAGTGTGTTTTGTTATAGTTTGTAATCATTTCCCTACTCTCTTAGCAATATCATCTGTCCTCTCCCCCTTTTCTCCATTATTCTCCCTCCTCTTCAAATAAAACCAAAACAAAGCAAAAAACCTCTCTGCACCTTAACATGGATGGAGGAGAAAACATGGATAGGAGCTCCTCCTTGCAGCAGGAAAAAATATATTCTGGTCTCAGTTTACTTGAAAGTGGAATTTCTGTTCTTTTCTTTACAGAGGCACTGAGATGTTTCAAATACTTGGAACCTACAACTCACCTCTGTTCAGAAGAGGCCATCCTGTCTGCTTCTGCAAACTATGGGGTTTCTCCTGCTACATGTCTTTGGAAAGGAGCCCCTGCTTTTCCTTCCTTTTGGCCCCTGGCCTTCTTTAAAAGATAAAGTGATGGCTAAGCAGTTCCCCCTTCCCCACCTTCCTCCTTGACCTTTCTTAAGCGGTGCTGTTATATGCCTCATTGCTTCTTGATGATTAATTCTTTCATCTGGGGCTGAGGAGCTGGTGGGGGAAAGAGGAAGGAGGGTGATGGGGCCTTGAGGCTGGGCAGACACAGCCTTCTTGATCCAAAGTGCCATTCATTTCTTTCTTTCTTTAAAAAAAAGTTTCTTAAACCCTTACTTTATGTCTTATTACCAATTCTAAGACAGAAGAGCAGCAAGGTCCAGACAATCAAGGTTACAAAGCTGGCAAGTATCTGAGGTCAGATTTGAACTCAGGTTCTCCCCCTCTTCAGGCCTAGCACAATATCAACTATGCTACCTACCTGCCCCTAAATTACCATTCATTTCAACCAATATGAAGACTAAGCCACAGAAAGTAAGTTCAGCTCAGCCAACCCTTTCGCTCCCAGTTGTGGCCCTCGGACATTATTATTGCTATTGCTTTAGAGATTATCAAATATAGTGTCCCTCTCCTTCATTTTATAGGGAGAAAAACTGAGGAGAAGTGACTTACTTCCTAAAGTCTCCCAGGAAATAAGCAGTATCAGAGCTGGGATTGGACTTCAGGCTCCCTGACTCCAGAGGTAGTACTCTTTCTACCATAGCATCTGTCTCTAGAGGAGGAGTTCTTAACCATTTTGGAGTCAGGGATCTTTTGGCCATCTGGTGACATCTATGGAGCCCCCTTTCAGAATATTGTTCCTAAATGCATAAAATGGACTATATCAGATTATGGAAGAAACCAATTATTTTGAAATAGCTATAAAAATATAAAAAACAAAAAATAAACAACAAATTCATAGACCCTCGGTTAAGAACCCTGGTAGTAGAACATGATAAATACTTTAGCCTGCTCTGTAGAAATGTCAGCATTGTACATGCACACAGCTTATCCAAAGCGACCCAAAGTGACTTTTACAGCTAGCTCTGGGCCTTTGTCACAAGCTGTCTTGGGGGGGGGCAGGTTGGAAGGAGCTTTGGAGTTCTGATGTGAAGGCACGCTTTTATGGATAGCATTTATATTGTTGAAGGGCTCTTATTACTGCTCTTCTCTATTAACAGAATCATCATTTAAAATCACAAAAGTTGAGTAGGGCTCATGTACACTTCTCTCCCCACCCTACTTCTTTCTTCTTCTTCTTGCCATTCTGTTCCTCAAGTACCATCCCTTATGGTGGCTGCCAGGGAACCATTGTCCAAAATGTACCAAAGCTGGGTTGAAGTCCTTGCCTCCAAATCCCCACATTCTCCGCTGTCATCAGAGGAGGAGAACAGAATATCCTCAACTAGGGTTGCCTTCCTGGAAGAGTTTAGGTCATACCCCACCGTTGTGCTGCCAGCTACGGGTATTAAATACACCATACTACTCAGGCATCTGTACTATGTTTTATTGAACTTTTTAGAAAAGGAATTTGGCTACCCTTGAACAACTTGTCAGTTTTAGAAGAAACTGAACCTGTTTGAAAAGTCCTGCCTAAGTAGAAAGGCTGTTAATGGACAAGTCAGAGGCACTGTACTTAAGGATCCTGGGAGAAATAAAGAAAATCAGCAGTTCTTACCATCCTGGAACAAAGGAGAGAATGCAATGGCAATATATACTGCCTGACTTAGTGCTTTGAGATCTTAGAGGAGAAAGAGATCACTGTGAGTTAGAATCATTAAGGGAATCCAGGTATGTAATCCTTAGCATGAGGGGAAACTGAGGCTGGTGGTTCACTTGAATTCTGAGCTGCAGTAGTATTAAAACTGAGGAGGTGCCATATGAAGCCTGGCACCAATATAGTGAGCCCCTCATAATGAAGCCCACCAGGCTATTCGTGGAGAAGTAAAGAAGTCCAGAATCAGAAATGGGCAAATCAAAGTTTCTATATGCCTATCAGTAGTGATTGGGGCCATTAGTGGGTGATGTCTTTTCAGGCTAACTGAAATAGGAAGATCCAGGCTCGGAAAAAAATCAATAGGGAAGATGAAGGATTTAGCTAGATCTTGAATGATGTACAGAACATTTTTATACAGGTGCATACATATGACAGGAATATGTATCTTCTGTACTAGCGTGTGCATGTGTGTATGCAGGTGATGAATAATCCATATTTCAATGGCACTTTTAAGGTTGATAAAGAACACTTCTCTTGTAAGGACCCTATAAGGTAGGTCTGTAAAACAAGTATCATCTCATTTTACAAGTGAGAAAACTAAGGCTTAGGTTAAATGGCTTCCCTAAAGCCTCAGAATGACACTGTGGTTGGCATTAGACCATAACCTATATCCTTTGACCTCAGCACCAAATGATTTTTGCCATAACCCAGCCATGAAACATGAGTCAACTTGGAGGCAGAACCCAGCTAGTTGAACCATGTTTCAGACTCCACAGTCTTATTTTTCTTACCCCTAACAAAATTCAAACTTTCTTCCTCACCAAATTAATCTTTCTTCTCTCCTCCCCCTCCTCCAAACAAGGGCATTCCCTTAGGATGGAAAGGTCTGAACTGTGTTGTCAATGATATTAGAAAGGAAAAGACTGGCTTGCTAAACGATTAATTATTTCATCAAACATTTATTAAGCACCTACTGCATGCTAAGCACTGTTGTAGGCAGCAGGGAAGAGACAAAATTTAGATAAGACACATTCCTTCCCTTCTTGGACCTTACAGGCTAGCAGGGAAGAGTTAAGAGAGGCAGCCTGCTATAGTGGAGAGGGAGCCATCTTGGAAATCAGGAGGACCTGGGCACATACCTTTCCTGCTTCCTTTTTTTCTGATATATGCTGGTATGACTCTGGGCCAATTATTTGACTCCTCCACTCTTCAAGCAATTCTCTAAGACACGGGTTTTCAGTCTGGAGTATATGTACCCTTATGGGGTTTGCAGAGCTTATCAAAGGGTATACATTTGGTAAATTACTGTATTAGTCTATGGAAAATGATCTCTCTAATTTTTCATGGGCATAGACATGGTTGTTATTGTTCAGTTGTCATGTCCAAATCTTTGTGACCCCATTTGGGGTTTTCTTGGCAAAGATACTGGAGTGGTAGGCCATTTCCTTCTCTAGTTTGTTTGGCAGATGAGAAAACTGAGGCAAACAGGGTTAAGTGATTTGCCCACAGTCACACAGCTAGAAAGTATCTGAAGCCAGAGTTGAGTCTTCTTTGTTCCAGGCCCTTTAATCTATCCTCAGTCCCACATAGCCTCCCCATATACATGGTAAACTCTAGAAATGATTCCTTTTTATTCTGGAGGCTACAGGAAGTTTTACTGAATGCCACAGGGCAGAGGGGTGGAAAAAGGTTGGAAAACCCCTGCTCTAAGACTATAAATTATAGAGTAATTGCTGATCTGTATTAGTAGAAGGAATTACCTCACCAGGATTTCCTCTATCCTAATGTGATCTGGACCCCTCTCTCTCCCCTTCTATTCCTCTCTCCACCAAAGCCAAAAAAAAAAAAAAAGAAGAAGAAGAACAGAACTTGGTGAATTCCATTGTAGACATGTCGAGTTTGAAGTGATGATTGATATGACATGCAAGTTGAAATGCTTGGCTCCAGAGGAAAGAGCAAGAAGCAAGGGGCAGAAACTGTATAGAGGCAGATTTTGTCTCCATATAAGGAAAAATTTGCTTCTAGCCAGACTCATCCCAAAGTAGAATGGATTGCTTTGGGGGCAGTGGTTCTTCATGTGAAGAAGGCTGAAGGAACACTTGTTGGGGATGCTGTCAAGGGGATTCTTCATTAGCTATGGGTTGGCCAGATCCTTTGGAAATCCTTGGAATTCAGTGTAGTGTTTAGGAGCTAGCTGGAGCTCAGGTGTGAGGTGTAGCTAGAGCTACAGTTGAGGTCATACCCACTATACCAGCAGTTATTAAAACCAGAAGAGAAGGGGACAAGGAATGAATGTTGGGGAGAGTTCAGGGGCAGCAGGAGGCAATGGACCAAGCAAAAAAGATGGAGAAGGAAGAGAGAGAGATAAGAGAACCAGGATAATGTGGTATCAAGGGGACAAGGAGAGGAGAGTTTCATGGGAACATCGATTGTGAAATTAGGGCTTAGAAGGGTCTTACTAGGTTATTTAGTCAAATACTCTTATTTTACAGATGAGAAAAATGAGACCCTGAGTTTAGTTATGTAGTCAAGGTTGCATAGGTAATAGGTACTCAAGCTGATGATTTGAATATAAATCCTCCCTAGCAAAGGAGAACACAAATCCTCTGCTGCCCTTCTTGCTTTGGCTATAGTGCTTCACTTCTTGCTTTGGCTATAGTCATCAAACCAATACTAACATGCTTCTAGAAAGGCTATGACAATTAAATTCTCTGTAACCAAAATTCTTTTCTCTGTCCACCAACCCTGTATCCAAGAGGGACAATGGCACCTCTATATGAATGATACCCCCCCCCATTTCAATATATGATCTTTGAGGGAAGGGACTATCTCACTTTTGTCTTTGCGTAGCATATAAGGAAGCACTTAATATTCTCTCTTAGCATCGTGCCCATTTTACAGATGTAGAAATTAAGGTTCAGAGTAGTATTTGAATCCAGGTCTTCCTGATTCCCAAGTCTTAAATTTTTATTCCATTCTTCCTCTCTGTGTCATTAATTGGGTTAGGGCTTGGGGAAAGAGATAAAGCTTAATTAAAGAGACTGGAGGAAGTTTGGGACAACTGATCTGGGATCTGCCTAGGCAAGCAACAACAGATGAATAAGAGGTTTTTTGAGCACTGAGCAAGTAAGCTGGAGAGGCTGAATCTGTAGTCCTGGGTCTGTAAGGTTCCAGAATTTTCTCTATGTTCACAGCATGGGAGCAAGACTGTAGAAGCTCGGAGTTCATAGAATGTTAGAGCTGGAAAAGTCATTAGATATTGAGGAATTTCCACATTTAACTCAGGCCTGAAGTGGGTCCTGTAGAAATGAAGTAAATGGCCCCAGGTCACAGTACCAATTGAAGGAAAAACTGGGTCTCTAGCCTAGGAGTCACTTTCTCTTACCTCCCAGGCCATTCTTTCCTCCCCTGCCTTTACCAAGAGAGGTAATCCCAATATTATAAGATCACCCCTGGGGTCCTTTCTAGCTCTACAGCAATAATTCTTTGAGGATGATTCATGGATGTCCACTAGCATGACAACAGTTATCTAAGTTGTTGCCTTGTCAACACTAAGTTCAGGGTATAAGTGTGAGCCATACTGGAATGATTGGACATGACATGTAGAGAGGAGAGGGAAGAGAAGCGATGTAGCCAGGACAGCTAAATAGATTTGGTGAGATGAGTAGAACCATCAGAGCAGGCAAAGAACAGGCTGACCAGGCATGATAGAAGGGGGAAGAGTGCCTTCTTCAGGGCTGGCATAGAAATCCAAGGAGAACAAAGATGACACTTGATAGCTTAGATGGGACCCTGACTCTAATGAGTCACTTCAGAATCTATGCTACTAGTATCAACGTAGGCACTTGACAAGAGAACTTGGGTGACTCCATGTGAGATAATGGCAAGAATGAAGTGGCTCAGGCCAGCTAGGTGGCAGAGTACCAAGCCTGGAGACAGGAGGACCTGGGTTCAAATGTGACCTTGGATACTTCCTAGTTGTGTGACTCTGGGCAAGTCACTTATCCTCATTTGCCTAGCCTTTGCCCTTCTGTCTTAGAGTTGTCACTAAGGCAGAAAGAAAGGGTTTAAAAAAAGAAGAATGAAGTGATGTCCAGAAAGGAGCAATGGCAGGAAGCTTCAAAAAGGCACAAGGCAAGGGAAAACTTCTGAATAATCTGAGCTATCTAAAAATATAATGGATTGAGAGTCAGTAGATTCTTGGCAAATGTCTCCTCTAGTGTTAAGTGTGTCTTCTGTACTGGCAGAGCAGTGTGGTAGATAGTGTTGGCTGGACCTGGGATCTGAAAGGCTTGAGTTTGAATTCAGTCTCTGGCATATACTAATTGTGTGACCCTGGGTGAGTCATTTATCTCACTGAGCCTGGATTTCCTCATTTCTAAAATGAGGAGAGAGGAACCACATGGCTTCAAAAATTCCTTTGAGTTTGGTTTTATAAGATTACTTGCTTACACAAATGAACAATATGGAAATATATTTTGTGTGATAATCCATGTATAACCCAGATTGAATTGCTTGTCAGCTCTGGGAGGAGGGAGGGAAGAGGGGAGGGAGACAACATGGATCATATAACTCTGGAAAACTTATATGGACATTTGTTAATAGAATAAAACATTTAATAAAGAAAAAATTAAATGTTTAAAAAATAAAAACAAAACGAAAACAAAAATCCCTTTGACCATTAGGTCTATATTGCTCTGATGCCTGTTCCATACACATACTAGTTGTGTGTCCTCAGACAAACCATTTAACCTCTCTGGCCTCAGTTTCCTCACCAGTGAAATAGGGATAATCATATCACCCTCTTCACAGTGTTGTTGTAAGGATCAAATGAGATTATGCTTGTAAAATTCTCTGTAAGCCTTTAAGCATTACATAAATATAAGTTATAATATTTTATTATATGTATATGTTCTACTGTACTATATATTGGATTTTATATCTTGTACTTATTTTACATATTTGTATTACATGTTATGTCATGTTATATTTACAGTATATGTATGCATATTGTATTATATATGCATATTGTGATATATGAATATACTATCAGGATATAGAGAACTAGCCATGGAGTCAGGAAGACCTGAATCCAAAATCTGACTGACATATGCTGGCTATGTGACTCTGGACCAGTCATTAATCTCTCAGTGCTTCAGGCAACTTTATGGGGCTATAAATTGTAAAATAGTTGTAAATATGGATCTGTAGAAGGTGATTCTCCCTGGTAGTTTCCCAAATTGATGAGATCATCTAGTAAAAAAAGATATAGTTGTTATATATAAATATATGTAAGAATATTTTCTCTCTTTTCTACCCTCTTTCCCTCCTTTCCTTCCTTCCTTCCATGCTTTTCTCCTTCCTTTAATTTTCTCTTTTCCCATCTCTCCTTTCTTTTATTTTATTTCTTTGTATCCCTCTCTTCTTTCTTTTTCTTTCCCTCCTTTCTCCCTTTCTTTCCTCCTCCCTTCCTTTCCTCCTTCTGTCTTTCCTGTATTCCTTTCTCTTTCTCCCTCACTCCTTTCTTACAGTTCTTTCTCTTTCCCTCCTTTCTTTCACTCTCTTTTTTCTTTTTCCCTCCATTCTCTCTCCCTCTTTCTTCCCTGCTTTCCCTCCTTTCTCCATTTCTTTTTTCTTTCTTTCTTTTTATCCATTTCCCTTCTTTTCTTTCTGTTACACTTTTCTCTGACTCCTTTTCCTTTGACTTTCTCTCCTTTTCTCTCTCTCCATCTCTCTTCCTTTCTTCCCTCCTTCTTTATTTTCCTCCTTCCTTCTTTCCTTTTTTTCATTCTTTCTTTCTCCTCCTTTCCTCCTTTCTTTTAGTGGTTCTTTCTTTCTGTCTCTCTTTCTTCCTCTCTCCTTTTCTGTTATTCTCCCTTTCTCTCCCTTCCTTTCCCTCTCTGAGATTCTGTCAGTATTTAGTAGCAAAGAGCATGCTTACCATGGTAGAGAAGGGGCTCAAAGACAGCACAACAAACATCCTTCTCCAAGTCAGTCCTAACAGCTGGATGTCTATTTTAATGTCCAGCTCCTACCTTTAATCATTGCAATTACTATGATCCTTTACCATTACAATGGAAGGCAGCAATGTATGTACATTCATTTATTTATTCCTTTGTTTGTATTTAAAGCCCTTCATAACCAGCCCCCACCCCCCATCACCTTTCCAGTCTATGCGCCAGTGACACTGGCCTCTTTACATTCCCTTAAATGAGACCCTGGCTCTGGTTGTCCCTCTGATTTATAATTCTTGTCCTCCTCATTTCTGCCTTCCAGCTTCCTTCAAACTCTGACTAAGATCCTTCCTTTTGAGGCAGGTAAGGTGGTTCAATGGATAAAATAGAGTGGAATTGAGAGGACCTGTGTTCAAATCTTGTCTCAGACACTTCCTAACTGTGTGACCCTGGGCAAGTCACTTAAACCCAGTTGCCTAGCCCTGATCACTCTTCTGCCTTGGAACAGGTGCTCAGTGTTGATTCTGAGACAGAAGGTAAGAGTTTAAAAATAAAATAAAATACCATCTTCTACAAGAAACTTTTCCTAATCCCTCTTAATACTAGTGAGGCAAAGCCCTCTGTTGACTATTTCCCATTTATTCTTCCTTCTGTTGGTTATCTCAAAATATATACTGTATCCATTTTGTTTGCATGTTGTCTCCCTCTTTACACTGTGAGCTCCTTGAAAGCAGGGTTTGTTTTTTGCTTTTGTACCCCCAGCAAAAGTGCTTGACACATAGTAGGTGATTATTAAATGTATGTTGACTTGACTTGATTAAATCATTTGAATAATCAATGTTAATAGCCTTCTCTCATTCTCCCCTCTCTCAGATTCACCTCAATCTCACCCTGCTATGCTCTTAGAAACTCCCTTGGCAGCCTCCATCGATTTGAATTGCATATCTTTTCCTCGGAAGCAAACAGCCAATTAAATATGGAAACGAATTTCCACTGAGTGGCACTGCATTTGCTTAAATCGAGTCTAATCTGGTCTTGACAAGGCAAGGAGAATTGCTGCTTTTGACTGGACCTTTGGTTTTAAGAGAATCCTCAAATTTATTTATCCAGAATTGATTAGAAATTTACCCAGAAAAAAATGGGAAAGTACCTTCTTGTACAAAAATAGTGATAGCTGCTCTTTTTGTGGTAGCAAAGAATTGGAAATTAATGGGCTGTCCCTCAACTGGGGAATGGCTGAACAAACTGTGGGATATGATGGTGATGGAATACTATTGTGCTACAAGGAATGATGAACAGGATCATTTCAGAAAGACGTATGTGAACTGATGCAGAGTGAAATAAGCAGAACCAGTAACTGCAATATTGTGGAACAATTAAATGAAATGAAATATGGTGCGACCAATAGCAGTACAATGATTTAGGACATTAATGCTCTCTACCTCCAGAGAAAGAACTGTTGGAGTAGAAATGCAGATGAAAACACATGATTTATCACTTGTTTACTTGGGTATGTGTTTTGGGGTTTGGGTTTTATGAGAATATTCCCTTATAAAAATGAATAATATGGAAATATGCTTTGCATGATAATTCACATAGAACCCAGATCGAATTGCTTGCCAGCTCTAGAAGGGGGAAGGGAAGGGAGGGAGGGAGATAATACGGATCATATAACTTTGGAAAACTTATATGGAAATTTGTTATTAAAAGAAAAAAAAAAGAAAGCCGTTCACCCAGAATTATTCTTACAGTGTGCTAAAAAAAAATCACTGGGAAAGATTTTTTTTTTTTCAGGAATAGCAGGGAGAGACATAGGTGGGCTCTATTGTGAAGGCTTCTCCATAGCTGCAGGACCCATTCCTGGAGCAGGAAAATTCATTTTTCAGCCAGAAGGTAAGCAAGTCAGGGGTCAGGAAAGGCTCAGGATCCATGGACAGCTGAGGAGCCCAGAGAGAGCAGGATGGGCGTGTGTATAACTCATTCCTAATAGGAACCAGAGAGCCCTGTTTCTAATTGCCTATGGTTTCAGAGACAACAGGCACCTGCTTGATAGCCTTGCATCTCTTAAACCCAAACTCTTTCCCCTAGAACAGGGAGGGATCTTATAGAGCCAAGAGAAGAGTGGCTGAATATGAAGGGTGAGGACTATTCAGCACCATTTCCTTTTGCCCTGGGAATTTCTCAGGAGGACCTCCAGCTTTTCCATAGACTTAATTGTCTGGGCTGCATCCCACCAGAGGGATGATGACAAAAGCAGGTTTTGCCTTCTATCCTCATGCTCTCCTATCCCTTGCTAAGAGAGGACTTCCTTTGCTGAGTGTCAATCAAAGTCAATCAAAGTTAAGATTCTCTTTTCTCATGAATCTATCCCTTCCTCCTTTCCAAAGATTCCTCATCCTACCCCACACCCATCAGCTTTTAATACAAACATATTCTAACCTCCTTCCCATAGCAAACTTAGAAAGTTTGCATATTTTTTTCTGAAGTTGTCTCTTCCCTTTTTAAACATTACTTCCCATTTCTGATTTACACAAAATTTCATTCTCAACTATTCTAACAGACCAAACCTTATGAAAGTGTCAATGATAAAGGTGCATGTGAACCTCTGGCTTTGGGAGACAGCACTCTAATCCAAAGGTACAGAAATTTCAGGTACCAATGGAAGGTTTGAAGGGGAGAAAGGTCAGGGGAACCTTTTAGTACTTTCAGTGAGAAAGCTACAGTACAACCCCCTTTTCTATAAGCTTGCTTCCTTATCACAAAATGGCCTGAGATCTGCTGGAACTTTAAGAGAATCAAGACATCCTAAAGAGTCAGCTGCTGAATTTTCCGAATTTCTTTCCCTTATGAAAGGTTGGAAGGGCTATTTACAGACTTTTGATTTAACCTAAACAAAGAAAACTCTTGAGAAGGAAAAAAGAAATATAAAGGGATCAGAAGACAGTGGAGAACCACCTTCTTTTTATGGGGAATCCCCCCATCTAGGGAGATGGCTTGGTAGGTTTGTTTCCATTTGTTTTATCTAAAAGCAGTGAAGACAAGGGGCAGCTAAGTGCTTAGCTGATAGAGAACCAGGTCCAGAGATGGGCGGCAGGGTCCTGGGATCAAACTGCCCTCACATACTTTCTAGGTGTGTGTAGACACGTCACTTAACCCCAATTGCCTAGTTCTTAAGGCTTTTCTGCCTTGGGACTGATACTTTGTATATTTGTAGCAGCTCTTTTTGAAGTGGCAAATAACTGGAAATCTAGGAGGTGCCCATCAGTTGGAGAATGGCTGAACAACTTATGGTATGTGAATGAAATAAAAGCTATTGTGCTGAAATAAATGACTAATGGGATGGTTCCAGAAAATTTTGTATGATTTGTATGAAGATTTGTATGAAATGATGCTGGGTGAAGTAAGCAGAACCAGGAGAACAGTTAATACCAGAACAATAATATTATAAAAGACAAACAACTTTTAATGCCTGAAGAAATATGATCAACCTGATCACCAACTACAATTCATCTCATGACAGAAAGCTGACAGACTAAATATTCAGAACAAGACACAGTTTTGGACATGGCACTATGGAAATCTGTTTTCCTTGACATGCATATTTATTATAAGGACTTTGTTTTTCGTGAGGTTGGAGGAGTTGGAAGGGAAAGAAAATAAATATATATTAATTGAAAAAATCCATTTAAAAAAAGCAGGAAAGACTTGGAAATTTAGCCATATCTTTAAATGAGCTAACTCTGCTTTTAGATGTCTGGGACAGACACTATGGACAACAGATAATAAGGCTTGTGGTGGAAGCTGAAGCTGGGAATCTTAGGCACAGCGGGTAGGGATTCAATGTCCAGGTTAAAGAATTAGCTGCAGTGCCCAATCTTGTCCCAGGATCACAGATGATGGAGTAGATTTCTCTTCTATGGTAGAGAGGTAGAAGGGCTTACAGGAGTGGGCTATTTCCCACACTGTCAGATTTTGCTTAACTGACTTTCTTACCACAGTTGGAGAGCTTTTAAACTGTGCTTGTCACAAGTGGGGGGGGGGTGCAAGAAAATAACAGTGACATAAAAAACGAATTATCAAACTTAAAGTTTGAAATTCTTCCTCCACACCCCTCCCCAATAATCCAAGAAACAATAAGAATGTGGAATAACTCCTTCCCTGTACCCACTCACCAGTTGGTACTTTAAAATAATCCCTTGAAGATTCCTGTTTGAGACCCCCACAACGGGTGAATGTAACCAAAGTCTTCTGACCCTACCTCTCTAAGTCTGGAAAACTCTCCCCTATCATTATTCCTGATGTTCCCCTTCCCAACAGAGAAGATACAAGACTTCCCATTCTCAATACAGAATCCCAACCATATTCCCCTGAGCTATGTAGCTTTAATACATAACTATCTGACATCAAGCCCTTGACTGGAGCCTGACAACCTGAAAACCTCCCATGAGGCCACACTACCCAGGACTGCCCATTTGGAAAGAAATGTCCAACATTGGCTTAGAATCCCCAGAAACCCGTGATCCAGAGTACACTGAAGGGAGCAACTGGGGATGGGATTATATTTTCTCTAACTGTGGGTTTCTTCCCTTCTTCTACTCACTGGGCAGCAGATTGGATGACTAAACCTGGAAGATTCCTTCCAACTTGAAGATTCTGTGATGTAGCAAATGCTTCAGATGAGCTCATACCATTACCTTCTGGCTAATCAGCACCTTCAGGAGCTGGCCCCAAACGACCTTCCCAGGCATATTACACAATACTCCCCTTTGGTCCAGTACACAATCCAGTCGATTCAATTAGACCTGCTTACTATTTCTAATTCTGAGCAGCTAGGCAGTAGAGTAGATAGAATGCTGGGTCTTAAGTCAGGAAGACCTATCTTCCTGAGTTAGAATCTGGCATCAGACACTAGCTGTGTGACCCTGGGTAAGTCACTTAAACCCTGCTTGCCTCAGTTTCCTCATCTGTCAAATGAGCTGGAGAAGGAAGTGGCAAACCACTCCTGTAACTTTGCCAAGAAAACCCCAAATGGGGTCATAAGGAATCAGACACAACTGGAAACGACTAGCAACAATTTTCTTATATAGAGCACTCCATTTCCCTTTTTACAGGCTGTCTTTCCTCTAGGTCTGAAGCTCCCTCCCCTCTCATCTCATTCTTCAAATCTCTAGTTTCCTGTAAAATT
Organism: Monodelphis domestica; assembly: GCF_027887165.1. Taxonomy (NCBI): domain Eukaryota; kingdom Metazoa; phylum Chordata; class Mammalia; order Didelphimorphia; family Didelphidae; genus Monodelphis; species Monodelphis domestica. The sequence continues at coordinate 463,001,609 of NC_077227.1, read as the reverse complement.
CAACTTAAGCCTCCCCTTCAAAAAGACGACTTTTTTAATCTGGAAAGCTGCTAGAACCCTGGTACCTGTTAAGAGTTTGTATCTATTTTCTATCTATTTCTATAAGCACATATTATCTCTCCCAAAGAATATAAACTCCCTGAGGGCAGTGTCTGCTTCACTTGTTTTGTATTCCCAGTATCTAATGTGACGACTAAAATAAAGACAATTAATAAATCCTTGATTAATTAATTTTTCCCATTTTGTAACAGAAACTACCAATGTATAGGAGAGAGGGCCGGGTAACAGCCCTGTGTAAGAAGAGTTCAGAACTCAGGCTGTTTTAGTACTAACTAATTAAGGTTCTCCCCTTACTATTACCAGATCTCCAATTTGATGCCATATTCTCAGCTTCACTATTACTTATATTTTCCATCTGGTTTGGTGTTTTGTTGTTGTTGTTGTTGTTTTGGGGGGGGTGGAGGGTGCAGGGAGCAAAGAGCTGAACCACTGGCTGATATGCCAAAGAAGGAAGCTGATACTTAAGGGGAAGAAAAAAACTAATGGAAATTTGGTATTCCCTGAATTTGCCGTTGCTACTTAACTCCACAAAAACTGGGATTGGGTTTATCACAGAGGTTATGGTGGCTGCCCCTTAAACATCAAATCTTCTAAATTGATCTTAGGTCTCCTGATTAGACAGAGGACACATCTGGGTGTCATACTAGCTGCCTGGGGTCCCCTATCAATCTTTCCATCAAGATCATTTTTGAAATGGTTGTCTTAATTGCAAACACTCACTGGACACTCGATAGAATGGTTTCTTCCCATGTCCCACTGGGAGGGCATGTGTGTTCTTAGATTTGCCAGAAAAGTGAGTACTACTTTAAGGGGACAGACAACCCCTAGCCTATAATTTTTGTCCATGGGGTCACAGGAACAGAATCCACTACTTTTGGTCTTCCTGAGCTACCTTATCGGGAGATCTAAAAGACATGGTAATTAATCTTTGAATTAAATTAGTTAACCTGAAGCACAGCCACTGTGGTATATAAATAGACAGCAGTGTTGTGTTTTTTTATAGAAGATATTTGTCATGCAATTATACATGTTTGCAATTTGTGCCATTCAAGATAAAAATCTGGCTGCAAAACTTTGGATTGAAGTGTTTTCCCCAAGGAACAGTGCCTCATTTTAGGAAGTAGATAAAACTGGAGAGCATCCAGAAGGCAACCAGGATGATGGGGAACCTCTAAGATCTAGGCCAATTCCTTCAGCTCTTGAGTTGAAGGGCCTGAAGATGTTTAGGCTGGAGAAAAGAAGACTGGGGTGGGAACATGATAGCCATCTTCAAATATCTGAAGAATTAACATATGGAAGAAAGATTAGGAAAGATTGGCTAAGAGTGGAAGGAAGGGGGATGGCAAAGAACAATGGATAGAAGATGCAAAAAGGCAATCTTAAATTCAGGACATAAGGAAAAACTTTCCAGCAATTAGAGCTGTACAGAAGTGGAATGGCAACCTCAGGAGGAAATGAATTCCCCTTCACTGGAGGAGGGGACCAGTCTTCAAACAAAAACTGAATGACCATTTGTTGGAATCAGATGGCCTGGGCTAATATCCAACTTCTGATGCTTACTGTAACCTGTATGATCTTCAATTTAATGTTCCTGGACCTCAGCTTCCTCCACTGTTAAATAAGGGGATGAGACTAGATAACCTCTTAGGCCTCTTCCAGCTTTAAATCTAGGATCAATAGAGATTGTTTCTTCCTCTTCCTTCTGCAAACTTTCTAGACTGGATAGATATTTATAGATGGAGAAACTGATAGGCCCAAGGCCAACAAGAAAGAACAGATGGATTAAGAAAACTCAGCTCCTGGCTCTCAGTCCAATGATTTGACCCTTGAACTCAATGGCTTCTAGTTGCGTATCTTTTGCTTTTAAAGAGAAACAGACAGACAGACAGAAATACAGAGAATCAGAGAGAGAGAGAGAGCAAGAGAGAGAGAGCGAGAGAGAGAGAGAGAGAGAGAGAGAGAGAGAGAGAGAGAGAGGGAGGAAGAGAGGGAGAGAGAGAGAGAGAGAGGAGAGAGAGAGAGACAGAGAGAGAGAGAGAGAGAGAGACAGAGAGAGAGAGAGGGAGGGAGGAAGGGAGAGAGAGAGGGAGAGGGAGGGAGGAAGGGAGAGAGAGAGAGAGAGACAAAGACAGAAAGATAGAGGCAGAAATGGAGAGAGACAAAGAGACGGAGAGAAAGGGGCTCATGGAAGATCTCATAACATGTCTATCCAGTGATTGGAGAGATAAAGTGCGGCAAGTCCACTTGGGAGTGTGTGTGTGAACACCTGTTCTTAGTTTTGTAGGACTCTGAATATATTGTGCTTATTGGGGAAAAATAATTAGGTGAATTAGTTGGACTGCTGGTAAAGTGTACCAGCTTGGCCTTCTGCCATATGCTCAAGGTAGACTATGTCCCTTTTAATGAGGCTCCAATATGATTTTGGCTCCAGAGTGGGTCAGTTTTAAAGCACAAAAAATTCCAGTGGTGTAGACGTGCTCTCAATCCAAGAGCCCAGGTAACAGCTGGTCAGGAATTTACAACCTTCCCCTCTAGAAGGCTTGAGTAGCCACAGGCAACTGTGGCCCTCTAAAACAGCAACATGTAAATCAAAATAAAATAATATAGCCCATGCTACAATAAGAGTTTCTCTATAGCTATTTAGAAAAGTAGGACAGAGCCTCCCCTAGTATAGTTATGTTCAAGGCAGTTACTAAGAATCTGCCCAGGGGCCTGCTTTGGAAACTCAATTCAGGACAGAAGATGCAAAGCACCATTCCTCTATCACAGTTGTGTTCAGGACTCTGAAGGCCTTTCTTTAAAGGGGTTGGGTGTGTGTGTGTGTGGGGGTGCCTATTTTAAAAAAGGAATCCTTTCCCCCTCCTCCTCTCACTCTGCTCTCTCAAATGTACTGAAACAGAAATCACTTTCTTTAAACAGTGAATATGTTTTCTGCTCTTGGTTAGATCTTTTTTTCTCTTCTTTTTCCTTCTCAGTGAAACTGGATCGGTCCGTTTTTACTTCTTGTCTCTAGTAATTTCCCTTTCAGGTTCTGATGCCCTAGCCGAGGGCCATGGAGGCTGGGCTCAGAGCTCTGCAGGGAGACACTCAGGTCTTTCAAATGAAAACATTATGTCTCTTAGAAATATTATATTCCCAAAGGCTTTGCCTTCTCCTGCTCTCCATCCCTACTCTTCCCCCTACATCGAAAGCCAAACCTAGAGCCCATCTTTTCCAACCACGTCTTTTTCCTATAGGCCTCACAGGTACAATGACTTAAATACATAGACAGACAGACAGACAGACACACAGACACACATAGAGCCTGGTTTGGACAGCATGGGCCCCCTGCCTGAGATGCTCAGTTTCCAGGAGAGCAAGGAGACAAGGCTGGGGATTGCTATGATCCCAGGAGAAGCCAGGCAGACCTCTCCACATGCAGGCCAGGGAAGGACAGGGAAGAGCACATAGTCTAGGGACTGTTTGCTCTTTCTGTAGCCTGAGAACCGTAGAAAAGCCAGATCCTAGGTTGGAATTTGCTGCCAAAGAGGTAGAGAGGAATTGTCATGTGTGCAGTTTCATCAGATGAGGAAATATTCTTCCAGACAGCTGGACAAAATGACAAATTTGTCTTTCTTCCTGGCTCTACCATACTTGAGTGATTCTTACCAAGCCGCTTTTGTCCCTGCCTGAGCCATTCCCGGGCTGAGATTGATTGTAATTCAGTCAAGATTGAGAGGAGTACCTCAACTTCCCTAGGACTCTGGAGCTTAGATCTGGGGGATGCATAAGCCTTTTCTGTGGGTGCTTTCAGGCCTCTTTGTTCCATCTGTCCTTGAGAAACATTTCCCCTAACCCTGAACCTTCTTGCTCTATGTTCATATGAGGAATCCCCATCATGAGGGTGGGAGGATAGAATGGGAGGGACTTGTCCCACGAGAATATCTGCACTCAGTATCCCCTGTGGCTTCTGATATAGAGCCTCACTCCCCATACAGCTAGTTGTGGGTGCTTCCCCCCTTTTTAAAAATAATGTACTTATTTATATTTCTTGGGATTCTATTGTTTGGGGATGCTTACAATAGAAAATTCAGCTCATGTCTATTAAAAAAAAAAGAATAACTCAAAGATTCTTTTCTTTTGAATGTACATCTTTTTGTTGTTGGTTTGCAATGAATCAAAGAACATATATTAACTAACTTTAGGGTGACCCTGGCCTGACCTGGAGGAGGCTGCTTTCTGAAAGTCCACTGATGCCCACTCTCCTTTATCTGTGTATATGTCTTCTCTTGGCCATGAAGGTTCCTGGCAGGGTGGAGAGGGAAAGCAGGAATGACAATGACATCTTCTATCTATTTCTCTGCCTTCTCTTCAGTACCTAGTACAGCACACTGGATATATACGTAGTTGGCTGTTAATAGATCAATGAATGAGTCTTGGGAAAGGAGCTGTAAAGGGTTCCTCCCCATGTGTTGCACAGAGGGACTAATACTCTAGGGTAACCTGGGATACCTATGAAAGCAGCTTCCCTGGGGAGGGCAAACTTTCCCCTAAGGTCTCTCCCTCTCCTGGTGGGGATGCCAGGAGTAACTGCAGCCCGAAATGGCATCAGACCACAGCCTGCTGGCTAAAATTACCCTTCTGCTTTATCATCTTGAGAACATTAAGGGCTGTTGTTAACAGATGTTTTCTGTTACACGTTATTTGTTAGTCTAATGAAAGGAGGTGCACTAGCTTTCAAGACCTCAGCGTTCTACAGAAGGTTTTATATGAGAGGCTATTGCACAGCTCTGGTGGAGAGAGCGTCTCTGCCAATTGTGCTTGGCGGGTCCGGCTTTGATTTCGATGTTTGCAACCATTTGCATTGTAATTTTAGCTCTGGTTAAATGTCATTTTTAATAACTCCATCTATGGCGTGTAAATGTTTGAGCAAGCCCAAGAGAGGCGGGAAGGGAGCGGAGAAAGAAAGACAGAAATGGAATTCTTGGTCAGCAGGAACGAGTGGAACTGCTGAGGACGGTGAGCCAGCCAGCTCTTGGGATGCAATAGGAAAAGCTGTATCCCCTCTTGTTTTTCCTCAAAGGGTGGGGACTAGATGCCAAGGCTAGAGAGAGGGAGAAGACTGTAGGGAAGGTCAACTGAACCATCCCTTTGGGGAAAGGGAGTAAGCAGCAGAGATGGAAATAATCTGTATGCTAAGGGTCCTATCCTAACAGTACAGAGGGACATACGTGCCCATCTTAACAGTGAAGCCCAACTCCCACAGTGAGCCTTGGCTGGAAGGTAGAAATTGGACTGGGGAAAAAAAATCAAGACATGGGTTTAATGGGTTAATGGGATAAGTTTTCTCCAGCTAAAATTCCTTCTTACTTTACTCACAACCACTTGGGTTGCTATTCTTTGGTGACTTAGTTACACTTTCCAGTGACCTGCTCTATTTTCTCATCTTTATCCCAGACACTAAGACGTCCTGGAAAATTTTAGATCCTGGAAATTCAGTGCCCCATCCACAGTGTTGGCTGGCCCCCATCATTCCATATTCATTCTAGCCATTTAAGTCTCTCTTACCCAAAAAACATCTATGTTCTTCACTAAGATCAGTTTATATGACATCTTCTATACTCCTGACTAGTTGTAAAAACTGGAAAAATGTCTTTTTCCAGATGAGTAAATTGAGGCAAATGACTACACAACAGAAATGAGGGAAAGCTAAGGTGATTAAGTCTTGAATAATCAACTCATATTTCTAGTATCACTTTATGGTTTTCTTATGACTGTCCTATGAGGTAGGAGGTTCAAATATTATTCTCATTTTATAGATGGAGATATTGAAACCTGGAAAAGTGCTCAGAACTAGGATGTTCTAGGGTTGGGATTTGAACCCAGATCTTCTTATTCTAGAAAATGATCATGAGTTTCCCTTGTGATTTTGTTCCTTCTATGAAAATCCTTCCATTCCTTACCTCTTGAATTGTATATTCTCTCTCTGTCCTGTATATGGGAAACTTCAGTGATCTTTCCTCTACTGTCTACTGTGGTTTGATTCCCTTTTACTCTTATTTATCAAGGCAGATTAGAGCCCAGTCCTTGAATCTTCCTTAAAGGGAACTCAGTAACTGAGATACATATGTATGAGGATATGTATGTGGAGGTGGGGGTAGGGGTGGAGACTGTATGTATATAATTTGGTTGGGTTTTTTTCAATGTTGACAATAAACTTGTTGGCCCAGACCAGGAAAGTTCCAGCTGCCCATCCCATGTACAGCTGGGAACAGAGAGAGCTGGCAATAAAGAGGGGCTGGAATAAAAACGTCCTGGGCCTGTTTCATTTTAGGACACCAATAAAAGATACCATTACCCGTAAAAGTCCCTGTGTGGACTATGCCCTGCCACACAATGGCCCCTCAGCTTTGGGGTGGGAGCTGAAGGTTTCCCAGATGTGTGGAGAGAGAAAGAAATAGTTTAGAGAAGGCTTTAGGAAAAAGACAGCAGGACACCGTGGCATCATGCATTACCCCTGAAGAATTAAACTTGACACCCGGACTCATAGACGAATTCACAAAAAAGCTCCTCAAGTTTTACTTCCTAGATCAAGGGATGAAGAGTTGACTGAAATTCAAATGAAGCAATGAATTATTTAAAGAGATATTTTCCTAGCAATTTTTATAGTCAGTTCAAGGCAAAGCCAGCCTTATCCCATCCTGCCCTCAAAATCTTCACTACAAGATATCCCTATGAAGTCCCTTCTGAGTCCCTTGGGTTTACAACCCAATCTCCTATTCTTTATGGAGTCAACAGAACTTGGATCCATTCCTCTGTGACTTCTACATGGAATTCAATGATCTCTTTCCCCCTGAAATTTCTGGGCTCACAAGTGGCACCACAATGCCATTTTCCCTTCCCTAGTTTACCAAACCCTCTTTCCTTCCCCTCCTCTCCTACCTCTTCCCACAAGGCCTTCATCAAAATAGAAGTATGATGGCTTTCTCTAACCACATTGTCTAAACAGGAAACTCCCCCATCCCTCCCCTACTCACCACCTCACAAAAGGCACTTAACCCTTGGCCCCTACCTCATACAAATAGGTAATCTCATCTACTCATTATTAGTATTTATCCTATCACTGGTTCTCTGGGTGTTCTCTCTAAGTTTATCTAAGTGTTGATCCCCCAAAAAGGAATTCTTAGTAAGATAAGAGTTGGATTACCCATCCTCTGCAGACCCTTTCAGCTCAGAGATACTGGTATTCTGTATCTTCAACTTTAAGAAAAGAAGTTGGGGGGTTGGGTAGGGAAAATGTGTAATTTTCCTTTTGGGAGTATCTAATATAATTATAACTAATCGGCCAACTAACAAGCATTTTGATTTCTTTTTATATTTTTAATTAGTTTGTTTGTTGACTACATTACAATTTTTAGATATCTCCCTCCCTACTTACCTCTCCTGAACTAGAGAAGGCATAGTATAACCAAAAAAAAAATTACATATGTGTATAAAGCCAAGTCCTGAATGTTTCTATTTATCAGAGGTGGACATTCACAAGTTATTCTTCAAACTAATTAGCATGTTTTCAGTGCCTACTATGTGTCAAGCACTATGCTGGGTATCTGGGTTACAAAGAATAAAACAGTCCTTACTCTCAAAGAGTTTACATGCTAAAGGTGTGTGTGTGTGTGTGTGTGTGTGTGTCTTGGGGGGAATTTACAGTTCACATAGGAGGAAGACAAGATAGTGATGGGCAAAATGGAATCATAAAACATTTAGGCTAAAGGGATAGTGGAGAGTGTTTAGAGAGCCCAAGACCATTGCTTTATAGCTTTGAAAGCAGACACAAGGATGAACCAACTCACCCAAGATTACACAGGGAGTTTGATGTAGGATCTGGACCTGAAGCTAAATCTCCTGACTGGGAGATCTCATTTTTGTCTCTGCCATTGCTATGCGGTTTCTCACCTGATGCTCCCAACCCAAAGTTAAGTTAGCTGTGTATGCAATAGAACAAGGGGTTCAGGGTGGAGAAAAAGTCATACTCTCAGCTTTAGTCCAACTCTGATATGTCTAAGAAGCTCCTATGTCAACACTTACCAAATCTTGCTTGATCCTACTTCCTCTCTGCTCAGTAGGAATATCTGTGGATGATTGTGAGGGCAAGGAAGGGATAAATCGATCCATTAAAAGCACCTACTATGTGCTAGGCACTAAGGATTCAAAGACAAGAATGATGATAGATTGACTAAGACATAGAAGAGATTTTAGAGGTCATTGAGTCCAATCCTCTTGTTTTATAGATGAAGAACCTGGGATCCAGAGAGTTTCAATGACTTGCCCAAAGTCACACAGGTAGTAAGGAGACAGAGCTTGTATTTAAACCCAGGCCCTCCAGAGAAAGTATTCTTTCCATAATAGTACTATCTAGCATTTACTTATCACTTTAAGTTTTCCAAAGTGCTTTACAAATATCCCATTTTTATCTTCACAGCTCTGGAAGGCAGGTTCTATGCTCATTTTGCAGGCGAAGAAACGGGCAGAAAACAGTTAAGTGACTTGCTCAGGATCACAATATCTGAATCTGGATTTGAACTCAGGTCTTCCTGACACCAAGACCAGTACTCTACCCATGTGGAATGAAAAGGTACTTACCTTTCCATTCTATTCCATTCTTTCCTAGTTCTTACAGGTCATCTAGTCCAGTCCAATGCCTTCTCTCATATCCCTAACAAGTGGTCATTGAGCCTCCTCTTTAAGACCTCTAATGACAGGGAACTCAGTTCTACTCACTGGCCCTTTCCTTCTCTCAAGGGTCAAGCTGAATAAGTCTGATCCTTCTACTTGACATCCCTTCAAATATATGAAGTATATGACCTACTAAAATCTATCATCTTCTCCAGGCTAAACATCCCTTGCTTCTTCCATTGATGCTTGAATGACATGGCTTCAAGTCTACCCCTCCTAGTCACCCTCCTTTCTCTAGGTAAGCCCCAGATTTTCAGTGTCCCTTCTAAAATGGGCAGCTCTAGGGAGGGCAGTCCAAATGTGGACTGATTAGTGCATCTCCTTCCCTCCCTCTGGAATGGGCTCCTGCTGATGGCCTATCAGAGCAGCTCCAAATCTCTGTTAACCGAATGTCCAAAGCCCTGCATGAATGAACATCATTCTTACTATTACTAGGTCTCAAATTCCTTGAACAAACCTTCTACTTTAGGATATCTCTTTATTGCCTCAAGTGCTCATCTATGAAACATCTAGTCTTTCTTGTAGTGCACTCTAGTTTCAAACAGGGGAAGCGATTCACTTCAACACACACTTATTAAGTGCCTACTTATGGACAAGTTCATTGGGCTAGGGTCAGGAGTAACAAAGACCCAAATCTCCAAGGAGCTTACATCCTTATGTAGGACAGGATTGGTATCTTTTCTTTATTTCTGTGACTTGGTAACTAAGGAACTCCACAACTGTTCCCATATCTAGTAGAATCTTTTGTATACTGCCACATAGTAGATGACACAAGACTAGACACACAGTAGGCACTCAGTAAATACTGTTTTGCTCCATTCAAAACCAGCTTATGTTATATTATATATAAAAGCAGTCAAGAATGGAGATCCACTGGGAAATCTACACAATCCTCTTGGGCTACTTGATTAAGCATTAAGTTGTTTGCATCAGGACAAAATCAGTGTTTAAAACCTCAGTGTATCTAACATTTATAAGTATAGTCATCCCAACTCCCAGGCAAAACTCCTTCTCCCTCCCCCCCCTACTTCAAGCACAATCTTCTCTCTCCACTTAACATCAGTTCTCATATCCCCAGACTGAGGGTTGGTCCCTTCAGATTTCCTCTTTGTCATATATGATCAGCCTGTGGCAAGGAAACATGATCTGAAGAGGACAAAGATACATTCAGATAGTCTTACAACACAGTGATTTTCTGAGGTTCTGCTAATCCTCCAAGGCAGCTGATCCAACTGGTTTCCTGGGATGGTGTCTATGGCACAAGCTGAGCACTGACTCCCAGGTTCTGTGGGGTGCTTGTTAGTTTCACTCCAGTGTTAAATTGGGGAAGGAGGCAAGATCTCACTGAAAACCAGATGCTGCATCTAAGCTCAATAAATATATATTTTAAATGGAAACCCCCCTTCCAGCTAATGATTACACAGAAGCCATCTGTAAACATGAGGCTAAGCGAGCCATCAAAAAGCAGACAGATGAATCTGATGATGTTGCTGCCTGTCTATCCCAGCAAGTTATCCTTTATGGGTCAGTTGCCCTCTGCTACTCTGGCAAGGTTGGAGGTGATGGTGGCGTTTATACTTCAGATCCCTTGTGCTCCATTGGGGAGAAATCTCAAACACACATACATCAGGCTGCCAGCTTTCTCAAGACACACACTGAGGGGATTTGTCAACAGAAGGGTTGGGAGTAGTTACCCTACACTAAATCTTTTTTTGGGGGGAGTCTATCAGCAGTGTCCGCTTGAGATTTTGAGACTTTCTGGTGGGAGTCTATGGCCTTGGGTCCCCCAGGGACTGTGAAATTTATAATTTCTTTATTAAATTATTCTATATTAAAGTATATAAAAATATACTTTAAGGGGCTGGAAAACCAATGATGGTCCTGGAGAACAGGCAATGAACTGTCCTTGGCTCCTCACAGTAGAGAAGTGGGAGAATACTAATGCCCAGTGTTGTGTACACTATCCAAAGCCCTCAAGCTTTTGGGCTTTGGTCTTAATTATTTTTATTTGTTACATCAGAGTGTTCAATCTCGAAGGAGGGATGGGGATCTTTATCAAGAAATGAGTGTGATGTAAAAGATAATACAGTATTAAATTATTCAGATATATATTTAAAAAGAGTTTCAGATCAGTAGATATCATTTCGTTTCTTGACCAATCACCACTTCTACTCCTCTCCAAATTCCTACTTCCCCTACCCTTGGAGCTGGTAGCCTACAGCAGATGCAGGACAGATTCTGCCCTCTGTGCCAAGCCAAAAGAAATTTCAAGCCAAATTTCAAATGAAAATGATGTTGGAAGTTCCCTGGCAATATGTGCTCATAAGTGAGCATCCTTGGAGCAGACAAAAAAGGGTGTTTCAGGCTTTCTTTCCCTCCTCTGGGGCTAGATCCCAATCCACAAACCGGGCTTTTATTCAATGTCACTTCCTTTCACTTTTTGGCGGGGCGCGTTGAATCGCCTAACTAGTAAGACATTGTCAAATCAGACTCACATGATCTATGGACTTCTCTGGTTTTCGTTTTCTCTCATTTCTTTCAATCCTCAAGTAAATACCGCGTCCTGACTTTAGGGAAACTAGGTGGAAGTTTGGTGGTGGTTTTCTTCTCCCTCCCCAATCCCTGACAGCCCGAGTGAAAAGAACACATTTTCAGTCCTAGAGTTTTTCGAGAATAGGCAACAGAGAACCGAAAAATGGCAAGAGGAAGTTCCGTTTTAGCCGAAAAGTTTGAACCTTTCACTCTCGACTTTATTTTTGTAGCTTCCATGTTACTAGTTTCCGCCCTGCCCACAGGAGGGAATCTTTGAAAGAAAAGGCCAGTTATTAATGTGGTCTCTTTTGTTGTAACTCATTGCGAAGGCAGCAACCCAAGGGTTTATTTTCTCAACGTGCTTGGCATATCTTAACGCCCTAGCTCAGACCTCAGAGTTTGATTTGGGAGGAATCCGAGATCCTGGCTTGCTCTGACTCACTGAAGAAGCCGCTGCTTTTCTCTGCTATCTCTCGGAAAGGGGGGTGCCTGATGTCTGGGAAAACCACCTGCCTTCAGAAATGAGCTGGGTCCACCTTGTGACCTGCATTAGCGCTAGCGCGTGCTCTCTATCTCTGTCTCTGTCTCTGTTTCTCTGTCTTTCTGACTCTGTCTCTCTGTCTCTGCCTGTTTCTGTCTCTTTCTCTGTCTCTGTTTCTCTGTCTTTCTGACTCTGTCTCTCTGTCTGTCTCTGTCTCTGCCTCTGCCTCTCTGTTTCTTTCTCTGTCTCTGTCTGTCCATCTCTCCCTTTTTCTCTCTTCTTCCCTCCCTCCTTCCCTCCCTCTTTCTCTCTTCCTTTCTCTCAATGAGAGCATGTTGCAATTCAGCTTGGACTGTTGAAAACATCTCCATTTCTTAACTTTTTACTATGTACCATTCTTTCCTCCTCTATCCACTGCCTCCACTTTTTAAAAAGGGGGGGCACACATCTCTTTCTTTTTCCAGATCTAGAAAATAGCTCCCTGATGCTTCGGGGAAACTAACTTACAAACATGTTGGAGTCCTTTGGGAGTAGACAGAGCATTTTCAAGGCCAAGGGGCCAGAAGGAAGTTAGAACATGTGGCCAAAGCTGCCTGGAAACTGAATCTTGGAGATCTGCCTGGTGCCTGGGCAACTTGAATATAATTCAAGACCTGCCAGGCCATAGATAATGGTCTCAAAAAAGGGAGAGCAGTGGCCAATGGAACTGAAAAGGAAGTTAAAATCACAGAAAGAGGTGCAGCTGGGTGGGTCAGTGGCTTGAGAGTCAGGCCTAGAGATGGGAGGTCCTAGGTTCAAATCTGGCCTCAAACACTTCCTAGCTATGTGACCCTGGGCAAGTCACTTAACCCCCATTGTCTAGCCCTTACCACTCTTCTGCCGTGGTGTCAAAGCACAGTATTGATTCTAAGACTGAAGGTAAGGTTTAAAAAAAATCACAGAAAGAAATGACCACCCCCCCCCTTCATATTTTGAGGCAGGAATCATAGGATCAAGATCCTAGAGAAAAGGGCCTTAACCTGGGATCTGTGAACTTGTTTTTTAAAAAATATAACTATTTCAAGATCATTGTTTTCCTTTGCAATCCTAGGTTTTTTGTTGTATGTATTTAAAAAGTATTATCCTGAGGCATCCTTAGGCTTCACCAGGATACCAATAGGGTCCATAACCTCCCAAAACTCTAGGGCAAGGGTCACCAAGCTATAACTGAGATTTTTTTTTTTATATAGCCTATGAGCTAAGAATGGTCTTCACATTTTAAAAACAATAAAAGTTCATTTAAAAAAACATTCTTAGTCTGTGGGCTATGCAAAAACCATTGGTGGGGCAGATTTGGCTTGTGGGCTGTAGTTTCTTGACCTCTAACTAGAGCTCAAAGAGTCTTCAGAAGCCATCTAGTTCAACCTCCCTTATTTTACAGATAAAGAAACTGAGGCATAGAAGTGAAGATGCTCAGCTATTCTTGGGCCAGTAGTCCTTTTTTATTCTCCAAAATCTTCTAACTTTAAGACATGACAAGTGGAATAAGCATCTTTGCTTTGCTGAGGGGATGCCACCCATGTGATTTGAACAGGGCATTCTTGCTGTTGAACTCCCTGAGGAGTGTCGGGGCTGGCGCACATGGAACCCAGATGCCCAGAAGCCTAGAGTTCTATGGAGAGCCAATAGCTTGCAAGGCCTTTCTCCTAACCCTTCAGTCTCTTGGCTTGACTAGCGTGATGATGCTCCACTTGTCTCCTGGGAAATGATGAGCCAGGAGCAGTAATGTACTTCTGTCTCCTACCATTCTGAGGCCCTGACTGTGCTAATGGAAACCACTTTTTTTTTCCCAGTCAAGGAGTCTTTTTGGCCATGACTTTCTAAGATTTGAATAGTTTTCTCTCCAAATCATTTAAGTTCCTTGCCTTTTCCCCCCTCTACGCCTCCTGGGATATTTCATCCTTTTCCATTCCCTTCCATCCTTCCTCTAGGAAAATGATGCTATCCCCAGCATCTTTCATGTCCATCTTTCATATTGGAGACTTTAAAAATATTTGTCAAATAAACAAACGATGATACTCATATTCACTGTGTCCATAGCTCTTCATGGGTTTTTGAAGCACTTTTCCAGAGATTATGTCACTATTCTAATTATCTAATTATTTAATCAACTCTTCACTGCTTTTTCCCTTTGCTAGGTCCAGAGCCTAGCTTGTTCTTTCAGATAATATGTAAATCTGTAATCTTTGAGATAATACTTAAAGTGCTGAGCACAGTGTCTGCCACATAGTAGGTGCTATATCAATATTAGTTATTATTGTTATTAATAACATTTTCCTGAAATGTTTTCAATACAATGGAATTTCTTGGATTTTTTAGCTAGTAGAGCTTCTAGTGCTTCTGCCTGGCCCTAACTACTGAGGATTTAACTCTCTACCATCCTAGGAAGACAATTTCATTAAATCGAAACTCTTCAGAGTCTGGCCCCTGAACTCCCTCTTTGAGAGAGAAAAGGGCTTCTCCTCCTCTCTACAGAAAGTCACTTCTCCAGTTCTGTTTCCTCTGACTGGAGGGAGACAGACGGGTTATAGGAGACAGTTTGCTTCACCTTTGATTCATTAGGAATAACAAACCCGGCTGCCAAAAGCACTCTGGAGGGAGGAAGACTTGGCCAAATGGGGCTCTTTCTCTTCACAGAGATTAGGCATGGCCACAGCTTTGCCATTAATTACAGAGGCACTTTCTGATCCCTGCTTCCTGCTTGACCTCATATGCAGGTTAAGCATCAGTTTTCTGTGGCCATGTCTGTCTAAAGACAAAACAAAGCAAAGAAGGCCAAACCATCACCCGACATGAAACCCCTAAAGCTCCTGGGAGTCTGATGCTGGAAGAGGAGAGCTGTGGCTTCACCGAGGCTGGGGAACTTATTAGTCATTTTACAGATGCTGTGCTGTCCTAATTTCCTGGCAGGAATGATGCTGTAAAATATGAATATAGCCCTTACATGGAAAGGCTAATGATAGGAGAGGGGAGAGAGTGACTTCTCTCCTACATTCATCCAGGGGGTAGTCACCAGGCGGCAGAACCCGTGGAAGAAAGTTCCTGTACATGTGAAAGAAACCCACACCTCCAGGGTGTTTACAAGTGCTCTGCTACATAGGCTTCTCCCTAGTCTCTTTTAATATCCCTTACAACTTAAGGAGGTACTGATACACCTTTAGATCAGACCTTCCCCTTTTCCTTAACAACTGCAGAATAGGTGTCCTGGAAACAACTTGGAACATCAGTCCAAAGGGGGACGGAGATTCCGAGTCTGGATTCTCTCTCCATCCATTTTCTTCATTACTTCTAAGCTTCAAAGGAGAGATGACTACCACTATAAACTTTATCCAGAGACTACTATCAGAAGATAGGAGAATGAAAAAAAATTGCTTAGGACCTTGAAAGTAAGAGGAGTTTCAGTGCCTAGCCTCTACACACCAATAGTCAATATTTATATAATGCTTTTAGGTTTGCAAAGCACCTGATACATGTTAACTCATTTGACCCTCATTGCCCCTATGAAGTAAGTGCTATTATTGCTCCCATTTTACAGATGGGATAACTAAGGCTAGAAGAGGATCCCACTATTACTAAGAGTTTGTGGTAGGATTGGAATTTCAGGTCTTCTTGATTCCAGGTCCAGCACTCTATCTGCTGTGTCACCAAACTGCTCCCTACATCTAGCTAGGAATTTACTTTCCCACATCTCAGGAAAACAATTTGATTAAATCTAAACTCTCCAAACACCCAGGCAGAATGCTTCCTCCCAACACATAAACCTGTCATTTAGGTGAAAGTTGTTGGGGGGTGGGGGTGGTGAGCAGAACCTAGTCCTTGGCTCTAACCAGTAACTCATGAGAAAGTCAATAATCCCCATCTTCCTTTGAGATGCTGCAATAAAAACAATCCACATGTCTATAGTGCTTTAAGATCATAAACTTTAGGCATTAGAAAGAACCTAATAGATCTCCTAGTCCAAACCTTTTATTTTATGGGTTTGGGAGAGAAGTAGTGCAAATATTAGCATTCTCATTTTATAGATGAAGAAACTGATGATCAGAGTGGTGAAGGAATTAACGAATGATCACACAGCTAAGAAAGTGTCAGAGCCAGAGTCAGAACACAAGTCTCCAGACTCAGCCTCTAAAGTTTTTTCCACTAAGATTCCCCTCATGCCAACATTCCCTCCACCTCCCCCAGTCTTCTCTAGGAAGTTTCATGTTGTTTTGTTTTTTCTTAAAAAGAAAAAAGAAAGAAAACCTCTCCGCCCAGATCTGTAAAGTCCCTTCCACAGACTGACTCATTTGGCTCACCAGGGTGTTGCTTTTGCTGCTGTTTCATCTCTAGCACCCACTAATCCTCTGACATCCCTCTGGACTCCCTACTGAGGCCTTGGCATCGCACCAGCCAGAGTTTAGGGAGGGGTAACAAAGTGAAGGGTGTCCGCCAGGCAGGACACTTGCTCTTAGCTGAATGACTCTCGGGGTCTCCTTTCGATCGATCCCGGACCCCCAATTGGTAAGGGGTGGTAGGGTTGGGGTGGGGGATACGGGGCCGCAACTAAGCCCAGGCTGGAGGCATCCTCAGCCTTCTGGTACTCATTAGAATTAAGTGTTTCCCATTAGATGTCCTCGGTCCTCATTAGAGAGCTGCCGCCCTCCACCCCTAACCAGGATGAGCGGTTTCCTAATGATCTCATTTGGGTGGCGGGGCGGTGGGTGAGGAGGATCCCCCTCTCTTCTGCTGCGCCCGACCCCCTTCCTCCCGTCAAGCCCCAAGGTCACTTACTGTCCTGGGGCGCCGCCTCGCTGCCGCTGCTCCCCCCGGACGGCTCCTGAAGCCCCCGGCTGCCATCCCGGGGCTCGGCCCGGGGCTCGCGACCTCCGTTCCTGCCCGCGGCCGCCACCTCCTCCAGGTCCAGGAGGTGGCTGACGCTGAAGTTCTTTCTGGCCTGGGCGCAGTCCCCCGGCTCCAGGAGTCGGCCACCCAGGGGCTGCTGCGGCCCGAACGCCTTGTCCATTCCGAAGGCGCCAGAGGGGGCGGCCGGGGCAGCGGCCGGGGCGCTGGGGCTGTCCATGCCGCCTCCGAGCCGCGCGGCTACGGAGCTCGGGCCACCCGGAGCCTCTCCCCGAAATACGCTTTTTAAAAACCTCGCCCCCAACTCTGTCCCCGTGCACTCCCTTCACTTTTTCTAACTCTTGTTCCGCCTCGTGCTGACTCTATGAGAAAACAAACTTTTTCTCCCTCTTTCCTCTTCTTGCTCCTTCGCTTTCTCCCAGAGGTTGTTAAAAAACACAATCTCCTCTCACCACACGCCCCTTCTTGAAGGGAACCTCTTTCCTTAGTCTCTCCCTCCCACCTCTTCCCTCCACCCTCGTCCCTCCTCCTCCTCCTCCTCCTTCTTACTCTAGTCCTTTCTCCTTCAACTCGTGAAGGGACAGTGGGGGTTGGGGTGGGCGGGGGGAGGGTGTCAAAATAGGGGAGTCAAAACCCAAAGGCATAAAAAGAAGCTTTGGGAGTGGGGGATTTTGGAGGAGGAAAAGAGTAATTGTTTTTCTTCCCTTACCGCCCCCATCTCTCTCTCTCTCTCTCTCTCTCTCTCTCTCTCTCTCTCTCTCTCTCTCTCTCTCTCTCTCTCTCTCTCTCTCTCTCTCTCTCTCTCATTCTCTGTATTTCTGTCTGTCTTTCTCTCTCTCGTTTCTTAGAGCTAACAGAGGTAGGGAAAGTTAAGAACTATCAACAAGTGTCAGAGAATGTTTCTAGTTAGAAGACTGCAATGAATAGAAGTTGGTGCGTGGATGGGGGGTGTTTTTTCCTTCCTTTCCCATCTGCAAATCTCTCTTGGAAGTGGGCAACTGCCGCACAAGATTAAAGGGCTAAAGCTTCATAACCTTCTTTCTCATCCTCTATGTACTCTGTCTTTCCAACAGTGCCCCTACCACCATACCAACACGAGACCCCCACCCTGAAATGGAATGGTTCCAGAAGCTTCAAAATCCCCAATGCTTCCCAGCCTTGAATCAAGGTCATCTCCAGTGGGCAAGCCTAGCTCTCTGACTTTAATGAGATAATTGTACCCCATACCACAGTCAAAAACACCCCGTCCCCAGGGACAGTTCAAGGAACCTCCCTAATGGAAACCAGGAAGGGAAAAAGGAGTTTTCCTCTTTAACATTTTTTTTCTTGTAAAGAAAAGAAAGTAGAGATAAGGTTTGAAAGTGGGGTTAGGGCTTATGATTGGTGTATGGTTTGGAAGAGTTTTGACTGCACTCCACAATGCTCAAAGCCAGGAGGGAAAGTATCATGAGCCTTCTTTTATGGATGCTTGGCTCCTGTTCTTTTCTATGTCTAAATAAATATGGGTACAATGAAAAAATATTTGGAAGATATATTCAAAATGCTGAACGATAAAAACTTACAAATAAGAATAACAACTTTTGAGTTACTTCCTCCATAGCCCCCTGCCTTATCTTTGTCCATTTAAATAAACATGTATCTTTTTTAAATCATCAGTGCATTTACTATGGTAATCCTGATTCCTTTGCCTTATGTTAGTTTGGGTGTCTTTACATATTGCTCTGGGTTCAACAAACTCACCATTTTCAAAGCAGCATAATATCTCCTACCTTCCTGGAGCAGTTTGTTTAGCCAAACTCCAACCCTTGGACACTTAGGTTGTTTCCAATTTTTCCTCTTTCACAGATAACACAACTATAAATAAATCTCTACAGATTATCTTTTCACTATTTCAATTTATTGTGCTATAACTTTAATAAAAACATTACCCATTTGGGAGTTAAAAATTTTTTTTTATACTTAAGGAAACATTCTGTGTGCTCATTTTAAAATTATAGGCATTCTTCCTTTTTTTTTTTTAAGTTACTCTTTCTCAGAACAATTTCAACTGCTGATTCAACTAAAACTTTATGGAATTGCATGAGCTTTTTTATTTTCCTTTAATGGAACAACCCCAAACTAATTAGAGTAGACCCCGTTGTCTCTTTGCCACAACCACATCCATAGCAACTGATTGGGAGATCACAAACAAATGGGCTGTGAGTTTCTAGATAAAGCCCCAGGGACAACAAAGATTTCCCTTCCTTGAAAACAGCATCCCAAGTAAGGAAGACTCAAGACAGTGAGAAACAGAAAATTTTAATAATATAGTACTTTAAAGCTTGCAAAACCCCTATGAAATATGTATGTTATTATAAGCATTTTTAGCCCCATTTTATAGGTAAGGAAATGGAGGCTGAGAAAACCTAAGTGATTTGTGCAGGGAACACAGTAAAGGCAAGAACATAAAATTTTTTTTTTTAATTCTTGGTAAAGAAAGCAAAGTGCTGTATTTGGAGTCTTGAAGACACAGATCTCCTGTGATCCTGGACAAATTGTCTCACATCTTGGGACTGGCTGTTTTCTCCCTCTATAAAATTAAGGAATTGGATTAGGTACTTTTACACTCTCTTAAAGCTTTAAAAAATCTATGATTCTATACCATGTAGCCAGAGAGAATATATTCTTTCCTCTACCTACCAGGCAGCATGGAGTAATGGGAATAGCCCAAGATTTGGAGGTAGAGATTGTGAGTTTGAATACTGGCTCTCTTACTTATTACTTGTGTTACTTTGGAAAAACATTTTCCCTTTCTAGACCTCAGTTTCCTCATCTGTAAAGGGAAGAAGTTGGAATCCTTAAAGTCCCCTGTAAGCCTAAATTCTATGATTTATTTAATTCAGCAAATATTTACTAAATTCCAATGTGCAAGGGATTTTTCAAGACCCTAGAGCTATAAAGATAAAAAAATTATAGAGCATTATTAATTTGAGATTAAGGGAGGGGCCATGGAAGTCTACAAAGAAAGAAATGGTGAGGATTTTGAGAGTATTGGATGAGGAAGGAGTATGTGCCCAGCAGGGGACTGGCTTGAACAAATGCCTAAAGGTGAGAGAGGTAGGATTTTGTTGAGAAATAGCAAGTAGGCCAATTTGGATGGAATACAGAATAAATGTGGAATACCGTGAAATCAGGCTGTAAAGACAGAGTGAAACCATATTGGGAAGGGCCTTAAGCATGAGGATGAGGAGTTTAGATTTTATTCTAGGAACAACAGGAAAGCATTGAAAACTTTTGATCAAAATTTCTGAATGGTACAGGTCTAACAATGTCACTCCTCTGCTTCAGAAGATCGAATGATTCTCTTGTTCTAGGGGACCTAGAAGTCAATGATCTCTAGGATAAAATACAAACTTCTTGGTTTTTAAAGCCTTTCACAATGTGATTGCACCCTATCTTCTCAGACAGATTTCACATTGTTTTCCATCCTTTGTGAATTCTCCTTCCAGCCAAAACAGGCATACTCTTTCTTCCCTATGCTTGACATTGCATTTCCTGGCACTGGGTCTTTGCCATGGCTGTCCCTTGTGATTGAAAAACATTATCATCTCACTTCCACCTCTTATAATCCCTGGATTCTTTCAAGGATCATCTCAAGTCCCATTTGCTACTTGAGACCTTTCCTGATTTCTCCCCCACTCCCACCTCCCACCAATGTTTTGTGTTTAATTTGTGCATTATATATTTTATATTTGTTTATCTGTTAATGTGTCCTGCTTCCCATCAATAGAATTGGGGGGAGGAGGCGGTTAGCTCCACAGAACAAGTCAGCTCCTTCCAAGTTAAATTCATCACCTCTAATCTCACCATCAATCTGCTAACTCAAATCTTGTCTGAACCACCTGACTCAGTCTCCTTTCCCCCTTTGATTAGAAGGCTGGAGGATGGTGTACTAAACTCCTCCCAATGCCTTCCTTTATAGAGGGCAGTAACTGGACTTTTCAACTTATTCCATTTGCTGCTTTACCTGGTTTTAAGATACTTCCTTCCTCCTTTTCCTGCTTCCAAGGGCTGTCTTTCTTTTTGTTAATTGTATCTTTAGTTTCTGGCGCAAAGTAGGAGCTTAATAATTGTTGGTTGGGTTGGATTGGATTGGATTATTTCCCCTTTGCTTTTGTATCTGTATTACTTTCTTTGCACAAAGTAAATGTTTAATAAATACTTGATGAAAAGCTGAATGGCTTGAATTGTATGAAAGGTAGAATGTGTCAATTTTAAGAGTACAGACCCCCAGTGGAATAGAACAGATATACAATGCACAGCAGTAAAATAGTATAGTAACATTGTATTTGACAAAAATATAGATCCAGGTTTTTGGACTAAGAAATCAATATTTGGAAAAAATTTTTAGACAACTAGAAAGTAGAGTTATGATTAAAATTCTATGAATATTGTATATTAATTTGTAACTTATTAGTAATAGTGAGAGAGAAAGGGAGAGAAATCACATGATCACCTAATTCATCTCAGTTTGTTACACTGCCTCAGTTCATCAGTCAAAAGTGGTTGTCACCAGCAAGAGTCTCCAGCCTCTCCACATCAAGAACTAAACACCCCCAAAAGAACTAAATGCCCTCAAAGAGACCCCACTTCATCTGTCTCCTTTCTTATAAAACCATTTTTTGCCACTCCTCCTGGTATTTTCTGGTCTGCTGGACTTACCCTCAGTCCAGGTCCAAGCCCCATCTAAAGATGCCATGAGCCATTCAGGGGCTTAAGCCAGATCCTTCCTAATATCCAGGTAGTTATGAGGTACCAAGTCAAAAGGTGGGACTGATACCAACAAAAATGGGTTTTCAAACATAATAAGGGGATATAATTTATATTAAATTCACACTTTTGGCAGAAACTACACATAGACCAATATTTTACACTATTCACTAAGATAAGATCAAAACGGACGTTATCTAGACAGAAAATGAGATCTAGGTAAATTAGAATGACATGGAACATATTACCTTATAGATTCATGTATAAGAGAGAAATTTATGAGTCAATAAGAGATGGAGAGCATTGTAAAATGTAAAATGGATAATTCTGAGTACATTACATTGAAAAGTTTTTGTACAAATAAAACAAGTGTTGCCAAGAATAAAAGGAAAGCCAAAAATGGGGGGGAGGGTATTTATAGATAGTTTCTTGGATAGAGATCACATATCTAAAATATGTAGAGAACATCAAATCTATAAGAATAAGAGACATCCTCCAATTGATAAATGGGCAAAAGATGTAAACAGACAACTTTCAGATGAAGAAATCAAAGCCATATGAAAAAAATGTTTCAAATTATTAATGATTAGAGAAATGAAAACCCAAACAATTCCCATCAGACTGCCTAAAATGACAAAAGGGCAAAATGACAAATGCAGGAGGGAATGTGGAAAAATGGGGACACTAATACCCTGATTGGTAGAGCTGTTGAATTGATCCAACCATTTTGGAGAGCATTTTGGAATTACACCCCCAGAGTTATAAAACTGTGTATATCCTTTGACCCAGAAATACCATTGCTGGGTCTGTTTCTCAAAGAGATCAGGGAAAAAGGAAAAGAGCTCATGTGTTCCGAAATATTTATAGCAGTTCTCTTTGTGCTGGCAAAGAATTGGAAATTGAGATGCCTATCAATTGTGGACTGGCTAAACAAATTGTGCTATATGCTTGTGATGAAATATTACTGCACCATAAGAAGCAAGGAGCAGCCTAATTAAAAAAAAGAAAGCTTGGAAAGAACCACATGGGATAACGAACAGTGAAATGAATAGAGAGAACATTATACACAGGTACCGAATTGGTGCTGGAAGAATAAATTCTGGATGTTACCTTGAAAGGTGAAAACACAAAAGACAATTTGTATGAACACACCTGTCTCTCAGAGAATACCTTCTGGGTTGCAGTGAGGGTTGGGAGGGGCTTAGACTCTTGTGAATAAATTCTATTAATAAATAAATAAGAGACTGGGATATCCAAAAGGAAACACAGATAAGAAGGAAAGCTTTGAAAGTTTCATGTGGGATTTATTATGTGGCTATGAAGAAAAGTATGTTAAACATAGAAGATTTGTGATTTCATTTATGTATAATCTTCTTTTTCTTTGTATATAGAAATGCTTATTTTATTTGGTTTTATAAAATATGACACTGAAGAAAAAAGAAAATAAAATGTTGGGGAAAACCAACAAAAAATCAAGATAAATGATAGCAGCTCAAGAGAGAGACAGAGAGGCAGAGAGAGTATACAAATCCCAGTTTAAATTAACCCTCTTCTCTTCTCACCAACTTCTCCTACTCTGGGCCCTCTCTCCTTTTTCCCTTTCTCCTTTTGTCTCCACTCTTCTCTCCAAGTTGGGTAAAGGGAGAGAATCCATTATTACAAGCTCATGATTTTTAATGTTTGTTAAATGCTGAAGCTTCTTCCATGGTGTCTTATCAGCTCTCCCCCACTCCTTCCTATACTCATTCTGTTGTAAGGTTGAAAAAAGGTCTCTTAAATTTTGAGGGAAGAAGAAAAGAGGAGGAACTCCATTCTCCCAACAAAGAAACAAGGAAATAATTCGCTGTGAAATTGCCTCTTTTAAATTATTTTAAATTATTTTTCTTTTGTTAGAACAGACTGAACAGGTGTAACGATTTTTCGTGCCACTGGACCCAGGCTTCCAATGCTGAGAGAGTGGGACCGTCTCTGTGCATCGACTTTTCCACTTAAATCTCCTTCACGCACAAGTGTCTTTGTGCACTCATCTATACACCATAGATGAAAACGCACAAAGATAATCGTCATCCTTGGTTACCGAGAGACTACTACTATATAGAATATAGTAATTTTTTGAGGGAGTAGACAGGACTCCTTTTTTTCATTCATCTGGCTCCTCGGATGGCCACCTGTGGGTTTCTAATGCTGATCACAATTAGGATTGGTCTTTTGGCATGATTAAATTCAAAAAATATTTATCAAATGCCTACTGTGAAGAGTTGTGCTTAGTGTTGGGAGATGCCTCTGGCTGTTAACTCTGATTTAGGTTTCTGCTAACAGAAGTAATGACCACCTTGGTGTCCCAAAGGCATTCAGGAAGGATACCCAAATATGCATTTTTACACATACACACACATGCCATACATATATATATACACACACATAAGTGCATATATAAGCGTACACATGTGTGCATATTAGTTGGTGCTGTCCTTTGTTTTCTAAGAGAGGCAGAGTTGCACAAAGTCATCAGCCTTAACCTCTCTTCCAGAATGATTGGTCCAGTGGCAGGACAAAAATCAGGATGCCTGGTGATGGCCTGGGATGCAGTGGAGGACCTCAGTGTCTTCAATGTCTGATGGAGCTTCAAGTACTCCACAACACCTGCTTCAGCCACCTTTACACCTTTGGAAAAAAAACTGTTCTCATCTGCTCATTTGGCCAGGGGAAGTCTTCCTGTGCTTCCAGTGGGCATCCTCCACCTCACGGATGGGTAGGAGGAGGCTTGTCAGAAACCCTCCACCTGCCTGCCTAGATGGCTTTACTGGGGTATGAATCCTGCAGCTTCTTAGAACCACAGGTAGAAGTTAGGTGAAAGATGGACACCAAAAGCGAAGGAGTGGCCCTAAAATGGGCTTGGCAAGCTCTCACACCAGAGGTGCAAGTGTTCCCAGAACACTCCATCTACATGCCAGTGTATGAAATGGTAGCTAGAGTCAGGAAGACTCATTTTTCTGCATTCAAATCTGACCTCAAACATTTATTAACTGTGTGACCCTCCACAAGCCACTTCACTCTGTTGGCCTCAGTTTCCTCATCTGTCAAATGAGCTGGAGAAGGAAATGACAAATCACTCCAGTATCTTTGCCAAGAAAACCCTAGATGGGCTCATGAAGAATTGGACACGACTGAACAACAACAATATAAATTGTACATACGTATATAGAGACACACATACCACATGTATAAAGCAGTTACTTTGGGCAGCACTCTAAGACTAAGTATTGTAGAATGAGAGTAGACCTGCCTTGGGAAAGGAAGTTTTTTCTCATGTGGAACTTCCTCCTCTACCACCGAAATCACAGGTCATGGTGAAACAATAAATAAACATGTGCCACTGGAACACGATCATTATTATAAGAATGGGTTCACAGCAGGACCTAGAGGGTAACTATGAAATGAGTCCTGGATTTGAATCAGAGAACTCAGCTTTGAGTGCTGGCTCTGCTACTTGCTTCCTGTGGAATCCTGGACCTGTGCGGTCACTTCGCATTTCTAGTCCTCAGTATCTCCATCTGTAAAATAAGAGTTGGTCTAGAAGATGACCCCTGAGGTCCTTCCCAGCAATCAATCTAGGATCCTAAGAAGTTAGACCATACGTGGGTTGGGGGAAGGCAATCTGTCAGGTGTCAATGCAAAGTGGGTGCTCTTTCGTCCTGCCCACAGTTGAATTCCTTCATCCTCTGCCTTTTCTAGATTCTAGCTCACAAGTATTTGGAGGCTCAGGAGGCTTAGATTAGCTGGGGATTCAATACTAGGTACCATGCAGGTCAGGAATTACTGAGTGAACTAGCTTTTTTTGTTGCTTGTTTTAAATTTATCACAGCACCATTGTGAAAGATCTTTATTGGAGCAATATTGATCAGTCAACTAAGTGAAATCCTTGTCAATCAATTGGAGACGGGAAGGTGGTAGAGGGGAGGAGAAGAGTTGGTGGGGATGCCTGGGTAGAATTCTTTCAGTGGTCAGATTGAATGTCTAAACACTTTAAGCATGGAAGCAAAAGTATCAGGCAAAAGCAAAAGTATGTTACTGACACAGTTAACTCAGCTAAGAATAAAACATGTAAGAGAAGACATTCTCTCTGTCCTCAGGGAACTCACAATGGAGTAAGGGCTTTCCCCACATAGTCAGAGTATATATTCATTTTAATGTGTCTTGCCACTAACTCTAATCTCTATTACCTTCCTAAAATGGGAATCAAATAGTTTTGCAGAATCTCAGAGATGAAACTGATCAGTTGATCATTCAATCAAGTATTTAATTTTTGTTACTTAATCATTTCAGTCATGCCCAACTCTTTGTGGTCTCAATTTGGGGTTTTGGAGCAGGTTGCCATTTCCTTCTCCAGTTCAATGGACAGATGAGGAAACTGAGGCAAACAGGGAACTTAAGAGGTCATCCTACTAGAATTCAAACTCCATGTAGGCAAGGACCTTACTTTATCCAAACTATATACATTCCTCCACTCTTGGGTCAGTGCTCAGCACTTACTTAGCAAACGTTTGTTGTAAAATAGTAGTTTACCCTTACAAAAGGCTTTAAGGTTTCCAAAGCACTTTCCTTACAAACACTCTGGGATGAGAATGTAAGAATTTGGTGCCTCAGTTTATAGATGAAGAACCAAAGGTCAGAGGAGTGAAGTGACATCCCAAGGTGACTGGGTCAGAGGTGGGATTTGATTCGCCCTCAGGTAACTCCAAATCCATTGTTCATTGCATTCAATTATATAGGCTTTACTTGAATAACTTAGGCAGAAATACATTGAGTTTCCTGATAAGAATCTGGAGTAGCAAGGGCAGAGCAGTGAGAATTCCATCAATATGAAGGAAGGCACATACATCATCAAAAGGACCCTGGTGGGGTTAGCCATTTGGAAAATGGAGAAGTACCAGGTCACCTCTCAGAGTAAATCTGGGAAATCAGGAGGGGCAAAGATTTGGGAGTCCTATAGCCAGGGCAGCTAGGTGGTACGGTGGATAGAGTACTGGATCTAGAGTCAGGAAGACTCCTTTTCCTGGGTTCAAATCTGGCCTTAGACACTTACTAGCTGTGTGACCTTTGGCAAGTCACTGAACCCTATTTACCTCAGTTTCCTCATCTATCAAATGAGCTGGAGAAAGAAATAGCAAACCACTCCAGTATCTTTGCCAAGAAAACCCCAACTGGAGTCATGAAGAGTCAGATATGATTAAACAAAAACAACAACAAAAAGCACCTACCTCTCAGGGTTGTGAGGCTCAAATGAGATAATATTTTTAAAGTGCCTGGCACATAATAGGAATTATGCAAGTGCTAGCTATTCTTATTATTACAAAGGAGAAGAGGGTGATTGATCATGTTAAAAGCTATAGAGAGATGAGGGATGAAAATTAATAAAAGGTCATTAAATATGGCAATTAAGGGATCTTTATTTGGGGCAGCTAGATGGCACAGTAGATAGAGAGCCAGGCCTAGAGACCAGAGGTCCTGGGTTTGAGTTTGACCTCAGACATTTCCTAGTTGTGTGGCCCTGAGCAAGTTACTTAACCCTTCTTGCTTAGACCTTACTGCTCTTCTGCCTTGGAATCAATCCACAGCATTGATTTTAAGATAGAAAGTAGGGATTTAAGGAAAAAGAGAGAGATCATTATTAACTTCAGATAGAATTGTTTTATTTGAAAGATGAGGTTGTATATGTAAGAAAATTGAGGGCAAGCCATATTGTAAAGGATCTAGAAGCAAAAGAGAAGAGGGACATCTCCCCAGCAAGTATCCTATTGTCCTGCTCAAGATAAGGGTCCCTATCTGGGGACAACAACTCTAACTCTTCAACTATCATAGCTGGAGGACAAAAACAAAAATTGTAAAGTCCTATTTAATATAAGCTTATAGAAGTCTTTATCCTAAGAAAGTATAACTTCAAAGAAATTTAGTAAATTAGATTTAATTCAACAAAAATTTATCAAACCCCTTTCTGGAGACATAGTTCCAGCCTTCAAGATACAATCCTACAGGGATTTAGAAGAGGAGTAAATGAATACAATACAAATAAAGTGTTAGGTGTAAAATGAAAACAAAACAAGGGCCAGTGATGAATGATGATAGTATCAGAATGGGTTTTTAAGAAAAGTTAGAATGTGAGGGAGATTTTGCGTATCATCCTAAACAGCTTGCTCCCATACCCTCTATGTTTTCTTCTTCTAACTACTATGATAATGATAAAAATTTTAAGAGTTGTAAATACTATCTTTCCATGTAGGAATATAAACAATTAAGCCTTATTGAATCCCTTACATTTTTCTCTTTCTTATTTACCTTTTCATGTTTCTCTTGAATCTTGTATTTGGACATCAAATTTTCTGTTCAAGGCTAGTCTTTTCTTCAGGAATACTTGGAAATCTTCTAATTTATTAAATGACCATATTTTCCCTTGAAAGAATATACTCAGTTTTTATAGGTAAGTTTTTATAGGTAAGTGATTCCTGGTTGTAAACCCAGTTTCCTTACCTTCTAGAATATCATATTTCAAGCCATCTGATCCTTTAATGTAGAAGCTCCTAGATCCTGTATAATCCCAACTGGGGCACCATGATATTTGAATTGTTTCTTTCTAGCTGCTTGTAGTCTTTTCTCCTTGGCCTTGGCACTCGAACTTGGCCATAACATTTCTAGGAGTTGTCATTTGGGGATTTATTATAAGAGGTGTGAGGGAGATTTTGAAGAAGAGCCATGCTAACTCCTCTGAGAAGTCTTCTGTGATCATTCCTAATTGTAAATGTTTTCACTTTCCTCAGATTTTCCTGGAGTATTGTATCTGGGTTTCCTTTGTGTTTCCTATTCTTGTCTATGTATTAGGCTTGTTTCTGAACATCATATCCCTCTAGTTAATAGTAATCTCTTTGGGGACAGGAGAGCATAATTTTCCATTTTTGTATCCCACAGTACAACATGCAAGGTCCTTTTTTTCAGTCACATTCATTCACTCATTTACTTTGTCCAACTTTTATTCATTTAACAAACATATTTATTCAATTAAATTGGATTTCTTATTGTCTCTCTGTCAGAGACAAAAATCTGAACTGGATAATGACTCTAACCCAAAGTGCTCATTCTTATCTTCCTGGTGTCTTCTCAGGGGTCATTCTCTTTAATTATCTTGTCTACTTGCATGGTCCTTTATAGCCCCTGGATGACTAGTCAGTCCCCTTCCTTAGAAGGGGAAACCCTAGGCTCCCTGTGTCCTTTCTAGGCTCTTAGAGCAGCCTCATAGCTGCCCTGGCTTTTATGGTCATGGAGCTGCTTCAGGAATGTGGCTTCTTTGGGCACGACACTGGATCTTCCAGAGAAAATGGTTGAGCAAGAGCCACGTACAGGGAAATCTGCTCCAGTCTGCATCTATTACCACACATCAGGGTAATCATAAACACTGTCAGGCAGATATGACTCAGTCATGTCTTGCAGTTACTCTAATAGGTTGTGAAGTTTTATAAATACTATATTGAGCTGCAAACATTACAGAGACTTGCTACTTGTTGCTGCTGCTCAGTCCTCCCAGTTGGGCCAAGATTGGAGAGTCAGTCTGGGAGTCATGACCCAGGGGCTCTACCTTCTGCTTAGCAGAGCCACAGGAGCCCAGAGCAAGTAAGTTATTTCCTTCTTGTGGGCCTCAGTTTTCCATCTGCATGAAGGAGAAAAGGAAACTTGTTCTCATTCTGGATGGATTTTCCTCCACTATTTCCCCTCTCCCATTGATGAGTACCTTCTGGGTGAGGCTTCCATTTTGGGGGTGGGCTCAGACTGGCTGTGTTTTATACCTTCTTGGCTGGACATTGTCATCATGTTCCCTCTTGGGACCTTTATACACCTTTTATCACACACACACACAGTATTTGTACTGCTTAGTATAGTGCCTGGCATGTAGTAAATGCTTAAAAAATGCTTGTCACCAAACTACCCACAACAAAGTTTTTTTAACCAGGCATTATAGTTTATATCCCACCCACCCCCCCCACCCTTAATCGTGACCTACTGGTCATCTTTGCCCAGAGACAAAAGCTCTGAGATTGAAGCCGTGACCTTTTGATGGTAGGGTCCATGCCTAATCTGATGCTGATAGTTCCTAAATTTCCAGGCTAAGACACAGAGAGCTAGGTAGAGTTGGTGGGGGCAAGTTTGGTGCAAATAAAAGGGATATTCTAGCATTCAAGGTCCTCCATAATCCATTGATATCCTACATTCCTTGCTCACTCTCTAGGACTCTACACTTTCATTCTGTTTCCTACACGTACCCTAGGAATTCCTGCTTGCCACCTTCATCTTTACTCACCTTGTTTCCTATAAAGAAATGTCCTCTTTCCCCCCTCTTCAACTGCAGACTTCCTTTAGAATCTAATTTAAAAGCCACCTCCTCCAGAAAGTCTTCCTTATTCCCTTGCCTCCCCATGGAAACCCAGGATTTTGTCTTGTATCTGCCTAACACAGTTAGATAATTCTCAATTATGCTTAAGTGTTTTTGTTGTTGTTCAATCATTTCAGTCCTGGCTTACTCTTCCTGTCCCCATTTGGGTTTTTCTTGGCAAAGATACTAGAGTTGTTTACCATTGCCTTTTCCATCTCATTTTAGAGATGAGGAAGCTGGGGCAAACAAGGTTAAATGACTTGTCCAGAGTCACACAGCTAGTCAGTGTGTGAGGCCAGATTTGAACTCAGGAAGAGGAGTCTTCCTAACTCTAGACCCAGCACTCTATCCACTGTACCCCCTAACAGCCCCCAAGCTTATGTGAAGTTGTATCCAATATACTTATTAGAGTGTAAATTCCATGAGGACAGGAACAATGTCTCATCTTAATGCATCAGCCTCTCAGCTTAGTCCAGTGTTTTGCCCACTGTAGGTGTTTAATAAATGTTTGATCAATTGTAATGCATTTGATATGGTGCTAATAGCTCCTGAAGAGATTTCAAAGCCAAAAATTGGAAACTTATTTTTCAGTCCCAGAAGACCATTAAAATATGAGGCTGCTAAGACAGCTCTATTATTTTGGGAAATGTTTAGTTGCTACTTATCATTTTTCCTCTTTTCTCTCCCTGGATACCAGATGAGAAAGTTTACAGAGTTGAAAATAAAACAGAGGTTTTAGAATTTAGTGCAATCCAGGAGTGACAGATGTATCGTAAAGGACTGTATAGACCATAAAGAGACATATAAATGTGGTTATTCTTATTACAGTGGGTTATTAAGGGAAAGTAAGGAATGTTTCCAGGATATCCTAACTTTTGACGTTGACATCAGAGAAGGCACACAGGTTCTTACATATTGGACTGGATAGAGAATGTAAGGTGGTATGTGTATGTTAGGGAGGAGGAAGAAGGGGTAGAATGGATCCAAGGTGTCATTTCCATGTGCTTTCCATCAGTCAACAAATGTCAAGTGCCTTGTATTCAGCAGGAACATACATGTATGTATGTACACGCCTGTGCATGTGTGTGCTTTATAGCTATGGCTACATGCATGGAGTTTATACTCTAAGAAGCACCAACAATGTGTTCATGTCTATGCTGGGATAAAGTATGGTGTCTGCTCTCAAGAAACTTACATTCTAATAAGACATGTAAAACCCTGTGGAATTGCTTGTCAGCTCCCAGAGCAGGGAGGGAGGAGGGAGAAAACATGAATCACGTAAGCATAGAACAATATTCTAAAAAAAAATAATGTGGGGAAAAAAGAAACTTACATTCTTGGGGAGAGAAGCTATATGTGACTAACAGCTATAAACCGGGTGTCCTCAAAGTCAATGCATTATTTTAGCCTTTTGAGATGCCCTCTCTTATCAAGTACTATAATTCTTACAAGATATTTGTGAAATTAATAGAGTGTAAGCATGAAAGGAAAAAGTAATAACAAAATTTAAAAAATAATAAAAGGAAAAGAGATTAGAAGCTGTAGGAGGGAATAAGAAAGTTTTGTTACTTTATTAAAATCAACACAAACATTTAAAAATTATAAGATTGTGGCCTACTATGGAAATATGTTTTGAATGACCGTACCTATATAACTGATATTAAATTAATATCAAATTGCTTACCTTCTCAAGGCAAGGGAGGGAAAGGGCTCAGACCGGTTGTGCTGTGTGACCCTAGGCAAGTCATTTAACCATGTTTATTTCAGTTTCCTCAACTCTAAAATGAGCTGAAGAAGGAAATGGTAAACCACTCTAGTATCTTTGCCAAGAAGACCTCAAATTGAGTCATGAAGAGTAAGCCATGGCTGAAATGACTGAGCAAAGAGAGAAGAGGAAGGAAAGGGAGAGAATTTCTAATTCAAACACCCCCTTCCCTCCAAAAAAAACAGGCTTTCCTCTCCAGGTATTGTCTATTTTTTCTCTAGTCATTCAGAAGATGTGATTGTTTTCATTGATGCCTTCCAATGAAGTTTTGTTTGCTGAAAAGGGACATAAGATTATAAATGTCTACCTGGAAGGGACCTTAAAGAGAAGCACAAAGTGATGGATAGTGTTGGGTTTTTGGAGTCTGGATGATCTGGATTTTAATCTTGCTCTTTTTAGCTATGAGACCCTGGGCAAGTTAGTTAGCCTCTTTGAATTTCAATTCCTCATTTATAAAATGAAAGAGACAGACTAGATGGACTTCCAGCTTTAAACTTATGTCCCATGAGCTAAATGAATTCTTTAATTTTACTGTTGAGGAAATAGGTTCAGAGATGTGTGATTTGAATTTTATTTTGGGGGTGAATCTTCTACTCAAATAAGTGCTTTGAGATCCTGAGTAGCTGAGGGCTGGGCAATTTGAGAGTCCTTCCTCAGTAGACATTTGAAGAGTGGACCCACTAGGTCTTCCTGTAAGACCATAGAAAGATGCTAGAATCTTGGATTACCATGAAAAAGGAGACAATGGCATCATAGCCCAGAGGGAGGGGGATGGCTGGGAGATAGTGAAGCCTTGGAGGAGCTGGTTGCTGGCCTTCACAAAGGCTGTTTCTTTGCTCAGACCCTTCTCTCCTCCTGGCAACATCTTGCTGTGATTATTTGCGGTAAAGTGGAAGTATGCAAGGCTATTCATTGCATGGTGCCCAGGACTGGTGGGGTGTTGTGGGGGAGAATGGGAGACGGAATTGTCACGGCTGGAGGGGAGTCCTCTGTGCTGGGAGATGGAGGGAAAAGGTAAAGAGGGCTATCTAAATGAGTGGGACTTGCCTCTCAGCTAGCTTGCCTAATTGGGGTTATAATAATAATTATTATTATTTATAACCCCCTCTTGAACTTAGGCTACATCTCTTGGAGGGGTTGTTGGCAGTCCTTGGCAATCCAGGCAGGCGTTAAATAATTAAATTGAGGCCCTAATCGGTGGCGAAATTCCCTGTGGGCGCCCACTTCCTCAGCTTGCTGATTGCTGATATTTTGGGGATGAAATATGACCTTTTTATTTTTTTTTTAATGATCAAAGGGATTCGAGTTCCAAAGGAAAGAAGGAAAAAAACCGGGGGACTCGAGTTTGCTTTTCCTCTAACTTAGTGGTCTGGTAAAGTTTCCTTAGACGTGCAAAGATTTACACACCTTTCTGCAGGGAGCCTTAAATTACCCTCCAACTCCTTACCCATTTCCCTGAGCAGAGCAAGAACAGTAAGTCATTGAGAAATTAACAGGCCTCTCCGTAATAGGTCCTGTCGGCCTTCCAGAGAGAGAATGTCTAATGACTTTTTTGAAGTCGGGGGTCAAGGTTTTTTTAAATAAAACAATCTGTATTAATGCAATTTCCTTTTTAGCCGTTAGATTTGGGGGGAGTCAGTTAAAAGGGTTGAAAGGGAGGGGGGAGCATCATTTTTCTCAAGGCAAACAATGCATCCCTAATTAGATACGTTGATTTTCAAATCTGTATATCATCACTTTGTCAGACCCCGAATGCCCAATTCCAGTGTTTCCCTCTTCGTTTGTTTTAGATTATCAAAAGCTGTGGGGGGGGGGGGGGGCAGATTTGCCACTGAAGCTTTCTGAATGGATGTCTTATGATTATGGGTTTCCAGTTCACCTTGAACAGGGTTTGCAGAAATTGGGCTCTTATGCTCTGGGGCAAAGGGAGGGTGCAGGGGGAGGGAGGGAGACTCCCATCCAATGAGGGAGGGGGCTACCCTCCATATCCCAAGATGCCTTGGAGTTGACTTCAAACTCAAACCTTCTTCTCTCTTGATTCCTTTGACAAAAAAATTTTGTTTGTATTGAAAAATTTTATTTAATTAATTAATTTAGAATATTTTTCCATGGTTACATGATTCATGTTCTTTCCCTCCCCCCTCCCCCCCCCCAGCCAATGCACAAGTCCACTGGATTTTACTCATGTCATTGATCAAGACCTATTTCCATATTATTAATATTTGCACTAGGGTGATCTTTTAGAGTCTACATCCCCAATCATATACCCATCGACCCATGTAATCAAGCAGTTGTTTTTCTTCTGTGTTTCTACTCCCACAGTTCTCCCTCTGGATGTGGATAGTGTTCTTACTCATGAGCCCCTCAGAACTGTCCTGGATCATTGTGTTGCTGCTAGTAGAGAAGTCTATTACATTTGATCTTTGACAAAATTCTTAATCGATTTTGTTCCTATTATCCAGGGTCCACCAGGCAGGGTTGGTGTATCCTAGGCCCATCATTTCTGAAACTAATCTGACCATCCACTGCTTTGGGGGCTTGAAATATAGTGGTAGAACCCATAAATGCTGACTCAAGGATCTAGGCTATTTCTAGGGGAAAAGAGGATCTGAGGAGATTTTAGAAAAAAAAAAACAGAAGTAATTAAACCTTTTTTCTTAGAGAAAAAAATTACCATGTGGATTATATAAGTATATATGTATTATTTGTATTTGATACTTTAGAGGAAAAATATTTCATTGAGTCCCTATTCCCACCACATAGATCACAATTTAGGAAACAGTGTCCCAATTTGTTTTTCAAGGCTCAGCCCAAGCCCCTAACCGTGTTGGCGAACCTATGGCACATGTGCCAGGGGGTACTCAGAGCCCTCTCTGTGAGCATTCACTCCATTGCCCTAGCACAGAGTTGGCCAGAGTTTGTTACTAGAAAGCCAGAGGGACATGGGGCAGGTCTGGTTCCCTCCCCCCAGCCCCCCCATGCATTTTGCAGTCTGGATACTTGGTCTCTAAAAGGTTGCCTTCCTAGATCACTTTGGGCCACAATGATCTTTCAGATCTCAGAACTCTGGCAGCTTTGTTCTAATGATTTTAGAATCCCAGGAGGCAGTTTGGATTGGGTAGCAGTTCTTAAAATGTGATTCAATGATCCCTGGAGGTCCCCAAGAGACTTTCAAGGAGTCCATGAAGTCAAAACTATTTTCTTAATAATGCTAAGATATTTTAATTTCTAATATACTAAATATTAAAGATATCACCCCTCCCCCCAGATAAATAACCCTTCACTGAGATGGTAAGCAAGTTGATCTGGGTTTATGTGGGTGATCATGTAAAACATATTTCCATTTTGGTCATTCTTGTGAGAAAATAGTAATATAAAACCAAAATCCAAAAATAAAAACACAAACATAAAAAACACAAAATGGTATGCTTTGGTGTGCATTCAGATTTCAATGGTTCTTTCTCTGGAGGTTGATTGATATTTTGTGGAGTGTTCTGCCTAAATTTCCCATGTTCCCTTTTCCCTTCCCATAGAGCTATTCCTCATAACAAAGATTTTTTTTTTAAATAAAAAGAAAAAATCTTCACTTATTTAAAGGAATGGGAGGAGATGTCTTTTCATATCTTTTCTTTGAGGTCAAGTTTGTTCATAATTTTGTAACCATTTCATTCTCAAGGTTCTTTCCATTTACATTGCAATGATATTGTATATGTTATTTTCTTGGTCCTACTTGTGCCAGCTTATGTCTTTTCATTCTTCTTTGTATTCATCAGTCACCATTTATTGTTTTTGATAGTGCATTGCTATTTCACCATATTTATGAACTATGATTATTTAGCCATTACCCATTTAGCCATTACAATGGGCGTTTACTTCCCAGCTCTTTGCTACTACAAAAAGAGCTGCAAAAATATTTTGGTGTATAGGCAGCCTTTTTAAAAAAAAAAAAATCAGTGAATTCCTTGGTGAATATGACTAGCAGTAGAATATGTGAGTCAAAAGGTATGGAGATTTTATTTTAGCCCCTTTATTTGCATATTTCCAAATTGCTTTCCAGAATATTTGAACTACCACACATCTTGCTTCCAACAAGGCATAATGTACATCTATCCCACAATCCCTAGATCATTGACTATTCCCAATTTTTATCATTTCTACCTCTTTACCAGTTTGCTGAGTGTGAGATACTAAATCTCTTTTATGTAAATTCTTTTACAATTACATGTAAACAAAAAAATTCAATATTTTTTAAAAATGGAGTTCCAAATTCTCTTCTTTCCTCCCATCTTTCTTACCCCTCCTTGAGAAGACAAGCAATTTCATATGTTATACATGTGTAAGTCATGCAAAATATATTTCCATATCAGTCATGTTGTTAAAGAATTCTCTCCCCAGGAAATTATAAAGAAAGTTTAAAAAGCAGTCTTTATTAAAATCTGGCCTCAGACACTTTCTAGCTGTGTGGCCCTAGGCAAGTCACTTAACCCCCATTGCCTAGCCCTTACCACTCTTCTGGAAGATAAGGGTTTAAAAAAAAATTAAAAACAATAGCATCATGATTTAAAAATAAATAAATAAAAATAAAAAGCATTCTTCAGTCTGCATTTAGACTCCATCATTTCTTTCTCTGAAGGCAGAAAGTATTTTTCATCATAAGTCCTTTGGAATTGTCTTAGATCAATGTACTTCTGAGAATAGTTAAGTCATTTGCAGCTGGTTAAATATTGCTGTTACTAAGTATGGTGTTCTCCTAGTTCTACTCATTTCACTTCGCATCAGTTCATGTAAGTCTTCCTAGGATTTTCTGAATGCATCTTGCTCACCATTTTAAAAAATAACACAATAGTATTCCATCACAACCATATTCCACAAGTTGTTTAATCATTCCCCAATTGATGGGTATTCCCTTAATTTCCAATTTTTTTGCCACCACAGAAAAGAACTTATATAGATATTTTTGTACATATAGATGATTTTCCTTTTTCTTCGATCTCTTTGAGGCACAGTCCTAGTAGTGGTATTGTTGGGTGAAAGGTATGTATGCACAGTTTTCTAGTCCTTTGGACGTAGTTCCAAATTAATCTCCAGAATAGTTGGATCACTTCACTTATGTGAGGTACCAAATCTAATGACCTTTTCTCAATCTTCCTTTTTCTTGTCCATTCTGCAGCTTTTGACATTGTGGATCACCTTCTTTCCCTTGATGCTCTCATTTCTCTAGGTCTTTATGACTGCTCTCTCCTGGTTCTCCTTTTACTTATGTCACCTCTCTTCATCTCCTTTGGTGGATCCTTTATCTATATTTCACTTCCTAATTGTGCATATCCCCAAGGCTCTGTCTTGGTCTTTCTTCTCTTCTTTCTCTAGGCCAGTGTTGGCAAACATTTGTGCCCAAAATGCAACTTCAAGTTGCCTGTGAACCCCAGCATTACCCTAGCCCAGGGGTCCCCAAAACTACAGCCGGTGGGCCACATGCGGCCCCCTGAGGCCATTTATCTGCCCCCCCCACCTCCGGAAGGGGCACCTCTTTCATTGGTGGTCAGTGAGAGGAGCACTGTATGTGGTGGCACTGCAAAGTGGCATCATTCACTTACAGTACTTCTTCTGGTGACATAATCCTTTGTGTGGTGCCTTGTTCTGAGAGTAACTGAACAAGAAAGAGGCTTCATGCAAAGGATTATGTGGCTGCATGATGGAAGACATCAGCATGGTGAGCTGCGATCTGGAGGAGGGGATTCCGCACTGTGTATACTGCTGCCCGGTATAGTGGTGGCAGTGATGCCCCAGCCAGAGCTGCAGCCTCTGCTATCCCAGACAGCCATATACAGATTTGTTCACAGTTTTTTGTTTTTTTTTTTATAGTCCAGCCCTCCAACGGTCTGAAGGACAATGAACTGGCCCCCTGTGTAAAAAGTTTGGGGACCCCTGCCCTAGACAGTGGAGAAGGAAGTGCTTGCACTGGGCGGTTGGACAGAGGGGTGGGGCATACACAAAATTCCTGGGGTGATGTAGGGAGGGGGAGGGGACAGCCCCCTCCATGCTGCCCCAGCTGGGGTGCCATGACTTCGACAAGAGGGCTCTAGGATATTTAGTGTGGTAATCTCATTAGCTCCTAAGGATTCAAGTATCATCTCTCTACCGATGCTTTGCAAATCTGTTTGTCCAGCCCTAAACTTTCTCTTGACCCCCAAACTCAAATCTCCAATTGCCTATTAGACTCTCCACATGGATATCTCATAGACATGTTAAATTCAACATGTTCAAGACTGAACTCATTATCTTTTCCCCTGTCCCTATTGCCTGACTTCCTTTTTACGGTTCTAGTTTTTTATCATCCTCCTAAGCCATCCAGGCTTGCAACCTCGATGTCATTCTTGCCTTCTCATTCTAATTCCCAACAGCCAAACAGTTGCAAAGAGCTGACATTTCTACTTGTGTAACATCTCTCCTATCCGTCCTCTTCTCTCCTCTGACACTGCCACCACCACTTTAGGCCTGGATTACTGCAATAACCTCCTGGCTGGTTGCCCTGCCTCAAATCTCTCCCCAATGCAATCCATCATCTACTCGGGAAATCTTCTGAAAGTGTAGGTCTGACCATGCCATTCCCCTCAACCTCATTCAATAAACTCCTGTGTTTCTTTAGTACCTCCAGGATCAAATATAAAATCATTTGTCTGGCTTTTAAAGCTCTTGGCAAGCTGGCCTCTGCTTACATTTCCAGTCTTATGCCTTACTCCACTCCAAGAATTCTTCGATCCAGTGATACTGTTCTCATTTTCCTTCTTGTCCCTTGAATGCAAAACCATTTCCTGACTCCTATCATTTTCATGGCTGTTCCCCCATGCCTGGAATGCTCTCCCTCCTCATCTCTGCCTCCTGGCTTCCCCTGACTTTTTTCAAGTCTCAACTGAAGTCTTACCTTCTGCAAGAAACCTTTCCCATTCCTCCTTAGTGTCTTCTCTTTCAGATTGTTGGAACATAAATGTTTGCATGTTGTCTCCCCATTAGATTGTTAGCTCCTTGAGAGCAGGGGCCTGTTGGTTTTTTTTCCTTTTCTTTAACTTTCTTTGTACCCTCAATATTTAACATAGTGCCTGCCGCACAGAAGGTACTTAATAAAAGCTTATTGGCTTGGTTTGATTTGCAGTTTTCTTATTATTAGTAGTTTAGGGGTATTTTTTCATATGGTTTGTAGTTTATAATTCTTCTTTTGAGATAAATCCTTTTAACATTTTAAATTAATTAATTAATTTGTTTATTACATTTAAATATCCAGTTAGCTCCCTCCCGCCATTAAAGAAGGTCTCATTTGACAAAAAGATTCATGTATATATAAAACTATGTCTTGCTTATTTCTCTTTATCAGTTCTTTCTCTGGAGGGTACACATTCACAAGTCTTTCTTCAAACACGATTTCTTTTGCTGTATATAATGTTCTCTTGGTTCCACTCATTTCACTCTACATAATTTCATGTAGCTCTTTCTATGTTTTTTCAAAATCAACCTGCTCGTCATTGTTTCTTATGGCACAGTAGTATTCCATCATGATCATATACCACAACTTGTTTAGCTATTCCCCAATTGATAGACGTCTCCTCAATATCCTTTTGCCACCACAAAGAGAGCTGCTAGGAATATTTTAGAACATATAAGTTCTTTTCCTTTTTCCCTGATCACTTTAGGAAATAAACTCAATAGTGATATTGCTGGATCGGGGTGTATACAAAGTTTTATAACTCTCTGGGCATAATTCCAAATTGTTCTCCAGATTGGTTGGATTGGTTCACAGTTCAACCAACAGTGTATTAGTGTCCCCATTTCCCCACAATTCCTCAAGCATTTGTCATTTCGCCCTTTTGTCGTTTTAGCCACTGCTAAGTGTGAGATAAATTGTGTAGCCTAACAGAAGAGATAAATACTTTTTGAATGAATGAAGGCACCCTTAGATCTAGGTTGACTTGAAGGAAGAATCTGGGGAAAATGTTTACCTATTCTCAGAGAGAATAACAGGATTTAGAGCAAATTATCTCTCTCTCTTTCTTTTTTTTAATCAAAGATTTATTTGGTGCCTTTTGACTTTACATTACAGCCTTTTCTGGGCACATACCCTCCTCTCCTCCTTCTCCTCCCCTCACTCTTCGCCCTGTCCAGTGAGCCTTTCTTTGTAACAAAGAAAAACAGTTCAATAAAACCAACCTCCAGCAGCACCATATGCACCACTCATGGTGCGCTGGCCCTATGGGGAAGGAATTCTTAAAGCAGCATATTCACAGGACCAGACAGAAGTCTTCCTTCCACAACAGCTGCAGCCCCCCTCTGGGATGATGCATTCACTGCTTTGCAGCCAGCCAGGTTAGGATGGAGGCAGGCGGCCCATGAAGGCAGACTTTGAGTGGGAAGAAAGAAATTTATCCAAAAGGTTTCTAGTTCTAGGAGTCCTCATTCTGATAATAAATTCCTGGCATTAAGGATTCTAGCAGCCAGTACAATGTTCTGGCATCCAAGGACCTAGAACTACCTAAGCAGTTTTCATCTTCTGTCTTTCCTGTGTCTTCTTTGCCTGACTGTTACTCGTCTATTTCCCCAAGTCTCCACTCAAATTCCACCTTCTCTAAAGAGATCTTCTTGTTCCCCCTCCATGCTAGTGTCTTCCCTCTGAGATCACCTCCAACTTACCCTGTGTATAGCTTGTATGTCCATAGTAATTTACATGTTGTATCCCCCATTAGATTGTGAGTCCCTTGAGGGCAGAGAATATTTGCTCATCAAAGTGCCTGGCACATAGTAGGTGCTTAGTAAATGCTTGTCAACTACTTGTCCTGTTGTCTGACATGCAGGAAAATGGAAGTTCACAGAGGGAAAGAAAGTAAGATCTTCTTAGCCTAGGGGTTAAATCTAAATGTCCCAGTTTTTCAAACCCCGTTCTTCTTGCCAAGCCAGTCTTTCTTTTTTTCTTAAAATAAGTAATTTAAGATGAAGTTAACTTTAAACAATAACAAAACCAACTAAGCTTGCATATACTACTATAGCCAGAGGCTGTCCCTTTCCCTCTGAGTCACCAGCACCTGCCCTGAGAACAGCCCCCAGAATCCTCTGATGCAGGCTCCTCTTCCTTACCTTTTGGATATCAAGGAACAGGGAGGAGTGCTTTGCATCACTTGGTTCCAATGCCTTGAAGGAAGATGGAAGACAGAAAGACTCTTTGTCCTTTTGAACCCCAAAGATTCACTGGTCAGTGCTAACATAAATGGGGTCAAGAAGTTGGAGGAGAAGGAGACAAGTGGGGTGCATGAGCTGATCCTTAAGAGATGTCCCTACAGTCACCTAAAGAAACCTTTTGTCTAGAGTTTGGAATTGTGGAATTAAGGGGTATGTGTACCCCCCTTCTATATATGTATGTACATGTATATACATACACAATATGTATTTCTACACATATACGTATCTAAATATATGTGTTCTAAATAAGGATACTTTCTTAGTCATCATTAACTGACCTTTCTATTGTCTTTTTTTTTTTAATTAAAACTCTTACCTTCTGTCTTGGAGTCAATACTGTATATTGGTTCCAAGGCAGAAGAGTGGTAAGGGCTAGGCAATGGGGGTTAAGTGACTTGCCCAGGGTCACACGACTGGGAAGTGTCTGAGGCCAGATTTGAACCTAGGACCTCCCGTCTCTAGGCCTGGCTCTCAATCCACTGAGCTACCCAGCTGCCCCCCCTCTATTGTCTTTTAAAGAAATAATCTGTGCAAACTGCTCTCGTAATCCTTGAATTTAAACTGATAGGGTCTTTAGAGATCAACTAGTTCAACCTTCTTATTGTTATAGGAGGAAACTGAGGCCCAGGGAGGGATACTTGTTCAGGGGAATCAGTGCCAAAGCCAAGCCTGAAATCCAGACTCCAGATGCCCATTTCACTTCTCTTCCCACTGGGACATGCTCTTTTCTTCTCCTTATGCTGAAAGGAAAGAAGATTCAGGATGTCAGGTAAATAAATCTGCCTTTAAAAAAAAAAACAAGTTTGTGAGGGCCATTTATAATGTGTCTATCCACCCAATCTCCAACTGCTTTCAAAGCTTCTGAAAATTTGCCCTTTCTGGGAGGGGGTCCCTGTGGGAGTCACCCCTCCTGTTCCCAGCCTTGGAACACTAGACTATATAGCTTTGAACTGTGGGTATGGGGGAATTTTAGATTGGGAAATATTTGAAATGTGGTATGATAGAGCCACAGCTGGGGAAAACCACTTCTGGTCTCTATTCCCTTAAAGAATTTTTACTCTGTGAAATGAGAGAGTTGAATTAAATAATCTAGAGGATCTCTTCCCCTAGAATGTGCCTAGAATGTACTCCCTCCTCACCTCTACTTATAGAATCTCTCACTTCTTTTGAGACCCAACTCAAGCTCTATTTTCTACATGAAGGCTTTCCTGAGACCCCCAAGAACTGATGTCCTCTCTTCTTAAACACCTTGGATTTATTCTGCATGTATATATTGTCTCCCTTGATAGCTGTAAGCTTTTTGGAGTCAAGGACTGATTTTTTTTCCTCTTTGTATTCTTGGTACCTTAAAGAATATCACACATGTACTAGCTGCTTCTACATGCGTATTGGTTCATTTTGATTCCAAGATCCCTTCTAGTGCTGATATTCCATATTCTAGGTTCTAATATTTTGTGTCCCAAGGTCTCCTTTAACTCAGTCACTGTCCAAAGATGTCCTCCAGGGCTAACCTTCTATGTTCTAAAGTTCCTTATGATTGTGATGTCCTTTGTCCAAAGATCTCTTCCAGCTAATATTCAATATTCCAAGGTGTCTTCCAGCTCAAACAATCTATGTCTTTATTATAACAATCCACAATTCTCTCCTGAATTCTTTTTTTCCATAAAAATTAGAGCACTTGGAGCAGCTAAGTGGAACAGTGGATATAAAGCCAGGTCTAGAGATCAGAAGACCTGAGTTCAAATCTAGTTGTGTGACCCTGGGCAAATCATTTAACGCCAATTGCCTAGCTCTTACCAAGCTCTTCTGCCTCAGGATTTAGTATCAATTTTAAGAAAGAAGGTAAGGACTTTTTGTTTTGTTTTGTTTTATTCTAAGATTTTATTCTTCCAATTATACAAAATAAAAATTTTCAACATACATTTTCCAAAATTTATAAAATTCTAATTGTCTCCCTCCCTTCCTTTTCTCCCCACTCCTGGACACGGTAAGTAATTTGATCTGTATTGTATATATATTATCATGCAAAACATACTTCCATATTGGTCATTATCATAAGCGAATAATCATATAAAACCCAAACTCTGCAATGAAACCATAAATAAGATAAGGTAAAAAAGAGCATGCTTCAATCTGCATTCCGACCCTAACGGTTCTTTCTCTGGCAGTGCATAGCATTCTTTGTCATAAGTCAGAAGGAAGGGCAATTAATATGATCAGGGGACTTGATGTCTGAAAATCTAGAATCCATTGAGAAGAAACATCAAACCCTTTCACGCATGTGGGCACAGAGTATTTCAGTCCTGAAAACTAAAAAGTGGGGTTTGGGGGTGGTACTAAAAAGGACCACTATTCTAGTGAGGCAGTGAGATGCTAGAAAGGAAAGTCAACAATGTTTATTGAGCATTCACTGTGTGCAGAGGGACAGCTAGATGGCACAGTGGATAGAGAACTGGGCCTGAAGTCAGGAAGATTCATCCTCCTGAGTTCAAATCTGGGCTCAGACACTTACTAGCTTTGTGGTTCTGGGCAAGTGCTTAACCCTTGTTTGCCTCAGTTTCCCCATCTGTCAAATGAGTTGGAGAAGGAAATGACAAGCCACTTTAATATCTTTGCCAAGAAAATGCCAAATGAGGTCACAAACAGTCACACATGTCTGAAAAAAACAACTG
Source organism: Monodelphis domestica (assembly GCF_027887165.1). Lineage (NCBI taxonomy): Eukaryota > Metazoa > Chordata > Mammalia > Didelphimorphia > Didelphidae > Monodelphis > Monodelphis domestica. The sequence continues at coordinate 462,958,119 of NC_077227.1, read as the reverse complement.
GACAACACTGTGTACAAATTACCTTGTACTAGATGCTATGGAAAGGGGTATCGTCATGGTAAATATCAATCCTGGCAATATCTAAAGTCGTACTATAGTACAAGTCTAGTGAGAAGAACCTTGGCCTGCAAAGTAAGGGAACTGTTAAATGCTGCAGTGGATGGAGGACCAAAGGCCTGAGTTTGAGCCTGGATTGTAGAGGGCCTTGAATGCCCTATGGAAGAGTTAATGGACTATTAGAGGTTTCAAAAATAATTTTTTAAAGTACAAATCTCCATCCACAAAGACAAACATTCAAATACTCAACCAAGATTTTGGAAATGAAATGATACATAGAAGCATAAACTATTTAGGATGAGTGTGTAATTTTTCAACATATTCTAACTACTTTTACAAAACAATAGCAATGACAACTTGCATGCTCTGGTGTCCTCTTCTCATCTTTTTCTTCTGATTGTCTTCAGATTGTTTATTAGGAATTTCTTCAGATTTTGGTGTTATTTTAAAAAATATAGTCAAAGGCAGTATGTTTTTGTTCCAATTCTCTCATCATCCTGTATCAGTTCAAACATGCTTTTCCCTATTCCTTTGTATTTGTATTTGTCATTTCTGATGGCACAGCATTATGTTGGCATGCCAAAATTTGTTCAGCCATTCCTTAATCCTTGGCCTTATTGGTCGCCAAGGAAAGTTTTTAAGAAAAACCAAATTCTGACTTGTTTGTAGCAAACCTCCAAGAAGAAATGATTCTTGGTGTTTTTTGTTTTTTTTTTAACTCATACTTTCTGTCTTAGTAACAACTCTAAGACAGAAGGGCAAGGGCTAGGCAAACAAGGTTAAGTGACTTGCCCAAGATTGTCCAGATAGGAAGTGTCTGAGGCTAGATTTAAGCCCAGGTCCTTCTGACTCCAGGCCTGGAGCTCCATCCATTGTGCTACCTAGCCATTTCAGACGGTTCCTATCTTGAAGACCTTATAGTCATTAGATCACAGGATCCTAGATGTAGAGCTGGAAAAGATCTCAAAAATTGTCCCTCTCATTTGACAGGTGAGGAAATTGAGGCTCACAGGAGCAAGTGCTTTGCTCAAGAACACAGAGATGGTAAGTCACAAAACCAGAATTTGAATCTAGGTCCCCTGAAGTTCAACATTATTTCTCTTGCATCATTTTTCCTCCTTTAGTCCATTTGGGGGAGGTAGAACAACTGCAATTTATTAGAGAGCAGTCAAGTAATAACAAGTAACAATAGGGATTGTAGGGACCATATTTAATACTGTTGTTCAGTCGTTTTAGTTGTGTATGACTCTTTGTGACTCCATTTGAGGTTTTTTTGGCAAAAATATTGGACTGGTTTGCCATTTCCTTCTCCAATTCATTTGACAGATGGGGAAACTGTGACAAACAGGGTTAAGTGGATTGTCCAGGGCCACATAGTAAGTGTCTAAGGCCATACTTAAACTTAGGTCTTCTTTCCTGTCTCCTATTCCCTAGATCTATTCCCTAGATCACTCAACTTTCTGTTGTAGGCTGTTGGCTATGACTTCTTCCTGTCCATCTGTCTGTATCTGTTTTTCTAGACTCTCTTTTCAACAAATTTCAGCCTTATACTCAAAAGTTTAATACTTTGGGATGGGCGTTTATGCTTAGATTCCTCTGTGGTCTCATATTCATTTGTAAGTGGGCATCTGGTAAGGCCCCAGAGCCTTAGGAAAATACAATGGTCTAGTCCTGATGCAGAGAGAAATGCCTTTTCAATAAAAGGGGATGAAAAAGATATAAGATTATCCTTTGTTGGTCTGAGTTTTGGAGGATACCTTTTAGTTTAACTGGAGCCCCATCACCAAGGACCCAGCTCTAATTCAGGCTTTGCTTGTTCTATTTTTCTTTTCCTTAATTATCTCTCCTCTCTTTCTCTCTTCATTCCTTTTTCTTCTCCTTCCCTCCTTTTCCCTCTTCATTTTTTCTTTCTCTTGCCCTCTTTATATCTCTTCTTCTCTCTCTCTGTCCTCTATTTCTCTCTTTATATTCTCCCCTTCTCTTTCTTTCCTATTTTTTCCCTTTGTCTCATTCTCTTCGTCTCTCCCAGTCTCTGTCTCTTCCTGTCTATGTCTCTCCATCTCTCTCTTTTCCTGCCAGGAATCTCATCTCATATGAACCAATACTTTAGGGCTCTGCTATTTGCCCCCTTTTCAGCACTGAGTTGGGAAAATAAGGGGGAGAGAGAAGAGAAAGGAAAGGAGAGGAGAGTCAGAGATAGTTACACACACATACACACTAAAGAAAGATGAGAGAGAAACAGAAGATTGAGATGAGAGAAAACCAGAGGCAGAGAAGAGAATCAGAGAGGTGGGGGAGAGAGAGAGAAAGAGAGAGAGAGAGAGAGACAGACAGACAGACAGACAGAGACTGAAACAGAGAGACAGAGAGAGACAGACAGAGAGAGACAGAGAGAGACAGAGAGACAGAGAAACAGAGAGAGAGAGAGAGAGACAGAGAGACAGAGAAACAGAGAGAGAGAGAGAGAGAGAGAGAGAGAGAGAGAGAGAGAGAGAGAGAGAGAGAGAGAGAGAGAGAGAGAGAGAGAGAGAGAGAGGGAGGGAGGGAGGGAGGGAGGGAAAAAATATCAAAGCTTCACATATTGGATCCAGATGTGCTCCCTTGCACACAGCCCTTTCCAGCAATTTAATTAAATTCCCCCAGACAGCCAGGAGGGTTTCTTAATGATCAAATTTCCCTGGCTCCCCTCCTAAAATGCCCCTTCTCTCTTGCTCACTCTGTCTCCCTGATGGATAGCCAAAGGTATTCTTCCTGCAATCAGCTCTACCAAAAAGAGTAATACTTCTCTGTTCTAGCAGAGCAGAGAGAACCCTGTGCTCCTTCTGTCCATTTCCCCCTCTCTCTCTCCCTACCCCCAAACTCTCAGCACAACACCCTTTCTGCTGCAACCACTGAGGCCTCGAGCCCTCCCCTGCCCTCCCCATGTCCCCTGGCATAGAGACTGATGAAAAGATTGGGATAGTATTCAGAAGCCACCTTATTCTAGTTCTCTACCCCCCCCCCCCAAACTCCACCCTCTCCCATACATATGCTTTGCCACAGGGAACCCTCTTCCCTCTCATGGGAGGCAGGCATGAAATGGGAGAAAGGCCAAGCTCTGCGTTGTGTGGACCTGTCTGGGCTCCTGAGCAGCAGCAGCAGCAGCAGCAGCAGCAGCAGCAGCAGCAGTCCATAGCATGGAGCTAGGGTAGCTGTGCCTCCCTACCTCAGGGGCCCTGGTGGCCCCTGGGATAGGTTGTTGCTTTATTTAATTAATTGGAGTCAAGACTTAAATACTGACAAACCCTGTGCTAGGTCCCTGGGGTAGGCCAGGGAGGAGAGGTCTACACAGCCAGACAGTCCTTGTTCTTGGATTTCTTTTAGAACTTGGGACCTCTCATTTGCACTTTTGCTCTAATTGTGGCTTCGGTATTTGTGTCCACGTCTTACTAGATGGTAAACTCCTAGAGGCCAGGGCCTGTAGAATTCAGGCTCATTGCCAATTCCTTCTTTGTACTTGTATGTGTGGAATAGCTGTTCCAGGTATTCAGAGAAGGAAGAGAGGAAGAACTGAGGCAGTTCCATTGAGAATTCAAATCAATTCAACAAAACGGATTAAACATTGACTGCGTTCCAGGTCCCACACTAGCTGCTGGGGATGCAAAGGCAAAAATGAAGTTTTCATCCTATAAGTAGTTGGGAAGACTTCATGGGAGAGGCAGAAACTGGACTGGGCTTTGAAGAATGACATAGGATTTAGAGAAAATCAGGAAAGACATTTCTAGGGAGAGGGGAATAAACTGAGTTGAATTAGATTCAAGTTAACTGAACAAATTTATCTAAGTTTAGGGGCTGCTAGGTGGTACCTCAGAGCGGCAGACTCCAAGTCAGAAAGTTTCATCTTCTCTAGTTCAAATCTAACCTTAGACACTAGCTGTATGACCCTGAGCAAGTCACTTAAGCCTGTTGGCCTCAGTTTCCGCATCTGTAAAATGAGGTAGAGGAGGAAATAATAAAATACTCCAGTACATCTGAAAACCCTAAAAAGGGTCACAAAGAGTCGGGCATGACTGAAACAACTGAATAACGTGTATGAGACATTCTGCTTAGTACTGGTAAGGCCCTGGATGATCGTCAAAGCTGTGTCCCGTAGAGCCTCATCCCGCTTCCACAAGATCACAAAGTTAAGTTAAATGTACATATAATAATCATCATCATCATCATCATCATGACTGTTCATGTTTATGCGGTGCTCCAGGGTTTTCAAAGCATTGCATAGACCAGGGAAGTAGCTAGTGGATTGTATTTCCCATTAACAAAGGTAAAAACAGAGCTTAGAGAGGAAAAATAATTTGCCCAGATTCATTCACCTAGTGAGAAGAGGGATTTGAGGGGGCAGAAGGGTGGCTCAGTGGATTGAGAGTCAGGCCTAGAGATGGGAGGTCCTGGGTTCAAATCTCACCTTAGATACTTCCTAGCTGTGTGACCCTGGGCAAGTCACTTAACCCCCATTGCCTAGCCCTTATCGCTCTTCTGCCTTGGAGCCAATACACAGTATTGATTCTAAGGCAGGAGGTTAGGGTTATTAAAAAGATGAAGAAGAGGGATTTGAACTCCTCTCTTGCCTCAAGGAGTGATAGTTTTTTCAGCTACCCCACGACACTCAATTCTTTTCTGGTGAATCTCAGAGTAGGAAGGGATGCACGTTTTGATCTCTTTCAACTCTTTTTCATGTAAGGAAACTGAGGCCCAGAAAGGGAAAATAGCATCTTGAGATAGCAGCAAGGCTTGGATTAGAACCCGGGTCTCTTGCCTCCCTGAGCATTCTTCCTGGCCAGCATTTAGAGGGGAGGATCAGGAGCTAAGGTCTGAGGGTTGTGGGGTCATCCTGGGTCTGCTGTACCATGTGAGCCTCTCATCCCGAGAGGGCCCGAGAGTCAGTGCCAGCCCCTGGGGCATCCTCACTTGATGTTTTCGCTTTGATAGGGGGAGGGGGGAGGAGGGCTCTAGCTCAGACAGCAGGAATGTCTTCCAAACTCTCGTCCCTCCCTCTCTTCCAAGAGGGCCAGAGAGACTCGGAGGCAGTGACTAAGCCCCTGGGAGACAGGGCTCACCACACCCCTGGCAGGCCGATTGGGTTTCAGGCCCAGTCTCCGTCCTGGGGTGGGGGGGAGGAAGAAGGGGAGAGAGCCAGGAGGCAGTTTTGCACTCTTCTCCTCTGGTGCTTCTGGGGGGTGGGAAGGGGGACATAAAGACAGAAACCCTTTCTGTTTTCCCTGGCCTTGTCCTGGGGGACCGAGTTCAAAAGAAACTCTGTAGGAGCCCAGGGGTCGAAGTGGGGCTGCGTGGCTAGATAAGAGGCAAGAAACAGCAGGAGTCTTCTCCCACCTGGGAAATTCTGCTTAGTGATTTAGCATCACGACTAGCTTTTTGGTCTGTCTTGGACCATAAACATTTCTGAAAGGTCAGGGCTCGGCTGGTACAGGGGGAGAGGAGCAGATGGCCAGAGGGGACCCCAGGGCTCACCTACTTCCTTTCTTCCTGCTCTACAGAAGGGTCTTTTCTCTTGTAGGTCTGGCTAATGTCTCCCGGCCCAGAACAAGCCTAAAGGAGGATAGTCCAGCCCAAGGGAAAACACCAGAGGGACACTGCCCCAAGGAGGAGCCCGCAGCAGGTCCCCGCACAGAAATAGCTCAGCTTGGCCAGGAGGACAACAAGGGCTCCTTTGTGCTCAGGGGGTGAGGAGCCAACACGGGGAGGGGGGAGCAAACCCCAAACTACCCCTTCCCTACTCCCCCTACTCCTGCTCTCCAGCCTGTCTCATCTGATTGATGTTGAGACAAGCTACTAGATGGCTCTCCTTATCTGCTCTGAGCCAGGCTGCACTCATACACAGGGCCCTGGGAGCTGGAGCTGGAAGGAATCTTAGAGAGCATCCACCCCCCACCCCATTGTACAGATGAGCAAACTCTGTGTGTGTGTGTGTGTGTGTGGTGGGGCACTGAAGGGGAAATCCTGGCCCTGAATCCATATCCTACTGACTCTAATCTATATAACCTTTTCCACATAGCTTCCCAAGAGCGTGGCCATGCGACTTGAATTCTCCCAGAAGTCTTAAAGCAGGAGACATTTCTGAGCCCCACTCTCTGTCCCCTTCCCCACAGCCAACTCCACTCTCTCCCAGGGGGAACCACAACCATCTCTCTCTTTCTGTCTCTGTCTATCTGTCTCTCTCTCTCCATCTCCATCTCTGTCTCACTTTCATTCTTTCTCTCCCTCTCCATCTCTGTCTCTCTCTTTCTGTCTCTTTATCTGTCTCTCCCGTTCCATCTCCATCTCTGTGTGTCTTTCTGCATGTCTCTCTTTCCTCTGTCTGTCTGTCTGTCTGTCTGTCTGTCTCTGTTTCTCTGTCTGTGTCTTTCTGTGTCTGTCTCTCTTTCTCTGTCTCTCCATCTCTCTCTTTCTGTGTCTGTCTATCTGTCTGTCTCTCTCAGAACCATCTCTCTTTATACTTTCCTGGTAAAGTTATTTTTCCCCTCTGTGCCTCAGTTTCCACACTAACTTAATGCATTGAGTTACCTTTAAATACTGAGGGAGTGCTCTAGCTGGCTCAGTGGATAGAGTCAGATCTAGGGATGACAGGTCCTGGGTTCAAATCTAACCTCAGATACTCCCTAGCTATGTGACCAGCATTGCTTAGCCCTTACTGCTCTTCTGCCTTGGAGTGGATACTGAGTATGTATCATAAGACAAAAGGTAAAGGATTTTTAACAAACAAACAAAAAACCCACTGATGCATTCAGCAAACACTCAAAAAGAGCTTGTTCTATGCTGGGCCCTCTGAAGGTCCTGAGATGGCAAATTCCTGCTCCCCACCCTGAATCTCAAGGAGTAATGCATTAGGGAAAGAGGAGGACAGGATATGTATATGCCTAGAATACAAATCGGATTGGGTTAAGATTAGGGGAATTCCCAACATCAGTGACAAACAAAGATCTGGCTACCATGCCCATCAGTTCCCTTCAAAGATAAGAGAGGAAAACCTGAGGGAGGGAGGCCTTAAGCTCTCACATCTGTGTTTCCAGCTCAAGACAGCATGGGATAATGAAAGTAAGCTGGGTTTGGACTCAGAAAGAACCCTCTGCTTAAACTCTGCCACTTTCACTTCCTACCTCTACTGTAGTAAGGCACGTCATATGCCTTCTCTGGGTCTCAGTTTCCTTCTCTGTAAAATGAAGGAAGGTAGGCTAGATTGCCCACTTCCAGTTCTAAACGTTACAAAAGTCAAGTCAAGATGAACTTATTATGTGCCTCATTGAGTAGCTAGGCAGCACAGTGTATATAGACTGTTGGTCCTGGAGTCAAGAAGACAACTTCATGCATTGAAATCTGGCCCCTGACATCAGCTGGGTGACCCTGGGCTAGTCACTTAACCCTGTGTGTCTCAGTTTTGTCATCTGTAAAATGAATTGGAGAAGGAAATGGCAAGCTACTCCAGTATCTTCGCCAAGAAAACCTCAGAAGGGATCACGGAGAACCAGCTATCACTGAAAAATGACTGAACAACAAAAATATGACCAGCTAAGTGCTAAGAATCCAAATAAAAGAGAAAGGATTATAGCTCCTGCCTTCAAGGGTCTGACATTGATTAAATTTTCACCCAAGGATCACTGATTATGTCAGAGACCATGTAGCTTGACCCTCTTCTTTTCACAGTTGAAGAAATGAAGACCCCAAAGGAATTAAGTGATTGACTGAAGTCCTACAAGCATCAGAGGCAGGATTTGAACCTATGACTTCCAACTCTTTCCAGTTTATCATGACACCATCTTAAGTTAAATTATATAGAGATTGGACTAGGCTTGAGAAAGAAAAAGGAAGGGATGGACTTCTTTTAACCATTCACTTTGTGACTCACATATGAAGAAGTCAAGAGTTAGTCCCATTGCCTACTGGATCTTCTAACTAGGATATCTTAGAAAATTCCCTGCTCCATTGTCTTTGTCCTGTGCTCCTCAGAGTCCAAGTTACTCCCCACCAAGCTGACCCTCAAACTCACAGGGAAGGTCTCAAATCATACCTCACCCTTTCTTGGAAGCTTCTAGCAAGAGAGAGGCAGTGATGATGACAGACAGAGGGTGGAATTTGGGGGAGGGGAGCAAGAGGAGGAAAGACCAGCAAATCAGGGGAGAGATGGATGGAGGGGATGAGTGAAGGGAGAATGAAAAGGGTGGGAAGGCAGGAGCATGTCATGACTGAACTTCAGAAGAATGCCAATCCGCTTGGACTCTGTTCCTCTGTGCCCCTGGGACCTACCCATGTGTTGAAATCTGGATTCTTTCCATGAAAAAAAAAATCTATTTAGTTTATTGTTAATTTTTCCAAAATCTGAGTTTCTGGAAACTCCGTGTTTTTTTTAAGTGAATAAACTATTGCCCCTTCTCCCTCCCTCTCTCCTTTAAATTGCCTTGGCCTCATAAGAGGAAGTTCTGTCACTGACCACTAGGCTCTTTTGAAGGGGAGGCTGGGAGGATTGCTTTGGGAGAGCAGAAGGGCTGGTGTTGCAGGTCAGGGGGTGTTGTAAACTTACAGTCTGGGCTAAACAGGCCAGCCCAGGTTCAATCAGTCCTGCCAGAGCCCAGAACAGAAAAAAAGGAGAATGATAAATTACAGAAAGATAGACAGACACATGGCCAGTAGAGATGGGTGATGACTAATAACCACAAACAATAGTACAAGCTTACATTGACAGGGAGCAGCAGAGGCAACATGGGGAAGTGGTTAGAAGGCTGGCATCGGGATCAGGAATACCTGGGAATAAGCTGTGTTTCTGATCCATCTTAGCGGATGACCACAGACAAGTCACTCGATGGCTCTTTCCCTTACAGTAAGTGACAGATGATGAGTAGGTAACCTGCAGCAGTGGAGGGAGTTTCCATCCTGGGAGTTCCCCATGGAGGTGAAATCACAGACTATTTCCCTCATAGTTTATAGAGATTGGCAGTGTACTGCCACTTGAATTTTGCATATGGGAGGAATCTGAAGCTCAAACTGGGGTTGAGAGAGTTCCCTCAAACTCCAAAGTTATGACTGTGAGAGGAAGTGAAAGAAGTGAAGGGAATAGTCATTTCTAGAGTACCTACTATGTGCCAGGCACTATGCTAAGCCCTTTACAATTATGATTCCTCATCCTCACAGTAACCCTGGGAAGTACGTGGTATTATTATTTCCATTTTACATTTGAGGAAACGCAAGCACACAGAAGTTAAATGACTTGCCCGGAATCACATAGCAAGCAAGTGCCTGATGTTGGATTTGAACTTGAGTCTTCCTTCCTTTCAGGCTCAGAGGTCTATCCACAGTGCTCTCAGCTGCCTTGGTGGATTGAGTGCATCACCTGCTGGATTTGAAGTCAGAAGGACTTGGATTCAAAGCCCACCTCTGATGATTGCTAGCTGTGGGATCAAGGGAGAGTCACCCTACCTTTCTGAGTCTCAGTTTCCTCATCTGTCAAATGAGGTTGATGATAGCTCCTAATTCCAGGGTTGTTGGAAGGATCAAATGAGATAGTGTTTGTAAAGTGCTTTGCCAACCTTAAAGGAGTAAATAAATGTTTATACAACATTTGATGGCTGCTACAGTGTCTTAGTTTCCCTGACTTCTTTCAGGAATCACCTTCTGCAGGATGATGACTCTGCTGGTCACCCTTACAAACTCTCCCCTGGAAGCCTCCAGGAGAGGATGAGACATAATTTAGGACCTTCCTCTTGAGACTGAGAGTCAGTAGAGGAAGAGGGATGGTGAACATGGGCTCAAAGAGCATAGGACAAGGATGATGGAGTGAAGTTTCTCAAAACATCCTAGTTAGAGAGCCTGGTGACAATGAACCTTGGCTTCTTGGCTTTGGAAGAGCCTGGGGTGCGCTATGGAAGGGGTGGTCAGAGGGTCTAGTGAGTGGGTGGCTCAAAGAACTCTGGTTCCTGCACCATGGATGGGGATTCTTTGACCTGAATGTTTCCCAGACAGAGTTCCTGTCCCATAGAAATGAGGATGAATATGCCCACACATCTATAGATGTATTTGTGTCCGCACATGTGAGGATCAAGTGAGACAATAGTTGCAGAATCCTTAGTACAGTGCCTGGCATACAGTAAATACTATATAAAAGTTATTATTATTATTACTTAGACCCTGAATTTTCACTTGAGTGAAAAATGAGTGTTCTTGGGAGGTGCATGACAGTGTGGTCTTTCCATTCTCTACTTCCCCAGGCTTAGCAGGACATGCCAATGAGGTAGCTGAGATTTTTTCCTATTGAGCCAAGGTTAGGTGAATTTTATGTCCACTTATTAGATAAACATATGCTTGTCCAGCCTCTACTTACCAGGAGCTCAGCACCTCAGAGGTAAAACCAGGTGTGCCAGCCTATCTTGGATTTGGGTCATCCATTTCTTTTCTAACAATAGCAGTGGGAACAGAACTAAAACCCTTACAATAATGCTCTAGCACCCTCTCCCCCCAACAACTAAGGTGCTCTTGAATTTAGGGAGTAAAAATAAGCTGGGTGGCATAGAGTCAATCCAGGGGCTATGACGAGGGGTGGGGAGAAGAAAGGGATGAGTGTGAAACCAGAAGTGATGAGGGATGGAACCTTAATGAGAGACAGATGGAGACCAAGAGGAAGAGAGGTCATTCCTGCTGACAGGAGGTGGAGGTCAAAGGGCATGGAACTTTCTAAAGATAGGATCCAGGGAAAATAAGTGGCCAGGCAATAGTCAGGGCTGGTGAGAGGTGAACCATCCCTCTGTGCCCAGTTCCCATACCCAGAACAGAATCTTTGGGGTAACCTATTTCTGACATTGTCACTTATAGGTCCCATTCTTGGTAACCTTTGCCTGCTTCAGCTGTGTCCAAAGGTTGAGTATCTAGTGAATAGAGAATCAAACAGTGGGATTTTTGAATACCAGGGTTCAAGTGACATCTCTGACATTAACTCTGTGACTATGAGCAAGTCACTTATTCTCATTTCCTCATTCTTAACATTACCTGGGACTTGGACCAAAGAGATGACTTCTTTGGTTCTTTCTAACTCTAAATCTATGATGCCATGAAATCACAGAATCACTGAATTTGAGTACAATAACCATCAATTTTTGTAGGGGGGAGAGAACTCTCAATATTTTTCATTCTTAAGGATGTTTTTTATTTTTATCAATTATAAGAAAAAAATTTTTAACATTCATTTTTTTGTAATTTTGAATCCCAAATTCCTTCCTTCCCTCTCTTTCTTCCCCACTCCTTGAAAAGGCAAGTAATTTGATATGTTTCATACATGAGAAGTCATGCAAAATAAATTTCCATATTAGTCATGTTGCAAAAGAGAACACAGAGCATAAAAAAAGGAGAAACCTAAGGAAAATAAAGAAAGTTTAAAAAAAAGGATGAGGGAGAGCTAGGTGGCTGATTAGATTGAGAGTCAGGCCTAGAAAAATGTGAGGTCCTGGGTTCAAATATGGCCTCAGACTCTTTCTAGTGACCTGTGTGACGTGTCCCGGACAAGTACCTAGTGTCTACCATTGTTCTGCCTTGGAATCGTAAAGGAGGGAAAGGGGTTATTTTTAAAAGGGTTGGACTGGATTATTTAAGAGTGTGGTTGCCAGGAATTTAATTTATTCCAAAGAGATTTATTTACAATTTATTTACAAAATGTAGAAAGAGTGAAGTAAGAAAAATCAGAGAGAGGATAGGGTAAGATATCTAGCCTAAGCACTAAGTAATTTACTTCTGGCCAGCCCTAGCCCAACCCAGTCAGGGAGAGTTGGTTCTTAGCTGGCTTGAGCAAAGCCAAGGACCTGGGGAAAAATTCTCTCAAGAGGCTAGTCTCTCCTGAGGCTAGTTTCTTCAGAAAATATCCAGGAAAGGAGGCAGCTCTTTCACTCACCACCTGTCAGTCCAACAGTCTCATCAAGAACAGGGTATCAGATCCAGTCAGCAGATTTCTCCTTCAGCCTCCACTCCAAAGAATGAAGAAGTCTCTAGTCTCCACTCCAAAGAATGAAGAACTGTCCCTCACAGGAAGTGCCAGCTCCTTTTAAAGATGCTTCTTTTGCATCACTTCCTGTGTCTTCCCCTAATTTTATGTTTACTAATCACAGTTGAAGCTTTGCTTTAAGACTGCCTAGAGGCAGTTTAATTCTGATCTGTCACCCACTATTGCACATGTGGATCACAGACTTCCCACTAAATGATTAAGTGGGATGTTTACACTTTTGGTGATTAGATCTAAAAATGGGCAAATCTCCATACTCAACTTTTAAAGTAGGGTGTTTACACTTTTGGTGATTAAAATTTAAAAATAGGCAGGCAGGGGTTACAATTTTAATCTTCACAATCAGGGGAGAGCTAATTTTAATCTTCACAGAATCAATACACAGTATTGATTCTAAAGAGAAGGTAAGAATTTAAAAAAAGTATACTTTTATCTGTATTCAGACACCACCAGCTTTTTCTCTGGGAGTGGACATTATTTTTTACCATAAGTTCTTCAGTAGGTGGAGCCAAGAAGGTTGAGTAAAGACAGACTCACATGAGATCTCCCAAATTCCTCTCCAGAATAAAGCCTCAAAATGAATTTGGGAGTAGTAGAGGCAACAAAAGAATGATGTGAAATAATTTTTCCATCCAAAGACAACTTGGAAGTTTGTCAGGAAAGTTCTGTTTCATTAGGGTGAAAGTGGAGGGCAGTCCATTGCAGACTGCACCCCAACAAGCCAGCAGCAGGTGTTGACAGTGACTGAATCAGCAGCTTTTGCAGCTTTCAGCTCACAGATGCTTGCAGTCCTAGGGTGAGGAGGAGGACTAGCAGGAGTGGGGTCCTTGATCATATTTCCAGGGTGGAAAAGAGTGCTTGTAGGCATTTAAAGACCAAAGAATAGGTCAGGAAAGAATCATGGCACTTCTCCTTAGATCATACCACCTCGAAAAAACTGAAAACTTACCAACCCCCAGAACTAACTCTCAAAACAGAAGCATAAAAAATTCTGAAGTTTGGGGTAGTTCCCCCTCAACATCAGGAACAAAGTCCAACTTTAATATAAAATTAAAAGTCAAGAAATAAGCTGGAAAGATGAGTAAACAATAAAAATAATCTGACCATAAAAATCTACGATGGTGTGTAAAAGTTGAGATCTTGTAATAATAATGGTTTGGCCACTGGTTGAGGTGTTATACCAGTGAGGTATTGGATTGATTATGTGGGCAGGAATAGGGGTTGAGGTAAAACCTATGAGAGAGGGAAATAACTAGCAGCCAGTTATCACTTGAAGCCCCTTGATGTAATGGCTGGGGCGGGGGGGATGAGATGACACTCTCCCCAGTCAGCACCCCTAGAAGAAAGATGTTGTACTTTTTCCACAAAGGAGACTTTGTGGCAGGCTTTGACAGGCCTTACCACTGTGGAACTGGCTTCAAGACTGAGACCTGTCCTCAGTTACTTGAAGCACCCTTTCTATTAAGATTTAAAGTCAATACAGGAATCTGACTGCTGTTGAGGGATTTATTAACAAGGTTAGGTAAGTGGGTTGAGGGAAGAAGATGGAGGTAGTCCTGCCCAATTCCCATACAATTCTTGATTCAATGGGCCAGTAACTGTGCCCACAAACATTTCTGCCCCTTTCTCAGCTAATAGCCCCTTCTACTGACTAAATTACTAATATGTCTTAAATAAATAAATAAATAGGAAATAGTTCTGGGTGGCAAGGAGGGTCAGGAGAGCCAGGCTCTATTTTGAGAATTCAATCAACTCCCCTTCAATGGGTCTGAGATGTTTGCTATAGGTGGAGGGAATCAGTAGTTAAATATCTAGTGAGAGAACAGATACTAGTTTGAAGAAAGAAACAGGGTTTTCTCTTGTGGCTTGAGAAATCCTTCAGCCTTTCAGAAAACTGGACTTTTCAGCTCCAGGTCTCAAGGCAGAAGATGTAGACTCTTCAGAATCCTCTCAGTCAGCCAGTCTTGTCCCACAGGCCTTTGCTCTTCAAACTACTACTTCACTCCCATCAGTCATCCTCAGAATTCCAAACCTTCTTGCCCCATCCTAACAGGAGATAGGGAAGATCAAAACACAAATTCAAGAGAAGACAGCAAAGGCAAAATTGCTATATCCAAAGCCTCAAAGAAAAATGTGAATTGGTCTCAGGCCCAAAAAGGATTCCTAGAACAACTCAAATAGTATTTAAAAAATCAAATCAGGAGGGGGGAATGGGGAGAAAATAAAATTAAGAGGTGGGAAAAGGAGATACACTGGGAAAAGGGGTCAGGAAGACAGAATAGGGTTAATTATCTCAAACAAAGAAATACAGAGGAGCTTTTACAGTATAGAGAAAGATGGGGGTAGTGGGTGCTTGTACCATATGCTCCTTGTAATTGGCTCAAAGAGGGAATGATGTACAGACTCAATTTGGTATAGAAATCTATCTTACCCTTCAGGGAAGGAGGAGGGGAAAGGGATAAGAGATGAGGATAAGAGAGATAGGATTGGAGGAGGTGGTGGTCTAAAGCAAGACACTTTTATTTTTATTTATAAAATTATTATAAATGTATTTATTTCTTTTTAAACCCATACCTTCCACCCTATAATCAGTACTATGTGTTGGTTCCAAGGCAGAAGAGCAGGAAGGGCTAGTCAAAGGGAGTTAAGTGACTTGCCCAGGGTCACATAGCTAGGAAGTGTCTGAGGTCAAATTGAACCCAAGACCTCCCATCTCTAGGCCTGGCTCTCTATCCATGGAGCCACCCAGCTGCCCCCATAAATATATATATGCATATATATTTACCAATTACATGTAATAACAAATTTCCACATAAGTTTTCCAAAGTTATATGATCCAAATTGTCTCACTTCCTCCTTTCCCTCCCACCCTTCCAGAGCTGGTGAACAATACAATCTGGGTTAAACATTTTCATGCAAAACATATTTCCCATATTGTTCATTTTTGTAAGAGAATAATAATAATAATATAAAACCAACCCCCCCAATAAAAACTCAAATAAATTAAAGTGAAAAAAATCATATGCTTTGACCTGCATTCTGACTCCAACAGTTCTTTCTCTGAAGGCGGACAATATTCTTTGTCATACGTCCCTCAGAATTGTCCCAGATCATTGGATTGCTGAGAGTAGCTCAGTCTATCACAGTTGATCATTCTACAATATTGCTGTTACTGTGTAACTGTGTATAATGTTCTCCTGGTTCAAAGCAAAACACTTTTGATGAGGAACAGGGTGAAAGGAAAGACAGAGAAGGATAAAAATAAGATAGAGAGAAGAATGTGAATGGGATGAACTCACCTACAAATGGAAGTGGATGGCAGAGTGGATTAAAAACCAGAATCCCCCCCCAAAACAGGGGGGAAATTTAGGCCAGGTTTCTTTATACCTCATTTCTGAAATACATAGAGAAATGAGTCAAATTTAAAGAAATAGGAGTCATTCCTCAATTATAAATGGTCAAAGGATATGAATAAGCAATTTTCAGAAGAAATCAAAGCTATCTATAATCATGAAAAAATGCTCTAAATTGCCATTGATTAGAGAAATGCAAATTAAAATAACTCGAGGTGAGGTACCATCTCACACCTATCATTTTGGATAATATTACAGAAAAGGAAAATGGCACTGTTGGAGGGAATGTGGGAAAACATGAATACTCTATTGGTAGGATTATGAACTAATCCAACCATTCTGGAAAGCAATTTGGATGTATACCCAAAGAGCTACAAAACTGCACATACCCTTGGACTCAGTAATACCAATGCTAGGTCTATATCTATAAATAATTAAAAAGAGGGGAGACCTATATGTACAAAAAAATACTGATAGCAGCTCTTTTTTATGGTGACAAAGAACTAGAAATTGAAGAGATGCCCATTAATTGGGGAATGACTAGACAAGTTGTGGTATATGATTGTAATAGAATACTATTGTGGTATAAGAAATGATGAATAGAATATATTCATAAAAACCTGGAAAGTCTTACATGAACTGATGCAAAGTGAAGTTAGCAGAACTTGGAGAACATTGTACACAGTGACAGCAATGTTTCATAATGATTGACTGAATGACTTTGCTATTCTTGGTAATAAAAAGATTCAAAATAATTCCAAAGGATTTAGGATGAAAAATCTAATCCATCTTCATAGAAAGAACCAATAGAGTCTGAATGAAAATTGAAACAACTTTAAAAACTTTAATCCTTTTCTTTTTTTTTGAGGGGGTTCTATGTTTTATTTTACAACATAACAAATATGGAAATATGTTTTGCATGACTGTGTGTATATAATCTATATGAAATTGTTTGCCTTCTCAAGAAGTGGTGATGGAGGGAGAGAATTTAGAACTCAAAATTGAAAAAAGAATACAAAAAATTGTTTTTACATGTAATTCTAAAAATATATTTTAAAAATAAATCTGCTGGAAGTCTTGGATCATTACATTGCTGAGAATTGGTTAAGTTATTCACAACTGATTCATTGTACAATATTGGTGTTACTGTGTACAATGTTCTCCTAGTTCTGCTCACTTCACTTTGCATCCATTCAGTTAAGTCTTCCCAGGTTTTTCTTTTTCTTTCTTTAAAAAGAAAAATTTTTTTAAACCCTTACCTTCTGTCTTGGAGTCAATATTGGCTCCAAGGCAGAAGAGCATTAAGGTATAGGAAATTGGGGTTAAGTGACTTGACCAGGGTCACACAGCTAGGAAGTGTCTAAGGCCACATTTGAACCCAGGACCTCCTGTCTCTAGGCCTGACTCTCAATCCACTGAGCCACCCAGCTGCCCCCTTTCCAGGTTTTTCTGAAACCCTCCTATTCATCATTTCTTGTAGCACAATAGTATTCCATTATAATCATCTATCACAACAACCAACTGGCTAACATTCACATAGTGCTTTAAGGTTTTCAAAGCACTTCACATGCTATCTCATTTGATAACAATCCTGTGAGAGGTACTATTATTATTTCCATTATATAAATGGGAAAACTGAGCTAAGAAGGTAAGTGACCTGTCCAGGATTGCACAGTTAGTAAGCATCTGAAGTAGGATTTGGACTCTAGCGTCTCTAAATCCAAGTCCAATGCTCAATCCACTGGGTCACCTAGCCAGAGGACTGAGCTAAACTTCTGTCACAAGATATGAGTTCTGTGTTTTTGTCTTTGCTTAGGGCAAAAATAATCCTGTTACCTTCATGATTGTCACATTATTGATTCATCTGAACACTCATCACTGTACTTCCTCACTCTGCATCTTGAATTTCTGTTCAACAGTCTATATCTTTTGAGATACTCAATTTGGAACCAGAGAATTTGGATTCACATTCCATTTTACAAACTGATCATTCAGGGTAGATAAGTGGCTTGGATAGAGAGCCAAGCCTAGAGACAGAAGATTCTGGACTCAAATGTGGCCTCAGACACTTCCTAGCTGTGAGACCCTGGGCAGTCACTTGACCCCAATTGCCCAGCCCTTACTGCTCTTCTGCTTTGGGACTGATACTTAGTTCTATTTTAAGACAGAAGCTAAGGGTTTAGGGGGGAAATCAGTCAATAAATATTTATAAAGTTTCCCAGAGATAAGAATTCAAGGAAGAAAAAGCAAAAACCATCCTAAGCCTTGAGAAGCTTACATTCCAATAGGGGAAATCATATGGACTTAAATGAGAGATATAGAACATATATACAGATCAGATGAAAAATAATCTTTTTGCAGGGATTCCTAACCTGGGTCAGGAGGATGGAACATAAACTTAGATGGGATGAACAAAATACATATTTATTTTCACTAACCTCTTACTGAAATTTAGTATTTCTTAAAATGGTTTTAAAATGTTATTCTGAGAAAAGGGGTCCATAAACTTCACCAGACTTTCAAAGATGTCCATAACATCCTTCCCATTATGAATTCCTGCCTTTGGGGAGGGGAGCAAGAGGAGGAAAGACCAGCAAAGCAGGGGAGAGATGGATGGAAGGGAAGAGTGAAGGGAAAATGAAGAGGGTGGGAAGGCAGGAGCATGGCATGGCCTCTAGCCCCTCTGTCCAATACTCTCAAGAATGTTTGTAGATCCAAGGGGCAGAGCTCCTAGACTCAACTCCCTGCAGACCAAAATCCACTTAACAATGTGTTTCTTTGGTGGTCTGACCACATTCCTTCATTGATTCTTCCTACCTCAGAAGCCAGGATGACCCTTACCTGAGTCAAAAGGAAACAAATGAACCTCGGACCCTTTGGAGGTTATTTTGGAAGAGTACCCATTGTAAAAAGATGGGCTATATCACAGTCCCTTCTGCCCAACTTTTAAGGCTACATTATATGGCAGTCTCCTTTTCCTTCCTGCATGGAGCATGACTTTTACCAAGTTAGAGAAAAGTGAATTCACATACTTCTTCCTGTCACCATGACCAAGTTGGAAGAGCCCTGTGACCTAGACATTCAAATTTCAGTTCAGATCCTTCATCCAGGAATGTGCCCTGTTGGTCTTCACCTTTTTCTTTGGAAGATATTAGATCAGTCTCAGAGGTGAACTTGCAGGCATCTCCTTTCCTCCCTAGCAGCTCTGGGGCAAACATTATTGTTTACCTAATTCAACATACTACATAAGAAGAGGTAGTCTATTTGTTCTCTCTCTCTCTCTCTCTCTCTCTCTCTCTCTCTCTCTCTCTCTCTCTCTCTCTCTCTCTCTCTCTCTCTCTCTCTCTCTCTCTTCAATAGAGCTATAATCTCATCAATGTGGGTATTTTTTCCATAGGTGCTGACCAGGACCCATTCAAGCCTTCTCATCTTGCATCATTCTTGACCATATTTTCCCATAGAATCTCCAAAGAGGATTCATCCAATGGACTTTTCTTGGCCCTTGCTCTTCTTTGTGGTTTGCCACCTCTTTTTAAAATCATATATTCCCTAAAAGATAGTCCTTATGCTACTTATTTTTTGGAAGTCATCATTGCAAATATGTTACCGTCTATTTATACCTACCATGACATTTTCCATTGACCTCTGGGTTACTTGCAGTTTGGATTTTCAGAGGCTCTAACATTACAAAATTTACAACCAAATGGAGTCAACGGAAAGGTGAACATTTTTTCTTTTGTTCTGGGAAAAATCACAACACAATATATAACAAAATAACTCATTCAACAATAAACATTCAATAAACATGTTTATTCAATTTAAAACTAAATTACAATGAAAAAGGAAACAATTTCAATAAGCAGATTCTAAAAACACAAATAAAATATAAAACAGAAATTTTAAATGATGATGAAATTTATTATTTTTAAAAAGGCAAATGTTAACTTTAGTAAAATAATAAAAAGATCTTGTTTGCTTCCATGTCTACTTTCTCATTTTCTTTTGTTCTATATATTTTTGGATTGTACTATCATCATTGTTATTATCACTATGATTTCATTCCTCTCATCTTTTTAAAAAATTAACTTTTTAAGTTTTTTAAATTACATGTAGAAATAGTTTTTGAAAATTATTTTTTGACATTTTTCAATTCAGATTCTCTCCCTCTCTCCTCCCTCTCCTCTCCCCAAGGCAGTAAATACTCTGATATAGGTTATACCAGTGATTTCATGCAACACATATTTCCATATTACCCATGCTGTGACAGAAGACCCATATCACATATACAGTAAAAAAAACTAACAAAGGAAATAAAGTGAACAACGCTATGCTTTGATCTGCAATCAGACCCAACAGTTCTTTCTTTGGCTGTGAGTAGCATTTTAAATCACGAGTCCTTTGGGTTTATCTTGGAATTTTGTTTTGCTAATAATAATTTGGTCCTTCACAGATGATCATTGTATAGTATTTCTGTTACTGTATCCATTGTTCTTCTGGTTCTGCTCATTTCACTTTGCATCCATTTCAGATAAGTCTTTCCAGGTTTTTTTCTGAACTCATCCTGTTTGTCATTTCTTATGGTGCAATAGTATTCCTTTATAACCATATACCACAACTTGTTAAGCCAATTGATAGACATCCCCTCAGTTTCCAATTCCATGACACTACAAAAAGAGCCGTGAAAAATATTTTTGTCCAAATAAGTCCTTTCCCCTTAGCTCTGATCTCTTTGGGTTGCAGACCCAGTAGTGGCCCAGTAATGCCAAAGAACATGTAGAGTTTTATGACCCTTTGGGGAGGTCCCATATTGCTCTCCAGAATGGTTATATTCACAGTTCTACAGTTCTACCAGTAGAGTATTAATGTATCAATTTTCCCACATCCCTTCCAACATTTATCATTTTTCTTTTGCCAATCTGATAAACATGAGGTGGTACCTCAGAGTTGTTTTAGTTTGAATTTTTTCTAATAAATAGTGATTTTGAGATTTTTTATATGATTATAAAGTTTTAAATTTCTTCATATGTGTAGCATACCAGGCATGCTGGCATCTTGAAAGTATGATTGATGTATTGATATTATATCATCTGTATTAATTTACCAGACTCATGGTCAGATCACTCAAAGATCATTGTACGGAAAGTGACAGTCCAAAGGACAAGTGCAAAGGACAGGCCAATTCCTGGGTGGGGTGTTGCCGGCCACAGTGTCCTAGCTCACGCCTTGTGGGACCACATTCCTTTTCAAAGCACATATTGGATTAATCTCCTCCTCTTTGATTTTGTAATTGTCAAATCAACAATGTTAAAAACTATGTCATGTCACGTATTCATTAATCGCCTCCCACTTCACATTCCTAAAATCTCCAATAAAAGTTGGGGAACATGTGTGAGACTCCCTCTTACAGCTCTTGCCTTGTCTCTCTTGTATTGCTCTCCCTCTTGCCTCTTAGGTCTTGCTTATATTGCTCCTCATGTCTGACTGATTTGTGCAGTGCAGTTGCCCCCATATCTCCCATTAATCTTTTGACCATCTGGTCCATGGGAAGTATCCCGGAGATATCAGTTCCCCACATGTTCTCTGGTTTCTCCTACTTCTAATTTCTCTGCTTGTTATCTTCTTCTAGAGAGGTATTAACAGAGCTCGCGACTCCCCACGTGTTCTAACTTGTTGTCTCTGAGTCTTTATTCCTGCATCTCTCCCTCTAACTGCATTATCTATTCATCCATATTCCTCTAGCCTCCATTTTCCTTCTCAGGTCACCACCCACAGGCTCATTATATAGGAACTGCTGGGGGTCCCTATAATATGAGAACTGCCTGTTTATATCTTTTGATCATTTATCAATCGAGGAACTCTCATCTTTTTTTGATGACGCTTGAATAGAAATATATCATGGACATGTAGCTAATCTGCCATGTGGACTATTGTGCAAGTATTTTTGTGTAGTTGAACAAAAATGTGGATATAAATTATTATTAGGTAAAGTATTATCATTACTACATGGTTGTAGTCAGTATGCATCTTATTATTTTGATTATTTCATTTTGCGAAGTTTTAAACAAGATGGGATGACTAGGGCTTTGTCCCAGAATATTGAAAAGAAAAGAGCAGTGACAACAATCACACCTTTACAGCAGATAGAAATAGTGGAACTCAGTACTTTGTTAAAAACAATATTTCAATAGGACATGAAACTATCATATAACATTATCCTTTTCTCCTATGGAGTCCCGAAGTCTCTGTCTTGCCCTCATGGAGCAATGCCTGAGATCCAATTTCTTCTCTTGTTTTGAATAGGTGTCTCAATCTCGTCCAACTTCTTGCCCTGGGTATATTTTGTAGTCTTATCCCAGGCACCACTACCATCCTATTACTACATCACTGTGTGTAAATCTTCCCATATTTCTTAGTAGTCTTTATAGTTATAATTTCTTAGAGAGCTTTTCATTAGGTTCATCTACAATGACTTAATCAGCAAATTCCCAATTATAGAAACTTTTCCCAAAAGTAGAAATTTTGCTATTAGGAATAATTCTGTTAATTAGCATTATTATTCAGAAAGGTCTTTTTAAATCCTTTCAACAACATTCTTAAATTGTAGCACTAATAGGTCTAAAGGATGTGACTAATTCTGTAGTTCTTTTTGTATGTTGCCATATTGCTTTCTAAAATGATTATATCAACTCGTAGCATCATCATGATGTGCCTGCTTTTACATAGTCCTGTCAACAATGAATTTGATAATTTTTTAACCATCTCTGCCAACTTAATGAGTGTAAGGTAGCATCTCATAGGTCTATTATGTGGTATTTTTTCTGATTATTAGAAAGTTTGGGGAATTTTTCATATTATTGATAATATATTTCTTCTTTCTATACTTCATTATTCACATCCATTGACTACTTGTCTTTTGAGATACTCTTATAAATTTCTGTCAGCATCTAGAAGATTAGCAAAGAAGAAGGAAGTTGGAAGGGCTATAACAATTACATTACAATGTTATTAGCACTGAATTTGAACCAAGATGTTGGAGTAGAAGGAAATTATAAAACTCAGCTCTTACTTATCATTACACAACAAACTGATTACTGCACAACTCATCCCACTTGGCAAGTAGTTAATCTAATTACATCCCCTGAGGAATGAAGCAAAGGACTTTAGCACAAAGGAAAAAAATGGGGAAGGGACTTTCACTGGTTATAGAATAAAAGTCCCTCAAGATAGTATAATCCTAGGAAGAGGGGCAACTTCAAACATGATCATCTACTACACCCAAGAAGAGGACTCAATTGGATCCATGACACTTGGAGAGATATGATCTTGGACTTAGTTGAGGCTTGAAGAAAAGACTTCTTTTTCCTCTTCCCTCCTTCCAAAGAAAGGGTTTCAACTAAGGCTTATCCAAAAGGAATGAGAACTTTGGGGTCTTGGGTGAAGGACAGGCAACAAAGGTGAAGGAAGTGATTCCAACTTAGTCTGACCTCCCCCTCCAAAGAAAGAGAGTATAGAAGAAGGAAAGAATCTTAGGATGGAGAAAAGGTCTCCTGGGAAAAGCAAAGATTTTCACCTTGATATAATTCCTGGAGTAGGGGAGAATTAGAATTTAACTTCTGAGAGTAGAAGGGAAGGCCTCCAGATGAAATAAAATGGCCCCAACAAGGTTGATCCAAGTCTCAAACCACCCAACACCTCACCATACCTCCCCCTCCAAATGAATAAGGCCTCAGCAACAAAAAATGAGTCAACAAACATACAAGCAAACACAAAAGGGCTTTTTATGGTGCCAGGAATGCCCAGGAAGAGGATAATAACTCAAAAACACCCATAATAAAAAATCTCAAAGAAAGAAAAAAAATATTCACAAGATCAATTATTTCTAGAAAAAATTATCTAAGAGCTTAAAGACAAATTTTTTGCCTTAGAACTGGTATTTCAAATCAATTCTAAGACAGAAGGTGAGGGTTTAAAAAAGAAGACTTAAAATATATTATACATGAAATAAGAACTATGAAGGAAAGAGAGAAAAAAAAGAATTAACTGCTTAACATAAGAGATAGAAAATATTAAGGTAGTATAGACTATCTAAAAATGAGAATGTATCAAATTGCTGTTAATGACTCCAGGTGACTATATGAAAGAGTAAAACAAAGTCAAAAGACTTTTTAAAATTGAAGAAAATGCAAGCTAATAGAAAAAAAAAACTAGAAAACGGATCAAGGTGAGACAACTTAAGAATCACTGGGTTATCTGAATGAAATCCATGACCAAGAACCTGGATATAATATTTTAAGAAATCATTAAATTGTCCAGGCATATTAGAACAAGAGGGCAAAGTGAATAATGGAAAGAAATTCCAAAATGAAAACTTCCAGGAATGTCATTGCCAAAGCTTAAAGCTTCCAGATGAAAGAAAAATACTTCAAGTATCCAGAAACAAAGAATTCAAATACCAAGGAACCACAGTCAGAATCACACGAGATTTAACAGCTAACACAATAAAGAAGCAGAGAACGTGGAATGTGATATTACAAAAGGTAAAAGACATCAGCATACCACCAAGAATAACTTACTCAGCAAAACTGACTATAATCCTTCAAGGGGAAAAAAATGGAACTTCAGTCAAATAGAAGACTTTCAAACATTCATGATGAAAAGACTGGAGCTGAATAGAAACTTCGAAATACAAATAGGGGAGGCAAGAGAGGAATTAACAAGGTAAACCTGAACAATTGGAAGGAACTTTATTAAGGATGAAATGTTTACATTCTAATGGAGGGGGTGTGTCATGGGGGTCAGCTAGGCAGTCAAATGAGACTGAAGACATAGAAATGTTTTTGTTATGTTTTGATAATGCTGAAAGAAGGATGTCAGACAAAGCAGCAACAAAAACAAAAAGAGGTAAATAAAGAAATTACATTTTGCTGAAAGGTCCCATAGATAATGGGTCGCCATCAATACTAAACATATATACACTATATGGCATAGCTTCTAAATACTTGCAAGAAGTACTAAATGAGTAATGGAGAGAAATAGACAATAAAACTATAATAGTTGCCGACCTCAATGTAGCCCTTGCAGTTCTAGATAAATCTAACAAAAAATAAGCAAAAAAAGAAGTGAAGAATCTGAACAGAAATCTAGAAAAGTTAAGATTGCTAGACCCTTGGGGATTATTGAACAGGCATAGGAAAGCATACATATACCTGACCTCTGAATGGCAACTTCACCAAAAGTGAATGTGTATTAAGGTACCCACAAAGAAATGTAGAAAGGCAAAAATAATACACACATTGTATTCTGACCAGAGTGAAATAAACATTATATTAAATTAAAAGCCACTGAAAGACATATTAAAAACCACCTAGAGGCTAAATAACTTAATCTGAAAGAAAAAGTGGGTCAAAGAATAATCATAGAAATAATAGATAATTTCATTAAGGATAATAACAGCAATGAGGCACCATAACAAAATGTTTAGAATGTAGCCAAAGCAATCCCTAGAGAAAAATTTGTGTCAGAGCACTTTCATTACTGCGAAAGAAACAATAAATTGTCAAATTGGGAATACAACTTTAAAAAACAACCTAGAAAACAAACAAATTAAGAAACCATAAATAAATATTAAACTAGAAATCCTGAAAAATCAAAGAAGGGATTAGCAATTGAAAGGAAAAAACCACATTGTATTAATAATACAACTAATATCTGGTTTGTTGGGGGTAAGGAAATTAAATGGACAATTAGATAATTTTATTAAAAACAAGAAACAAGAAAACCAAATTACTAGTATAAATAATGAACAAAGAGAATTCATTGCAAATAGAGTATTATTAAAAATTAATTTGCCTAACTTTATTCAATAAAATTAAGAAATGAAATGCAAGAATATTTACCAAAATATAGAATATCTAGAAAACAGAAAAACTAAAGAATTTAAATAGCCCAATTTTAGAAAAACACATTTGTGGGGGGCCGCTGGGTGGCTCAGTGTATTGAGAGTCAGCCTAGAGGCAGGGGTCCTGGATTAAAATCTGACCTCAGATACTTCCTAGCTGTGTGACCCTGGGCAAGGCACTTAACCCCCATTGCCTAGCCCTTACCACTCTTCTGCCTTAGAGCCAATACACAGTATTGACTCCAAGACAGAAGGTAAGGGTTTTTATGAAAAAAAAAAGAAAGAAAGAAAAACACATTGTGTATGGCATAAATGAATTCCCAAAGGAAAAACAACAACAACCCAGGACCAGATGGATTCTTAAACAAATTTTATCAAGCTTTCAAAGAAAATTTGCTTTAGATATTAGGCAAACTGTTTGCAAAAATAGGAAAAGGACTCTTACCATCTTTCCTTCCATGATTTAAGTATATTCTTTTTTTTGCCTGAATATTTTATTGTTTTCTTGCCAGTGTACAAAACAAAAATCAATGAAAATTCGGAGAGGTATATGAGAAAATGTGACCCAAGCAGAAATTTGGATGATTAACTTGGCACGGGGTTACCTGTAGATTAAATTTGTGTACAGGCTTTAGAATTCTCTCACAATTCACATCACAGATCCACATATGAAGAATGGATTCAGAAATGCTTTCCAGGGAGCTTCAGAGCATCTTGCTGTAGGAATGAACAGACTTTTTGGGGCCGGAAAGGATTAGTGCTGGAAGATACCCCAGTAAGCAGAGGTTCGTTTTGGGTAGTTTGCAGGCAAAACTGTTTAAGATCAGCAGCTGCAAGAAACCTTCACGCGGTGGAGCTGGGCCTCTAGCCGGAGCTGCTGCACCACTTTCCTCATGGCAACGCCATTGATGCTGCTGGACATGGTGCAAGGACCTGGGTCCTTGGACCCTCTTGGTCCATGGTGGGTGGTCCGGTGGGTGTGGTCTAGGAGATGTCTGCTCACTCTCTCCATCGCTGGGTCTGGCCATATATTCTTGATATCTACACCAGGAAGAGTCAAAACAGAAAAACAAACTATAGACTAATATCTCTGATGAACAGTGCTGAAAAAATGTAAATAAAATATTAGCAAAGAGATCATATCAACACATCACAGAGATCATAAAGTACCATCAGGTTGAGTTTATATCAGAAATTCAGGGCTGTTTTAATTGGAAAATAATAAACTTAATTAACTATATTAATAACAAAAACAACAAAAAACACACATTATCAGTAGATGCAGACCAAGCTTTTTTTTTTAACATTATTTTTAAAAATTTCGTCAATTTCAAACATTATTCCTTGGTTACAAGAATCATATTCTATTCCTCCCTTCCCTCCCCCCACCCTTCCCATAGCCAACCTCAATTCCACCGGGTATTACATGTGTCCTTGATCAGAACCTATTTCCATGTTGTTGATGTTTGCACTAGGGTGTTCCTTTAGTTTCTACGTCCCCAATCATATCCTCAACCCATGTGATCAAGCAGTTGTTTTTCTTCTGTGTTTCTACTCCCACTGTGTTTCCTCTGGATGTGGATAGTGGTTTTTCTCATATGTTCCTCCAAGTTATTCAGGGTCATTGAATTGCCACTAATGGAGAAGTCCATTACATTTGATTGTGCCACAGTGTATCAGTCTCTGTGTACAATGTTTTCCTGGTTCTGCTTTTCCAGGTTCTGCTTTTCTTCCCCAGAAGAAAACCAAACTAGAGATGCTGAAAATTAAGGGAGAAATTAATAAAATTGAAAGTGATAGAACTATTAAACTAATAAACAAGACTAAAAGCTTGTACTTTGAAAAAACAGACAAAATAGACAAAGTACTGGTCAATCTAATTAAAAAAAGGAAAGAAGAAAGCAAATTAACAGCATCAAAGATGAAAAGGGGAACCTCACCTCCAATGAAGAGGAAATTAAGGCAATCATTAAAAACTACTTTGCCCAACTATATGGCAATAAATATACCAACCTAGGTGATATGGATGAATATTTACAAAAATATATATTGCCTAGACTAACAGAAGAAGAAATAGAATTCTTAAATAATCCCATATCAGAAAATGAAATCCAACAGGCCATCAAAGAACTCCCCAAGAAAAAATCCCCAGGGCCTAATGGATTCACAAGTGAATTCTATCAAACATTCAAAGAACAGCTAATCCCAATACTATACAAACTATTTGACATAATAAGCAAAGAGGGAGTTCTACAAAATTCCTTTTATGACACAAACATCATACTGATTCCAAAGCCAGGCAGGGCAAAAATAAAGAAAGAAAATTATAGACCAATCTCCCTAATGAATATAGATGCAAAAATCTTAAATAGGATACTAGCAAAAAGACTCCAGCAAGTGATCAGAAGAGTCATTCACCATAATCAAGTAGAATTTATACCAGGGATGCAGGGCTGGTTCAATATCAGGAAAACCATCCACATAATTGACCATATCAACAAGCAAACCAACAAAAATCACATGATTATTTCAATAGATGCAGAAAAAGCCTTTGATAAAATACAACACCCATTCCTATTAAAAACACTAGAAAGCATAGGAATAGAAGGGTTGTTCCTAAAAATAATAAACAGTATTTATCTAAAACCATCAGATAATATCATCTGCAATAGGGATAAACTAGATCCATTCCCAATAAGATCAGGAGTGAAACAAGGATGCCCATTATCACCTCTATTATTTGACATCATACTAGAAACACTAGCAGTAACAATTAGAGAAGAAAAAGAAATTGAAGGCATTAAAATAGGCAAGGAGGAGACCAAGTTATCACTCTTTGTGGATGACATGATGGTCTACTTAAAGAATCCTAGAGATTCAACCAAAAAGCTAATCAAAATAATCAACAACTTTAGCAAAGTTGCAGGATACAAAATAAACCCACATAAGTCATCAGCATTTCTATATATTTCCAACACAGCTCAGCAGCAAGAACTAGAAAGAGAAATCCAATTCAAAATCACCTTAGACAAAATAAAATATTTAGGAATCTATCTCCCGAGACAAACACAGGAACTATATGAACACAACTACAAAACACTCTCCACACAACTGAAACTAGACTTGAGCAATTGGAAAAACATTAACTGCTCATGGGTAGGATGAGCCAATATAATAAAAATGCCCATCCTACCCAAACTTATCTATCTATTTAGTGCCATACCCATTGGACTACCAAAAATTTTTTTGACTCATTTAGAAAAAACCATAACAAAGTTCATTTGGAAGAACAACGGATCAAGGATATCCAGGGAAATAATGGAAAAAAATACAAAGGAAGAGGGCCTTGCAGTCCCAGATCTCAAACTATACTATAAAGCAGAGGTCATCAAAACAATTTGGTACTGGCTAAGAGACAGAAAGGAGGATCAGTGGAAAAGACTTGGGGTAAGTGACCTCAGCACGACAGTCTACGACAAGCCCAAAAATCCCAGCTTTTGGGGCCAAAATCCACTATTTGATGAAAAACTGCTGGGAAAAATGGAAAACAGCGTGGGAGAGATTAGGTTTGGATCAACATCTCATACCCTACACCAAGATAAACTCAGAATGGGTGAATGACTTGAACATAAAGAAGGAAACTATAAGTAAATTAGGTGAACACAGAATAGTATACATGTCAGATCTTTGGGAAAGGAAAGATTTTAAAACCAAGCAAGACTTAGGAAAAAAAATCACAAAATGTAAAATAAATAATTTTGATTACATCAAATTAAAAAGTTTTTGTACAAACAAAACCAATGCAACCAAAATTAGAAGGGAAGTAACAAATTGGAGAAAAATCTTAACAAAAACCTCTGACAAAGATCTAATTACTCAAATTTATAAAGAGCTAAATCAATTGTACAAAAAATCAAGCCATTCTCCAATTGAAAAATGGGCAAGGGACATGAATAGGCAATTTTCAATTAAAGAAATCAAGACTATTAATAGGCACATGAAAAGGTCTTCTAAATCTCTTATAATCAGAGAGATGCAAATCAAAACAACTCTGAGGTATCACCTCACACCTAGCAGATTGGCTAACGACAGCAAAGGAAAGTAATGAATGCTGGAGGGGATGTGGCAAAGTTGGAACATTAATGGATTGCTGGTGGAGTTGTGAATTGATCCAAACTTTTTGGAGGGCAATTTGGAACTATGCCCAAAGGGCTCTAAAAGACTGTCTGCCCTTTGATCCATCCATAGCACTGCTGGGTTTGTACCCCAAAGAGATCATAAGGAAAAAGACTTGTACAAGAATATTCATAGCTGCACTCTTTGTGGTGGCCAAAAATTGGAAAATGAGGGGATGCCCTTCAATTGGGGAATGGCTGAACAAATTGTAGTATCTGTTGGTGATGGAATACTATTGTGAGCAAAGGAATAATGAACTGGAGGAATTCCATGTGAACTGGAAAGACCTCCAGGAAGTGATACAGAGCGAAAGGAACAGAACCAGGAGAACATTGTACACAAAAACTGATACGCTGTGGTACAATCGAATGTAATGGACTCCTCCATTAGTGGCAATGCAGTGATCGTGAACAACTTGGAGGAATCTACGAGAAAAAACTATCCCATTCAGAGGAAAAACTGTAGGAGTAGAAACACAGAAGAAAAACAACTGCTTGATTACATGGGTTGAGGGGGATATGGTTGGTGATGTAGACTCTAAATGAACATTCTAATAATACAAACATCAATGGTATGGAAATAGGTTCTAATTAGGTCACATGTAATACACAGTAGAATTGCACGTTGGTTATGGGAAGGGGAGGGCAGAATAGAATATGATTTTCGTAACCAAGAAATAATGTTTGAAATTGACCAAATTAAAAAAAAGGAAGGGGGCCTTGCAGTCCCAGATCTCAAACTATACTATAAAGCAGAGGTCATCAAAACAATTTGGTACTGGCTAAGAGACAGAAAGGATGATCAGTGGAATAGATTCGGGGTAAGTGACCTCAGCAAGACAGTATATAAAAAACCCAAAGATCCCAGCTTTTGGGACAAAAATCCACTATTTGATAAAAACTGCTGGGAAAATTGGAAGACAGTGTGGAAGAGATTAGGTTTAGATCAACATCTTACACCCTACACCAAGATAAACTCAGAATGGATGAATGACTTGAACATAAAGAAGGAAACTATAAGTAAATTAGGTGAACACAGAATAGTATACATGTCAGATTTTTGGGAAGGGAAATATTTCAAAAACAAGGAAGACTTAGAAAGAGTCACAAAATGTAAAATAAATAGTTTTGATTACACCAAATTAAAACGTTTTTGTACAAACAAAACCAATGTAACCAAAATCAGAAGGGAAGCAACAAATTGGGAAACAATCTTCATAAAAACCTTTGACAAAGGTTTAATTACTCAAATTTACAAAGAGCTAAATCAATTGTACAAAAAATCAAGTCATTCTCCAATTGATAAATGGGCAAAGGACATGAAGAGGCAATTTTCAATTAATCAAAACTATTAATAGGCACATGAGAAAGTGTTCTAAATCTCTTATAATCAGAGAGATGCAAATCAAAACAACTCTGAGGTATCACCTTACACCTAGCAGACTGGCTAACATGACAACAAAGGAAAGTAATGAATGCTGGAGGAGATGTGGCAAAGTAGGAACATTAATTCACTGCTGGTGGGGTTGTGAACTGATCCAACCATTCTGGAGGGCAATTTGGAACTATGCCCAAAGGGCGATAAAAGATTGTCTGCCCTTTGATCCAACCATAGCACTGCTGGGTTTGTACCCCAAAGAGATAATAAGGAAAAAGACCTGTACAAGAATATTCATAGCTGCACTCTTTGTGGTGGCAAAAAACTGGAAAACGAGGGGATGTCCTTCATTTGGGGAATGGCTGAACAAATTGTGGTATATGTTAGTGATGGAATACTATTGTGCTAAAAGGAATAATAAAGTGGAGGAATTCCATGGAGACTGGAACAACCTCCAGGATGTGATACAGAGCGAGAGGAGTAGAACCAGGAAAACCTTGTACACAGAGACTGGTACACTGTGGTACAATCAAACATAATGGACTTCTCCATTAGTGTCAGTGCAAAGTCCCTGAACAATCTGCAGGGATCTAGGAGAAAAAAACACTACCCACAAGCAGAGGACAAACTGTGGGTGTAATAACACTGAGGAAAAGCAACCTGCTTGACTACAGGGGTTGAGGGGACATGTCTGAGGAGAGACTCTAAATGAACACTCTAATGCAAATACCCACAACATGGAAATGGGTTCG
Source organism: Monodelphis domestica (assembly GCF_027887165.1). Lineage (NCBI taxonomy): Eukaryota > Metazoa > Chordata > Mammalia > Didelphimorphia > Didelphidae > Monodelphis > Monodelphis domestica. Next base: position 462,926,478 of record NC_077227.1, on the reverse strand, counting down.
AATCAAGAACACATGTGATACCTAGTGGAATCTCATGTTGGTTATGGGATAGGTGGTGGTGGGGGGTAGAAAAGAAAATGATCTTTGTCTCCAATGAATAATGCTCGGAAATGACCAAATAAAATAATGTTTAAAAAAAAAAAAGAGTGTTCTTCCCCTCCCCTTCCCACGTATATCTTTGTGTGAAAAAGATTATTCTATTTATTTTATTTCTTCAAGTATCTCTTGGTACCATCATTATTTTCCCCCTCCCTTTTTCTTTTCTTGTATATCATCTAATAGCCCTTAATGCCCCAATCTCTTCCTGTGAGTGATTCTTCTACTTACTATAATAATGAATACAGTTTTTGAGAGTTACAAATAACATTTCCCCCATATATTCATATATATAATTTGATCTAATTGTAGCCCTTAAAGAAGAGAGTTTGAATAAAAAAAAACATTTTTCTCCTTTCTCCTCTCTTTCATATTTATCTTTTCATGTTTCTCTTGATCTTTGTGTTTGGATATCAAACTTTCCACTTAGTTCTAGTCTTTTCTTTACAAATACTTGGAAATCTTCTATTTTGTTGAATGCCCATACTTTCCCCTGGAAGTATATAGTCAGTTTTGATGGATAGGCGATTCTTGGTTGAAGACCCAGTTCTCTTGCCTTTCTGAATATCGTGTTCCGGGCTTTGTGGTCCTTTAGTGTGGAAGCTTCCAGGTCTTGTGTGATCCTGATTGGTGCTCCTTAGTATCTGAATTGTCTCTTTTTTGGCTCCTTGTAGAATTTTATCCTTAGGTTGAAAGCTCTAGAATTTGGCAATTACATTCTTGGGACTTGTCTTTTGGGGATTTAGTTTAGAGGGTGTTTGTTCTATGAACTCTTTCAATGTCTGTTTTGCTCCCTTGTTCAAGAACATCAGGTCAGTTTTCTTGGATGATTTCTTGTAGTATGATGTCAAGATTTCTGTTTATTTCTGGCTTTTCAGGTAGACCAATGATTCTCAAATTGTCTCTCCTTCCTCTGTTTTCCTGATCTGTCACCTTGTCAGTAAGCTATTTTATGTTTTCTTCTATTTTGTCAGTCTTTTGTCTTTGCTTTATTATTCTTGTTGTTTTGTAAGATCATTGACTTCCAGTTGCCTAATTTTGGTCTTTAAAGAGTGGTTTTCCTTTTCAGTTTGGTCTATCCTGCTTTTCGTGGCTTCCAGGTGTTTCTCCAATTGGGAGTTCTTGTCCTTTAAACTGTTATTTTCTCTTTGAACTATTTTCCACTTCTCTTGATAGAAGGCTTCCATCTTTTTGAGAAGCTCCAATTTAAATTCTTCTAGAGCTTGTGGACAATTTCCATTTTTTTAAGAACGTTTTATCTTTGTTTGAATTTCCTCCTGTATTTCCTCTGTAGCCTGGGTTTTTCCTCCATAAAAATTTTTGAGTGTCACTGCCTTTTTTTTTTTTTTGCTTTTCTTGGAGGTAGTTTGGGGCTCCTGTGCCCAATTAGCCATCACTATGGAGGTTTTACCTTTCCTTTTTAGTCAAAAATCTGAGTGAGCTGGGCAGGTTCTCTGTGAATGGAGTTGAGGAGAAAGGATTTGCCTGAGGCAAGCTCTTGAATCTCCACAGCCATTTGCAGCTCTTCTCTGTGCTACTTTCCCAGGGGTGCCCATGGTCTGCGCTCCCCTGCCCATTGGGCTTTCAGGTGTAGCTGCTCTCAGGGGTAGGTCTTTAGTGGTCTTAGCCAGTTCCCAAGGACCTAGAGGTGCTCCTTGCTCACTCTAGAGGTGCCCTTTGCTCTGTAAATTTAGAAATTTTAGGCTTCTGGGAGAGGTTATAATATTGTAATGGCTAAAAATGTGGCTACAGGATTTATGTAATATTGAACAATGGCCGCCAAGGAATTTACTTATGAAATTCCTAAAATGAAACACTCAAGTCAGAATAGAGTTTATGGAGGTTTAATCACACTGGAAGTAGAGAAAGGAGAGGGAGAGAAGGAGAGAAGAGAAAAGGGAAAGGGGCTACTCAACCTCTGACCAAGGCAGAGGGAGTTTTAGGCCCAAAGGCCCAGGTGGAAAGAATCAGTCCTTAACTCACGTGACCGATCTGAAGGAAAGCTGTCTGCGGGCGTCCTCCCTCTCCAAGCTCCTAACACCAACCCCCCTAGCTCTCCCCACAGGAAGTGAGCGAATCCCAGAGGCTGTTCCCTACCTCACTTCCTGTGTCTCACAAATCCAATGGTTGGCTCTAGCTTGGCTTAGGACAGCCCAGGTGGGCAGTTAGTTATTTCTGATTTGTCATTGACTAGCGCATGCCCGTGTAGTGTGGGTGTGCACAATTTTTGGGTGCTAGACCAAGATGGAGACTTTTAAAATTCACAGCTCAGTCGCTGATTCTGGCACTCTGTCTCTGACTCTGGCTCTGTAGGTGGGGTGGGGGAGGGTAGATTGGCTCATGTTTGGGTGGGAGCTTTTTCACCCTCTTATAGTGTGGAAATGCCCAAATCCCATATATCTTCAATGCTGCACCCTACTGTAGAGTTCCTCCATTCTTCTTAAAATGTTTTTTTTTTTAAACATTATTTTATTTGGTCATTTTCATACATTGTTCATTGGAAACAGATAATTTTCTTTTCCTCCTCCCCCAAACCCCCCGCCCCCACCCCTTCCCTAGCTGACAGGCGATTCGTCTGGGTATCACATGTGTCCTTGCTCTGAACCCATTTCCTTGTTGTTGGTATTTGCATTAGGGCGCTCATTTAGCGTCTCTCCTCAATCATGTCCCCTCAACCTCTGTAGTCAAGCAGTTGCTTTTCCTCGGTGTTTTTACTCCCTCAATTTTTTTTCTCGTAGATCACTGCAGGTTGTTCAGGGACATTGTAGAGCCATTACTGGAGAAGTCCATTACATTCTCTTGTATCACAATGTGTCAGTCTCTGTGTACAATGTTTTCCTGGTTCTGCTTCTCTCACTCTGCATCACTTCCTGGAGGTTGTTCCAGTCTCCATGGAATTCCTCCACTTTATTATTCCTTTTAGCACAATAGTATTCCATCACCAACATATACCACAATTTGTTCAGCCATTCCCCAATTGAAGGGCATCCCCTCATTTTCCAATTTTTGGCTACCACAAAGAGCGCAGCTATGAATATTCTTGTACAAGTCTTTTTCCTTATGATCTCTTTGGGGTACAAACCCAGCAGTGCTATGGATGGATCAAAGGGCAGACAATCTTTTATCGCCCTTTGGGCATAGTTCCATATTGCCCTCCAGAATGGTTGGATCAATTCACAACTCCACCAGCAATGCATTAATATCCCTACTTTGCCACATCCCCTCCAGCATTCATTACTTTCCTTTGCTGTCATGTTGAACAATCTGCTAGGTGTGAGGTGATACCTCAGAGTTGTTTTGATTTGCATCTCTCTGATTATAAGAGATCCAGAACACTTTCATGTGCTTATTAATAGTCTTGATTTCTTTAACTGAAAATTGCCTATTCATGTCCCTTGCCCATTTTTCAACTGGAGAATGGCTTGATTTTTTGTACAACTGGTTTAGCTCTTTATAGATTTGAGTAATTAGATCTTTGTCAGAGGTTTTTTTATGAAGATTGTTTCCCAATTTGTTGCTTTCCTTCTAATTTTAGTTACATTGGTTTTGTTTGTACAAAAATGTTTTAATTTGATGTAGTCAAAATTATTTATTTTGCATTTTGTGACTCTTTCTAAGTCTTACTTGGTTTTAAAATCTTTCCCTTCCCAAAGTTCTGACATGTATATTATTCTGTGTTCACCTAATTTACTTATAGTTTCCTTTTTATATTCAAGTCATTCATTCATTCTGAGTTTATCTTGGTGTAGGGTGTGAGGTGTTGATCCAAACCTAATCTCTCCCACACTGTCTTCCAATTTTCCCAGCAGTTTTTATCAAATACTGGATTTTTGTCCCAAAAGCTGGGGTCTTTGGGTTTGTCAAAGACTGTCTTACTGAGGTCATTTACCCCAAGTCTATTCCACTGATCCTCCTTTCTGTCTCTTAGGCAGTACCAAATTGTTTTGATGACCACTGCTTTGTAATATAGTTTGAGATCTGGGACTGCAAGGCTACCTTCCTTTGCATTTTTTTCATTATTTCTGTGGATATCCTTGATCCTTTATTCTTCCAAATGAACTTTGTTATGGTTTTCTCTAATTTAGTAAAATAGTTTTTTGGTAGTTCAATGGGTATGGCACTAAATAGATAGATAAGTTTGGGTAGGATGGTCATTTTTATTATGTTAGCTCGTCCCACCCATGAGCAATCAATATTTTTCCAATTGTTTAGATCTAGTTTTAATTGTGTGGAGAGTGTTTTGTAGTTGTGTTCATATAGTTCCTGTGTTTGTCTTGGCAGATAGATTCCTAAGTATTTTATATTGTCTCGGGTGACTTTAAATGGAATTTCTCTTTCTAATTCTTGCTGCTGAACTGGTTTGGAGATATATAGAAATGCTGATGGCTTATGTGGGTTTATTTTGTATCCTGCAACTTTGCTAAAGTTGTTGATTATTTTGATTAGCTTTTTGGTTGATTCCCAGGGATTCTTTAAGTAAATCATCATATCATCCGCAAAGAGTGACAGCTTGGTCTCCTCATTGCCTATTTTCATACCTTCAATTTCTTTTTCTTCTCTAATTGCTACTGCTAGTGTTTCTAGTACAATATTAAATAATAGAGGTGATAATGGGCATCCTTGTTTGACTCCTGATCTTATTGGGAAGGCGTTGAGTTTTTCCCAATTGCAGATGATGTTTGCTGATGGTTTTAGGTATATACTGTTTATTATTTTTAGGAAAGGCCCTTCTATTCCTATACTTTCTAGTGTTTTCAATAGGTATGGGTGTTGTATTTTGTCAAAGGCTTTTTCTGCATCTATTGAAATAATCATGTGATTTTTGTCGGTTTGCTTGTTTATATGGTCAATTATGTGGATGGTTTCCCTAATATTGAACCATCCTTGCATTCCTGGAATGAATCCTACCTGATCATAGTGGATAACCCTTGTGATGACTTGCTGGAGTCTTTTTGCTAGTATCCTATTTAAGATTTTTGCATCTATATTCATTAGGGAGATTGGCCTATAGTTTTCTTTCTGTTTTTAACGTGCCTGGCTTTGGGATCAGTACCATGTTTGTGTCGTAAAAAGAATTTGGTAGAGCGCCTTCTTGGCTTATTCTGTCAAATAGTTTGTATAGTATTGGGGTTAGCTGTTCTTTGAATGTTTGATAGAATTCATTTGTGAATCCGTCTGGACCTGGGGATTTTTTCTTAGGGAGTTCTTTGATGGCTTGTTCAATTTCTTTTTCTGATATGGGGTTGTTTGGGTAATTTATTTCTTCTTCTTTTAGTCTAGGCAATATATATTTTTGTAAGTATTCATCCATATCACTTAGGTTGCCATATTTTTTGCCATATAATTGGGCATAGTAGTTTTTAATGATTGCTTTGATTTCCTCTTCATTAGAGGTGAGGTCTCCCTTTTCATCTTGGATACTGTCAATTTGATTTTTTTCTTTCCTTTTTTTAATTAGACTGACTAGTACTTTGTCAATTTTATTTGTTTTTTCAAAGTACCAGCTTCTAGTCTTATTTATTAAATAAATAGTTCTTTGACTTTCAATTTTATTAATTTCTCCTTTGATTTTTAGGATCTCTGATTTAGTCTTCATCTGAGGATTTTTAATTTGTTCACGTTCTAGTTTTTTAATTTGCATGCCCAATTCATTGACCTCTGCCTTTCTTAATTTGTTTATATATGAACTCAAGGATATAAATTTCCTCCTGAGTACTGCTTTGGCTGCATCCCATAGGTTTTGAAAGGATGTCTCATCATTGCCATTTTCTTCAATGAAGTTATTAATTGTTTCTACGATTTGTTCTTTAACTAGCTGGTTTTGGAGAATGATATTGTTTAATTTCCAATTAATTTTTGATTTATCTATCCATGTACCCTTACTAATTATTATTTTTATTGCACTGTGGTCTGAGAAGGTTGCATTTATTATTTCTGCCCTTTTGCACTTGTTTGCAATGATTTTGTGCCCTAGTACATGGTCAATTTTTGTGAATGTACCATGTACTGCTGAAAAGAAGGTGTATTCCTTTTTGTCCCTATTTATTTTTCTCCATATGTCTACTGACTTTAATTTTTCTAAGATTTCATTTGCTTCTCTCACCTCTTTCTTATTTATTTTTTATTTGATTTATCTAGTTTGGATAGGGGAAGGTTCAGATCTCCCACTAGTATAGTTTTTCTATCTATTTCATCCTTGAGCTCCTCTAGTTTCTCCTTTAAAAATTTGGATGCTCTGCCATTTGGTGCATACATATTGAGTACAGATATTTCCTCGTTGTCTATACTGCCTTTTATCAGGATGTAATTACCTTCCCTATCTCTTTTAAATAGATTTATTTTTACTTTGGCTTTGTCTGATATCATGATTGCTACTTCTGCCTTCTTTTTATCATTTGATGCCCAATAGTTTTGGCTCCATCCTCTTACTTTCATCCTATGCGTATCTACCTTCCTCATGTGTGTTTCTTGCAGACAGCATATAGTAGGGTTTTGGATTCTAATCCACTCTGCTATTCACTTGCGTTTTATGGGTGAGTTCATTCCATTCACATTCAGAGTTGTGATTACTAGCTGTGTATTTCCCAGCATTTTGATTTCTACTCCTGGTCCTGCCTTTTCTTCTTTCACTATTTCCTTCTATACCAATGTTTGTTTATAGTCAGCCCCCCCATTCCCTCCCTTATTTTACTTCCCTTTCTACCCCCTCCCTTCTTATTCCCTCCCTTATTTTCCCCTGTAGTCTTTTTAAAATTCCCCCCCCCCCCCACCCTCTCCCTCCCTTGTACTGCTTCCCTCCCCACCAGTCCATTTTTTACCCTTCTACTCCCCTATAGGGCACAAATCTATTCTCTTCCCCAATGGATTGGGTTGGTCTTCCATCTTTGGGTCAGTTTCAAAGTACGTAAGAGTTGAGTATTTCTTGTCTCCAACCTCTTTACCCTTCCAGTGTATCGATGTTCTCCCCCCTCCTGCCATGAGCTTCTTTGTGACATATAAATTTACCCCCATTTGTTTCTTTTCCCATTTCTTTTAGTCATAACCTCTTTTCTTTTTTAGCTCTAGTCATGTATATATATATATGTATATATATATATACATACACATGTATATGTATTTATGCATGCATATATCTATATACCTATTTATGTCTTGTCCTTTCATCCTATACAGTTTGTCACTGTTCCCTCTGAGTGTAATTCTTCTAGCTGCTCAGGTGATAGCAACAGTTTTTAAGAGTTACCAATGACCTCTTTTCTTATAGGGATACATATCATTTTAACTTATTGAGTCTCTTATAAAATTTTTGTTGTTGTTTTATTTGTTTTTTTTCCCCTCTTTTTTAATTACCTTTTGATGATTCTCTTGAGTTCTGTGATTGGACATCAAATTTTCTGTTCAGGTCTGGTCTTTTATTTATGAATGCTTGGAACTCTTCTGTTGTGTTGAATGACCATACTTTCCCCTGTAAGAATATAGTCAGTTTTGATGGGTATTTTATTCTTGGTTGTAGACCTAGTTCCCTTGCTTTCCAGAATATCGTATTCCATGCCTTTCGGTCCTTCAGTGTGGATGTAGTCAGATGCTGTTTTAAACTCACCATGTTTCCATGGTATCTGAATTGCTTCTTCTTGGCAGCTTGTAATATCTTTTCTTTCATCTGATTGTTTTTGAATTTGGCGATAACATTTCTTGGTGTTGTCAGTTGAGGATTAAATACAGGGGGTGATCTGCGGATTCTTTCAATCTCCACTTTCCCCTCTTATTCTAGGATCTCGGGACAGTTTTCCTGGATAATTGCCTCCAGTATTATGTCCAGCCTTTTTCTTTTGTCGTGGTCTTCTGGTAGTCCAATTATTCTTAAATTGTCTCTTCTTGAACGATTTTCTAAATCGTCTGTTTTGTGAATGAGATGCTTCACATTTTCCTCAATTTTTTCATTCATTTTGTTTTGTTTTATAGTGTCCTGCTGCCTTGTGAGGTCACTTGATTCTAGTTGTTTTATTCTGGTTCTTAAAGATTGGATTTCATCTCTGGCTTTTTGGTTGTCTTTTTCCTTCTGGTCTGATTTTCTTTGAAGATCGTCTTTCATCCTTTTTACCTCATCTTTCATCTCCTTTGCCTCATTTTCAAGCTGGTTGATTTTGGCGTTCAAGACACTATTTTCTTGTTTTAGTTCAAGTGCCTCTGTTTCCAGATGACTTATCTTAATTTTTAAGTTCTTTTTCCAATTGTCTTCAGCCTCTATTAGTTGTGTTTTGAGTTCTTCCACAGCCTGTATCCAATTCACTGGGATTTCTGGTTTATCATTTGCTGATCTCTCCCCCTTTGTTCCATTTGCTGAGTAGTAGCTGTCTATTGTAGTTTCTTTCTTCTTTTTCTGTTGTTTGCTCAAATTCACCCCTTCTTTACTTCCTATATTTGTCTGTGCTCTTGTTCCTCTCATTTTCTTTGTTTTGGGGGGACTTCTATCAGTCTCCCCTCTTGGAGCTTTAACAGAAGATCTCTTGGTGTAGTCTCTGGGGGAGGGTTGTTGGGGGTTTTAACTCCCCTGTCCTCTGGAGGCTTTTGATTGGCTTAAAGTCCAGCAGTCAATGACGATGGGTGGGGAGCCTGGGCTTCCCTGGTCTGGAGACTTTTGATGGGATTAGATTCAGCTGGTTCTTTCAGAAGACTCTGCTTTCTAAGGGGGGAGGGGTCGTGGCCTCCCTGGGCTCTGAGGGCTCCTGATGGGATTAGGTTCAGCTGGTTTGTACTGAATGAGCCCTAAAGCAAAAAACCTCCTCCTCCACAATCTGTGTTGAATGCCTGGAGACTGGCCAGGTTGCTTTCAAGGTAAGCCCTTTGCCGGCCCTGTTTCTGTTCTTCCAGAAGCTCTGAGGGCTCCTGATGAGATTAGGTTCAGCTGGTGTGGGCCAAATGATCCCTGAGCCAAAAAAAGAAAGAAAGAAAGAAAGAAAGAAAGAAAGAAAGAAAGAAAGAAAGAAAGAAAGAAAGAAAGAAAGAAAGAAAGAAAGAAAGAAAGAAAGAAAGAAAGAAAGAAAGAAAGAAAGAAAGAAAGAAAGAAAAAAACAACCTCCTCTTCCACAATCTGTGTTGAATGCCCAGAGACTGGCCCAGATTACTTTCAAGATAAGCTCTTTGGAGCAACCCCTTTACTGGCCCTAAGGTTTCTGTCCTTTCATTAGCTCTGAGGGCTCCTGATGGGATTGGGTTCAGCTGGTGCCCTAAAGCTGGGACCTCCCTTGAGACTCAGTTGGAAGGACCCAGCCAGGGGGCTACAGGCTTCCCCCTTCTCTCTATGTTTCCCTGCCATCTGTGTTGGGTGTCCCGGAGACTGGCTCAGGTTGCTTCAAGGTGAGTCCTTCTAAATAGCCAGCCCTGGGGCCCTTTTGCCGACCCTGAAGTTCCCGCTGCTGCCGTGGACTCAGCACTCTGGGTTGGGGGGATGGGTCCTGGGACCTTCCTTCTGCCTGCCCCTTAGATTTGAGTGATCTAGGGTTTTGGCTTTTGGGGGGCCATACCTTTTGATCCAGGTCCGGGAGGAGGGTTCCCCGGGTCTGTCCTGTTGTTCAGCTTGAATTTCGGTGTCCTAGGAGCTCTCAGTTTGCGATTGGTAAGGAAGGGTTTCTGAGGTCTGAACTTTCACAGCTTCTAAGCCGCCATCTTGACCGGAAGTCCCCTGTGGGCTTAAAATGGTTTTTATGGTCTTTTGAGGTAGTCTATGTTGGTGGGTGTTGTAGAGAAGTAGTGTCCTGCATCTAGACTGCCACCATGCTTAGCCAGAAGTCCCAGACCAAGCTTTTGACAAACTCCAACACTCATGTCTATCAAATCTGCCCATAGAACAAGAATAAATAGTTCTTTCTTTAACATGATAAAGAATTTATCTAGAAAGCCAAGAGCCAGCATATATACAATGGAGATAAATAGGAATCCTCTCTAATAAAATCAGTTGAGCAACTAAAGGATGTCCATTATCACCTATTTTATTTGGCCTAATGCTATCTCAAAAAGACAAGAAAAAGAAAAAGAGGGAATAAGTATAGTTAAAGAGGAAACAGAATGATTATTCTTTTCAGATAATAGCATAGTAGACTTAGAAAATCCTAAAGGCTGTCAGTCAATAACTATTTGTTAAACATGTGCCAGGCTCTGTGCTTAGTGCCGGGGATACAAAGGAAGGCAAAATACAGTCCCTGCTCTCAAGGAGCTCACAGTCTAACAAAGGAAGAGACAATATGCAAACCACAAGGAAAAACAAGCTATGTAAAGAATAAACTGGAGATAATCAATAGAGGGAAGAGTCTAAAATCATTGGTGATCAGGAAAGGCGTCTCGTAAAAGGTGAAATCTTAACTGGGAGATGAAAGAAGCCAGGGAAGTCAGCAGTGGAGGTGAGGAGGAAGAACATTCCAGGCATTGGAGAAAGCCAGAAGATGTAAGAATACTGGAGAGATACAAAAGGGCTTTGAAAGCCAAACAGAAAATTGTATATTTGATCCCCAAAAAGATAGGGGACAGGACAGAGCTCTGAGGGATGACCCTAGTTAGAGGGCATGATCTGGAAAGAGCCTGAAAAAGATGGGTCAAATGGGTAGGAAGAGCATAGTGTCACTAAAGCCTATTGAGAAGAGACTCTTGAGGAAAAGAGGATGATGGATAATTTCGAAGGCTGCAGAGAGGTCAAGGAGGATGAGGATTTAGTAAAGACAATTAGTTTCCACAGTTAGGAAATTGTTAGTAACTTTGGAGAGAGCAGGGTTAGCTGAATGATGAAGTAAGAAGCCAGAATGTAGAGAATTAAGATCAGATTAAGAAGAAAGGAACTTTCTACGTACTGTAGATGATCTCAAGGAGTTTAGCCACAAAAGAGTGGAAACAGGTAGAATGAAAGGCAGTGGGAATGAATGAGTCAAGTGAGGATTTTTTGAGGATAGAGAAAAACCAGGGCATGTTTTTAGGTAATAGGAAGCAGCCAGTAGACAGAGAAACTGAAGATAAGAGAGAGTGGGGGTGATGGGGAGCAGCAATTTGCTGGAGATGATGGAATGGAATAGGATCATTTATTTTGCCTTGGTGCCCTCTTCATAGGAGAAGGGATGAAGGAGGAGAAAGTGGAAGTAGAGATCTGGATGATGTGAGAAGAAGAGGAGGGGGGAAGAGGGAGTTCTCTGAGAATGGCCTCAGTTTTTTGTTCTTAGTAAAATATGATGCAAGGATTTCAGTAGAGAGGATAGGAGGAAGAGAAGCCCTGGCAAGACTGAAGAGAGGTTGATGAACAACTTTGGAAAAGACGGTGGGACTGAGTAGCATAGTGAGTTAGTTAGGAAAGTATAAAAGAATTTCCTTGCATCAGCAAGGGTCCAGCTCAGATTATGTTACATAATTAATAATCCAGTCAGTGTGATTTTAATGATTTTTTTTACTAGTGACACATGTATAGGAGCAAACACAAAGGATGATGGGAATGCTCCAAGATTGAAGGTTGTGAAGCTACAATCAGAGGTATGACAAGGGGGCAAAGTATTCAAGAGGAGAGGAAAGTGTAAAGTTGAACTAGTTCATCAAAGGGTCAAGACAAGGAAGGGAGGAGAGTGTAACCAGTGCAGGTACAACTGGGAAATAATTGAGATCATGGTGTGAACAAAAAATAGAATTTGGGACTGCCAAGAGGGAGGGGTAGAATGAGAATAAGGTCATTTCAGAATTTGACATGGAAGTGGTGCATTTGTGGGTGATGGCAAGATTAAGGGTAGGATCATTTTTGTGTATGATTGAGGTAGAGTGGAGGAGTAGGCCATACAAAATAGTTAAGTTGAGGAATTATGTGATTAGAGTGCCTGAGGGAGTATTAATGTGTATACTGAAGTCTCCAAGATGAGAAGAAGAGAGAAAAATCGTAAGCCAGGCAAATGAATTCACTGAGAAGAGAAGGGAAGTGTTCTAGAGATTGGTAGACAACAAATACCAGAATTTTGATTTTGTGGTAGATAGGAACTAAGTGAACCCCAAAGGAGGAAAGGCTACTGAATCATGGGTGGTAGAGACAGAATCTGGAAATGGCAATGGAGACCAAGGAGGGTTCCATTAAATAGCCTTGAACAGTGAGTAAGGGAAGAATGAGTAAAAAAGGTCATCAGTGCTGGAAAAAACCAGGGAAGCTAGATCATTAGAAGGGAGCTAGGCCTCAATGAGAGCCAGAAAGGTGGAGTTTATTTAATTAAAACAATTATTAATGTCAGCAAAGTTGTGGGCAAGATAGAAAATAAATCCATATAAATCATTAGCATTTTTGTATAGTATCAATAAAATCCAAGAGAAAAAATATGGAAAGAAAAATTTCACTAAAAATAATAACTACAGAAAATGTAAAATATCTAGAAAATCTACCACAATACAATACCACAATACAAAAAGGAACTATAAAAATACAACTATAAAACACCATTTACAAAAATAAAGTCAGACCTAAACCATGGAAGAAATTGATTGTTCATGGATAAGTCAAGTCAATATAAAATGGTAATACAATTAATTTATTTATTGTGTAAAATACCAAACTACCAAAAGGCCATTTTGTAGAACTATAAAAATAATTAAATGAATCTGGAAGTCAAGTCCTAAGGGAAATAATGAAGAAAAAAAGTGGGAAGAAAGAGAGCCTAGTAGTACCAGATCTCAGAGTGTACTTACTACAAAGCAATAATCATAAAAACATTTTGGTACTGGTTTAAAAGAAAGGTTCATCAGTAGACAGATTAGGTATACAACATATAGAAAAATATAGACGTGTTAGCCTAGTATTAAAAAAACAATAAAGATTCCAGCTCCTGGGGTAAGGACTTATTCGTTGATTTAGAAAATTCCTAGGAAAAAGTGGGCAGCAATTTGGTAGAAAATAGGCTTAGAACTATACCTCTAACCTTATACCAAGATAAGGTCCAAACAAACATGTGATTTGGATATAAAAGGTCATATCATCAAGAAATTGGAGAAATGGAAGAAACTGCTTTTCAGATGTATGGCTATGGGAAGAGTTCATGACCAAACAAAGGGCAGAGTTTTGGCTGTGTGATCCCGGGCAAGTCACTAAACTTGAATTGCCTAGTCCTTACTGCTCAGAACTTATGACCCACCTTGATTTCCAAAAGGAAGAGTAAAAAAGAGTTTAAAAACCCAAGAGTAAAAGGTTTTAAATAACAAAAATATCTATAGAATGGTTTTGTCTTGTTCTGTTTTGTTTTGGTGGTGGCAAAAACACTAAAAAAATGAGGAGATGCCCATCACTTGTGTAATGGTTGATTATATTGTTTATAGGAATATAATGGAATGCTATTGTGCTGGAAGAATGAGGGGAAATGTGACTTCAAAGAGTCATGGAAAGATTTGTATTAACTGATACTGGGTAAAGTGAACTTAACCAGCAGCACAATTTATATCAATATTGTAAAAATGAACAATTTTGAAAGACTTAAGAACTCTAATCAACTAAATGATTCCAGAGGACTGATAAATAACATTGCCCACCTCATGACAAAGAGGTGGTGGAATATTGTGCAGAATAAGAAATGCATTTTTATGTATTTATTTTTTAAGCCTTTACCTTCCATTTTAAAATCAATACAGTATATTAGTTCCAGGGCAGAAGAAGGGCTAAGCCAGTGATGGCAAACCTTTTAGAGTCAGAGTGCTGCACCTCACTCCCACCCCACCTTCCAGACCTAGTGCCATGCTCCTCCCCCCACCAAGTGCTGGGTAAACCCTGCCCCTTGTATATATTTTTATAAAATCCATGATTTTAAAATTTGTTTGAAATAAATTTCAGGGAAAGAAGCTTGCCAACTCCTTGAATCCAAAAAATGAACTGTTTGGAGAAAGATCCCTACAGAAACCTACACTGCATCAGAAGATCCAGAATGAACTTTGGGGTACAATTGATTGAACTGAAGGGGGTTGAACACATTTATTTTGAATGTAAACTCTTATGCCAAAGGGGACTGCCTCCTAATTGTTTTTTTTTGTCAATATGCCTAGCAAACATTGGTTTTGCTCTCTCTCTCTATTTCCTTCTTATCTCTAACTATTGTAGTTTCCTCTTAGAAGGTGCAATATTGTATGCACCTCTAGTTAGAAGATTTTTAGGGGTATAAGATGATTATGTCAAATGATCCAATGGGGAAACTAGTCTCCCAAAGGATCACAGGGGGATTGTGAAGATGGGATTAACTTTCCCATGTCCACTTTCAGATTTAATCACCATAAGTTTATACACCCCCACTTTATGAGTGGGGGGGTTCTATAACCCACATGTGCTAAAAATGGGTGACAAGTCAGAAACAACTGACTGACCCCTTGACAGTCCTAAAAAAATTCTAAGACCGCGACTGGTCCACATAAAATGGAGGAAGGCACAGGAAGTGATGCAAAGAAGCATCTTTAAAAGCAGTTGTAACTTCCTGTGATGAGAGAATTATTTGGGGTTTGGAGTTCAAGTTCTAGTTGGAGTTTGATTGGAGGTTGGTGAAGGATTTGCTTCGTGGACCTGAGACTCTGACAGTGGTGAGGCAGCTCTTGGACCTTCCTTTAGGACTATCACATGGGTGAGTGAAAAGGCTGACTCTTTTTCTGACTTTCTGGAGGGACTAACCTCCAGAGAGGCCCCTGTCTTGGAAGAGGCTTCATGGCTGGAACCCTTACTTTATTCATCTATTCATCACTGACCCTCGAGGACCCTCCAGCTGAGAACTAATTAGCCCTGCCTGTGTTGAGCCAGGGGCCAGAGCAAAATACTTAGTGTGTTAAGTTAGATGCTTTACTCTATCTTCTTTCACATTTCTTTTATTTTTTCTTTTTCTCCTTTTGCAAATAAACTACCATAAAAAGTCATTCTGACTTGAATAATTTTGGTGACCACATTTCTTATAAATTTAGTCCAACCTTTAATTTTTAAACCTTACACCCTCCCCCCTTACCCCATAGAGGGGAGGGAGGAAGCACTCTCATTGGGCTGTTGGATAGAGGGGAGGGTGAAGTGAAGAATGTCCTCAGTGAGTGGAGAGAGGAGGAGGGGAGTGGCCCAAGTGCTCCAACCCCCTCCAGATCTACCACCTGTGAGCTGCCCACCTAACTCCCTGTGTTCTCTCATTAGCTACTGGGCAGAGGGGGGAGGCATGTGAAAAATGTCATCAGGCTAAGTGGAGAGGGGGAGGGGAGCACCTCTACCTGAGTCTCTTTGCCTTTCTAGTAATGAACAGCGCAAATGTCCACAGAGAGCACTCTGTGTGCCATCTTTGGCACCTGTGCCATAGGTTCGCCATCACTAGGTTAGGCAATGGGGGTTAAGTGGCTTGTCCAAGGTCACATAGTTAGGAAGTTTCTGAGTTCAGATTTGAATCCAAGACCTCTTGTCTCTAGTCTTGGCTTTCAATGTACAGAGTCAACCAGCTGTGCCCAAGAAATGCATTTTTATATGTGACCCAATATGGATATTTGTTTTACTTGTTTTATGTGCTTACAAGAGTTCCTTCTTACCTCCCTCCCTTCCTTTCTCCCTCTCTTCTTTCCCTCCCTACCTCTTTCCTTCCTTCCTGTTTGCCTTCCTTCCTGCTTTCTTTTCTTCCTTTTTTTTTCAGAATTAAATTGACTTGGTTTACCCATGAGTAATTAATATTCTTAAATTATATGGGTATTTCTTATTTTGTATAAAATGTGTTTTGTAGTAATAGAATTCCTATTTGTCTCTAGGCAAGTAGATTCTTGAGCATTTTATATTTTCTGTTGTTATTTTAAATGGAATTCCTCCATCTCTTCTAGCTGGATTTTGTTGGTAATATTTAAGGTGCCTCAAAAGTCTTAGTAAAGTTTTAAGTATCAATAGCTATAGATTAAGCAAATGATAACAACCTATATGATTTTGTTTTATATCCTGTAAATTTACTGAAGTTAATTGTTTAGTGAGTTTTTAAGTTGACTCTTTGGGGTTCTCTAAGTAAATCATCATATCATTGGCAAAAAGCAATAAATTTGTTTCTTCTTTACCTATGATTATTCTAACTCATTTTTGTCTTATTTCTATAGTTATCATTTCTAGTATTATATTGAATGGTAATGTTTTACCCTTGATCTCTTTGGAAAAGCCTCTAGTTTATCCCCATTATAGATAATGCTGGCTCTTGGTTTAACATATATGAAACTTATCAAATTAAGGAAAGATCCATTTATTCTTATGCTTTTTAATATTTTAATAGGGATGTTGCTGTTTATTGTTAAAAGATTTTTCTGCATTTTTATATAATCACATTATTCTGTTTTTGTTATTAATATGGCCAGTTTTATTTATAATCTTCATAATATTAGACCAGACTTGAATTCCTAGGATAAATTCCAAAATGTATAATATTTGTGATATATTGCTACAGCATCCTTGCTAATTATTTAAAATTTTTATATTATATTAATATTCATTAAAGATATTGGACTGTAGTTTTCTTTTTCTTTTTTGGCTCTTCCTAATTTAGTTAAGAAGACCAGATTTGTATCATAGGATTTGGTTAAACCTCTTATTTTCCTATTTTTTTTTTCAGGTAATTTGAATTAGTTATCCCTTAAAAGTTTGATAGAATAAGCTTTTAAATTCACTGGGCTCTAGATTTCTTTTTTGAGAGATCATTTATGACTTGCTCCATTTGCTTGTCTAAAATTTAATTATGTAAGTCTTATGTTTCTTATTTTAATAACTTAGACATTTTATATTTTTATAAATATTAATTTATTTCATAGAGATTGTTAGGTCACTTGACATATGCTTGAGCAAAATAATTCCTAATCATTCTTTGATTTCTTTTTTGAGTATGGATTCACCTTTTGATATTGATAATTTGGCTTTCTTTGTTCTAAAAATCAAATTAGCTAATTATTTATCTATTTTGTTATATATCTCATATTTTATTTTGAAAATTACCTCCTAATTTTATTTAATTTTTTTCTTTCAATTTCACTAGATTCTTTTTTGATTTTCAGGATTTCCACTTTGTTATTTAATTGAGGGAAGGTCTGATTTGTTGGTTTTCTAGGATTTTTTTTTTTAGTTGCATTTCAATTTGTGGATCTGTTCAGTCTCTCTTTTATTAAGTGGTTAGAGAGATAAATTTTCCTTTAAGACCTTGCTTTGATTGCATCCCCCAAATTTTGATATATTGCTTCATTGTTGTCTTTATCATGAAATGATCTGTTGTTTCTATGATTTGTTCTTTCATCCACACATCCTTAAGGATTAAATTCTTTGGTCTCCAATTAGTTTTTAGTAATTTCTTCAGCAGTTCTTTATTAAATGTATTTTATTGCATTATAGTTTATAAAAGTAATTCTATATTTCTGATTTTTCTTCATTTGTTTTACTTTAACAAATGTTCAATTTTTGTTAAAATGCAATGTACAGCAAATATATAGCATATATTTGAAAGTGTCATGCACAGTATATATATGAAATATAGAGACCCAGTATATATACACATACACATACACATATATGCATGTTTTTGTGTATTTGTATGCATGCATATTGTGTGTGTGCATTCCTTTCTGGATTTGTGTCTTGAGTATCCCTGTTTCCAAAATAGCTCTTTATGGTGGGATTCTTTTTAGCTTAGCCCTTATTATAGCCTGCTTCCTGACTTCAGACTGTTTTAGAGCTATGTTCTCTGTACTTCAAGAAGAAAGGGCTGGATTGAGTTTATATCCTCTTAATTCTTTTTTTTACTCTATTAGGATATTGAATTTTATGTTCTTCTAGGATCTCAAAGACAGCACAGTCTGGAGACCTGCAAGCTTTCAGTGCTCTCAAAATGGTATGAACAGGACAAAGTCTGATCACTGCCCTCCTGGTCCAAGCTCTGCAACTTCCTGACCTGGATTTATGTATGAGCAACACACCTGTGGACTTTCCCCCAGTTGGAGTCTTAGTGGACCAGTGCTAGACTCAGTCATTTACACTCAAATGGGAATCTCTGAAGGTCCAGAATGACAGAACTGTACACTTCCCTTTGGTCAGGGATTCCTGTCCTGATCATTATCTGCAGGCTTCAGACTGGATTGGAGGCTAGAAATGAGACCCTTCTTTGCTCCTGGGATCAGAATCATATATCTATTGATTGCTTCTGAACATGTTCCTCTCAGAGTCTGGGGCCTCCTATTTGTTTCTCACCCTAGGATTTCATCCCTTGGCATAAGCCTCCTCCTCCTTCAATTCTGGATCTTGGACTCACAACTAAGTTAGTGAACATCAGAGCTGGCAGCTGGAACCAGTTTGCCCTGGGTAAGTGACTTGCAGTTAAAATGTTGTCTCTCAAATGAGAAGGTTGAATTAGAACTCTATTTCCTACCAGCTCTAACATTCTATGAACTTGTTTAAAATCCTCTTTTTGACTTTTGAAGCTGACAACGTGGCCTCTTCATATTTTTCCAATCTTTTTATAGCTTCCATTCCCTCCATAATCCCGCTTTCCAACTCTGTGATCTAAAGACACTAGCCTTGATGGTCCTAGAACAAGACACTTCATCTTCCAATTCAGTTCACCTTCACAAACTGTCTTCCATGCCTAGCATGTACTCTCTCCTCATTTCTACCTCCTGGCTTCTTCCAAGTGTTGGCTAAAATTCCAGCCTCCTCCAAGAAGCCTTTTTTGAAGCAAGAGTAAGTGAATTCCCATTCCAAATAGCTACAAAATACATAAAGTATCTCAGGATCAATCTACCAAAAGACACAAAAGTCTTATATAGATTCAATTACAAAGCGTTTCTCCAAGAAAAAGAGAATAACTTAAATAGCTGGAGGAATATTCTGTACTCATGGCTGTTCCATGCCAATATATAAAATATATATTATAGCAGATGGGAATTTACACATTTAATACTCTACTCATCAAATTGTCAAAGGTATATTTAGTAAAATTTGGAAAAAATGATGACAAAATCCATTTGGAAAAACGATCCAGACTATTAAATGAAATGATAAAAAAAGGCAGGGAAAAAAGGGAAATGGTATTTTCAATTATCAAGCTATCTTATAAAGCAGGAATCATCAAAACCATCTTGTATTGGTTAAAAAAATAGATCAGTGGAAATGATTAGACAAAGAAGAATAAGAAACAATGGAACTCAATAACCTGATGTTTCAAAAGTTAGGAAAGATAAATTACTTAGGGAAGAATTTCCATTTTGGTTTAAAAAAAAAACTGCTTGGGAAAACTGGAGAGTAGTCTGGCAGCAATTAAGCTTAGACCAACATCTTATATCACACTCTATAATATGTTCAAAATGGATATATAACCATAATATTAAAGATAATAGATTTTTAAAATTAGAAGAGAAGCAGATCATGCACATACACACAGTTATAGACAGAAGATGTATTCTTAATCAAATACAAAAAATAAAATATAACTTCAATGACATGAAACTGAAAAGCTTCTTTACAGATGAAATTAATGTACTTGGGATGAGAAGAGAAGTATTTGTATGAGAACAAATTTTTGTTTCAAATTTCTTTGATAAAAATTTGGTATAGAAGATATATGTATATAAATAAACAATTATGATGTATAATAAATTATATGGATATAGTTCTGTATTATAGTATATCTAAATCTATAACTCCATCAGCATATTTATCATTAAAAGCCATTCCTCAATACATAAGTGATCAAAATGATCATTTCAAAAAAAGAATTGCAAAATATTAATAACCACATGAAAGAAATCTCTGAATAATTTGTAACAATATAAATAATACAAATCAAATCAACCCCGAGATTTTACTTTGTACTCTTAAATTTGACAAAGATGACAAGAGATAGAAATAGTCAATGCTGAAGGAGTTGTGGGAAGATAGGCACACTTGTGCATTGTTGAAGTTATGGATTAGTACAACAATTTTGGAAACCTGTTTAGTATTATGCAAATAAAGTGACTACCTTTTGTCCAGATATTCAATTATTGGGCTTATGCCCCAAAGAGACCACTGATAAGAAAGTACCCATATTACATAAACATATTTATAGCGGTACTTAAAATTTTTATTTTTATTTTCATGAAAAATGAACTTCCATATTGATCATTATGGTAAGAGCACACTCAGATATAACCAAACCCCCCAAATAAAACCATAAATACACTAATGTGAAAGACGACTCCAACCGTTCTTTCTCTAAAGGTGGATAGCTTTTCCATCATGTCTTTCAGGTTTGTCCCAGATCATTGCATCAATGAGAGTAGCCAAGTTTTCACAGAAAAAATGTTCTCCCAGTTCTACTTATTTTAGTCTGCATCCATTCCTGCAGATCTTTCCAGTTTTTTTCTGAAATCATCGTGCTTATCATTTCTTATAGCAAAATAGTATTCCATCACCAACATGTACACAATTTGTTCAGCCATCCCCAATTGAGGGCCATTCCCTCAATTTCCAATTCTTTGCCACACAAAAAGAGCTGCTGTAAATATTTTTGTGCAAGTAGGTCCTTTCCCCATTTTTATGATCTCTTTAGGATATAGAACCAGTAGTGGTGTTACCAGATCAAAGGGTATGCAGAGTTTTATAGCCTTTGGGGCATAGTTCCAAATTGCCCCCCCAAAATGGTGGATCAGTTCACAACTCTACTAACAATGCATTAGTGGCCCAGTTTTGCCACATCCCCTTTGACATTTATCTTTTCTCTTTATTGTCATATGAGCCAGTCTGATAGGTGGGAGTGAGGTGTACCTCAGTGTTGTTTTAATCTGCATTTTGTGATAGTACAGAATTGGAAACAAAGTAGATGCTCATTGATTGGGGAATGGCTAAACAAATTGTGGTGTTTAATATAATAGAATATTATGGGCATAAATTATGAAGAATGTAATGAATACAGAGAAGCATGAAAAGATTTATAAGAACTGATAAAGAATAGAGTAAGTAGAGCCAAGAAAAGAATGTAAATAATGACTATAGCAATGTAAATGGAAAGAACAACCACACACAAATCAAAAGGGAATTTTATAAAATTATAAAGAACCATCGTGGCTTGAAAGAAGACATGCAAGAAGATACTAGCACGCCATTTGGCGAGGTCGGAAGTCCACAGTGTTCCATCATGCACATAGGTTCCAATTTTTTTCAACATTGATTTATCACTAATGCTAGGTTGCCCCATCCTTTTCTTTTTCTTAAAACAAAAAATACTATTTGCTATATGGGATAGCTGTCTGGGACAGGGAGAGGGAGAGACACTGGGGGAAACTATGGCAATATAAACATAAAAGATATCAATTAAACCTTATTTAAAAAAAATACTTTCCCAATCTTCCTTCATTCGAGTGCTTTCTTTCTGTTGATTACTTCTGGTTTGCCCAGTATATACCTTTTTTGCACATAGCTGTTAGAATGTTTTCTCTCTGCTAGACAAGTATTTCCAGAGCTTAGCACAGTGCCCGCCATATAAGAGGTGCTTCATAAATGCTTGCTGATTGACTGGAGATTCAAAGACAAAAAAGACAATATCCTTCCCTTTAAGGAGCTTGCCTTCCTCAGGTCTGAAAGGGGTCAGCAGCAAGCATGCAGGACCCTTGTTTCCACTGTAGTGCAGAATTTGTGTCAAATGATTTACTTCTGAGTATTATTAATATGTAATAAGTAATAAATATAATAATATTTAATATTAGCAAATGGTTTCTTTCAAAAGGATTTGCTGTATTCTTAGCTGCTATTCACTGAGTACATGCTGTATGCTGATAACGAGAATAATAACAACAATAACATAGCTAACATTTTAGAGTCTTTAAGTTTTGAAAAGCTTTGTAAATGTGTTATCACATTTGATCCTCACTTCAGCTCTGTGAGGTAGAATGATTATTATTGTTATTTTGAAGCTGAATAAACTGAGCCATCTTTTTTGGTATGTAGGTAGCACGGTGATTAGAGTATTGGGCCCAGAGTCTGTCTAGAAGACTCTTCCTGAGTTCAAGTCTAGCCTCAGGAACTTCTTAGTTGTGTGACCCTGGACAATTAATTTAATCCTATTTGCCTTGGCTTCCTCATTCGTCAAATGAGCTGGAGAAGGAAACGGACAACCTTTCCAATGTCTTGCCAAGAATACCCCAAATGCAGATGTTAACTTTAAAGGAGCACTCTGTTGCAAGTAGTATAATATGGAAACAGGTTTTGAACAACGATACATGTAAAACCCAATGGAACTGCTCATTGGCTCTGGGAGGGGTGAGAGGACGGGAGGGAAAGAACATGAATCTTGTGACCATGGAAAAATATTCTAAATTAACTAATTAGATAAATAAAATTTTAAAAAGAAGACTCCAAATGGGGAGCAGCTGGGTGGCTCAGTGGATTGAGAGTCAGGCCTAAAGATGGGAGGTCCAAGGTTCAAACCTGACCTCAGACACTTCCTAGCTGTGTGATCCTGGACAAGTCACTTAATCCCCATTGCCTAGCCCTTACCACTCTTCTGCCTTGGAACCAAGACATAATATTGATTCTAAGAGGGTCAGACATATGGAAACAACTAAATAAAAACTGAGCCCTAGAAAGGTTAAATGACAGTCCTGGGGAGAATATGAAGAAATAACAAAAGATTGGTTTCTGCACTAGAAGATTTTATGGTTTGGGGGTTCAACACATATTTTCTAGAAACATATCCCAATATGAACAATGTAAATCAATGAGAATTTAGGACTGGGTTAGCTGAAATCTGTTTTCTGTCCAATTTTTTGGTACCTTACTCTTAAGGCATACCTGTCTGAAGTAAGTTGGGGTCAGGGATCAGGAGGGCAGGCAGGCAAAATAGCAGTAAAAAGAGTCTTGGAATAAAATGCTTTAAAGTAAGACAGGTTCTAAGGCTCCCTCTTTCTCTCCCTCCCACCCTACCCTTGCCTTGTCCTCAAGTTCATTCCCAAGGGCTGTGGGATCCCTTCACACTGGCCTCCATCGGGAGGGAGGCATGTTCTGCTAAAGCTGTGTGACCCTTAGCGAGTCAAATAACTTTTCAGTGCTTCAGGCAGCCTCTTAAGGTTGTAAATTACAGACGGGTTATGGCAGGCCTTGGTGGGGAGAGCCTCAGCTCATCTACTCTGGTCTGACAGTGGGGTTCCCTCGCGTTCTGTCTCCCCCCTCCCCCTTTTATGATTTTATCAGCTTTGTCTAGCTGCCTTAATTGCGCATTTGTGTCTGCGGGGCAGGGTCCGAGGGATCATTCATTCATTTGATGAGCATTCAGGGAGTAAGGGCTCTATGGATGGCAATGCAGAAAGGCGTCAGTGAAGGGAGAAACAAAGAGATTGTGGAGGCCCAGGGAAGGGTGTCTCTGAAGCCCAGCGAGGAGGGAGCAGGGATCTGGACGCCAACGGCCCCTTGGAAGCCAGCCAGTCCTCGCTGCCATTCTGTAGATAAGGAAACTGAGGCTGGGACTTCAGGAAGGGCTCAGCACTTCAGCGTCAGAGTCCATCAGCCCCGCCATCTGTCACCACAGCTGAGCACATAGGGCTCTGGGCGTTTGGACTGGGGGAGAGGGTGAGAATCTCAATGTTTCTTCAGTCTGCCGTTCTCCACCTTGGGTGACTTCTGTATATTTTTTTTTTTGCGATGCTTACTGACTTGATTCATTCAGTTACAATTTGCTGAAATATTGGAATTTCCTTGGCATTTCAGTGGTTTATGGGGAGAGATTGCACTGGGTAGTGAATAAGAGAGCCAGCGCTTCGTGAAAGGTTCGGGGACGTGTCCAGGGTCACACCACAGGATGGGTCGGGACGGGACTCGTCTGGTAGTGGATGGAGTGTGGAGCTTGCAGTCAGGAAGACTTCTCTTCCGTAGTTCAAATTTGGCCCCGCATTTCCTAGTTGAGGGATGCTGGGGAAGTCTCTCTAATTCTGTTGGCCTCAGTTTCCTCATGCGTCAAATGAACTGAAGAAGGAAAGGGCAAACCGCTCCACGATCTTTGCCAAGAAGACCCCAAATGGGGTCACAAAGAGTCGGAGACTACTGAACAAGGACACCGATTTGTAGCTGACTGATTTCCGAGTTCTTTATGCTCACGCTAAACATTTGAAAGTTGGCTTCCCGAGACTATTCCAACTGGCTTCAGCGCACCCCTCCCGTCTTTCTAATACATCCTCCTTGATGAGCTATTGGTGGCGGTTTATCAGCTAGACTTAATTAGCATTTAGAAAGGTGTATTTTACGAAGATGGCTTAGGAAGAGCAGTCGAATCCCCCAAACTCTCCAGCCCGTGTCAGTCTGTGGCATATTCTCCTATCAGAATCCAGAGGAAAGTTGGCTCAGACTTCCGGAGTCCATGTGGCAAAGGGTAAATCATAGCTTCCAGTGACTGGAAGTCTTTTTCCCCTTTCTGAAATTCCCCATAGGTTTGGGAAAGCCTTTATTCTGGGTTTCCTCTTGGGAATTCTGAAGCTCACATTCTTCAGTGTGTCTGCTTTGTCTAGGCTCCTGATACAGAAACTGCTGACAACATCTGCTGTTCCAGGCAAAGGCTTCCAAATTTCCGACCCTCAGAAGTTTGATTGGGGAGGGGGTGGGGGGGAGGCGGGTCGGGGTGGAGCGAGGAGGAGGGGAGAAGAAAAGACAGATTAAGGCTGACTTTTTTCTCAGTGGCTTAACTGGGATAGCTTCTACCACTAAGTTGCTAGGAACAGGAATGTTCTCAGTTGGATTACCTTGCTAATTAAATTAAATTAACTTATTTAAAAACCCTTACCTTCATATGTTGGAGATGGAATACTATTGTGCTCAAAGGAATAATAAAGTGGAGGAATTCCATGGGACTGGAACAACCTCCAGGAAGTGATGCAGAGAAAAAGGAGCAGAACATTGTACAAAGAGACTGATACACTGTGGTACAATCTAATGTGATTGACTTCTCCATTAGTGGCAATGCAGTGATCCTGAACAACTTGGAGGAATCTATGATAAAGAACACTATCCACATTCAGAGGAAAAACTGTGGGAGCAGAAACACCGAAGAAAAACAACTGCTTGAATTCATGAGTCAAAGGGATATGGTTGGGGATGAAGACTCTAAATGAACATCCTAGTGCAAACAACAACATGGAAATAGGTTCTGATCAAGGACTCAAGTAATACCCAATGAAATTGCAGAAATGGTAGGTGGAGGGGAGGGAAGGAAATAAAGTGATTATTGTAACCAATAAATAAATAAATAAATAAAATTAAAATAAAAAAATTAAAATAAAACCCTTACCTTTAGTCTTAGAATCAATACTGTGTATTGGCAATAGGAATTAAATGACTTGCCCAGTCATACAACTAGGAAGTATCTGAGGCTAGATTTGAACCTGGGACCTAGGTCTCTAGGCCTGGCTCTCAATCCTCTGAGTCACCTAGCTGCACCCTACCTTGGACATTTAAATAAAACCTACTGGATGTGATTGAATTCCTTCAACTAATTAAAACAGACTTTTGTCATGCCTATTTGAAATGCCTTTGGTTGGATTTAATATATTATGATATGATATTGTGAAATAGAATTCTTTACTGTCTATCCTGAGTTAACACTAACTTAAGTAAGACACTAGATTGTGAAGATAGGATTAACTCTATTTTGTCTACCTTTTGATTGAGTCAACACAAGCTTGAACTGGGTGGAAGAGCTCACAAACCACTTAGTGAATTCAGACCTTACTTAGTGCTAGTTGAGAAGCCAGCAAGATACTTGGAGAGCTCCACCCTTTTTTTCTAACTCATCCAGTCAGAAACTTGTGAATTCTGTTAAGAGTTCACCCCTCAGAAAATGTGAACCCTTTTGGATAATTTCCTGTAGTATTATGTCCAGGCTTTTTCTTTTGTCATGGTCTTCTGGTAGACCAATGATTCTTAAATTGTCTCTCCTCGAACAATTTTCTAAATCTTCTGTTTTGTGAATGAGATGCTTCATATTTTCCTCAATTTTTTCATTCTTTTGGTTTTGTTTTATGGTGTCCTGCTGCCTTGTGAGGTCACTTAATTCTAGTTGTTGTATTCTGGTTCTTAAAGACTATATTTCATCCCTGGCTTTTTGGTCATCCTTCTCCTTCTGGTCTGATTTTCTTTGGAGGTCATCTTTCATTCTCTTTACCTCATCTCTCATCTTCTTTGCCTCATCTTTCATCTTCTTTGTCTCATCTTTCATCTCCTTTGCCTCATTTTCAAGCTGGTTGATTTTGGCTTTCAAGACACTATTTTCTGTTTCCAGATGACTTATCTTAGTTTTTAAATTCTTTTCCCAATTGTCTTCAGCCTCTCTTAATTGTGTTTTGAATTGCATTTTTAGTTCTTCCAAAGCCTGTATCCAATTTGCTGGGATTTCTGATTTATTGTTTGATGATCCCTCCCCCTCTGTTCCATTTGCTCTTTGTTCGTTGCCTGTATAGAAGCTGTTGGTTGTATTTTCTTTTTTCTTTTTCTATTGTTTGCTCATATTTACCCCTTTTTTACTCCCCATATTTGTCTGTGCTCTTGCTCCTCTCATTTTTTGGGGGGTTTGGGGTTTTCTGACAGTCTCCCCTCTTGGAGCTTTGTCAGGAGATCTCTCCATGCAGTTTGTGGGGGAGGGGTGTTGGAGTTTGAACTTCCCTGTCTTCTGGAGGCTTTTTATTGGATTAAAGTCCAGCAGTCTGTGAGGGAGGGGTGTTGGAGCTTGGGCTTCCCTGACCTCTGAAGACTTTTGATGGGATTAAGTTCAGCTGGGTTGGGCTGGATGTGCGCTGAGGCCAAAACCTCCTGGAAGGCTGGAGCAATATAGAGGGTCTCCACCGCTGTGACCAGGCTGCCCACTCTGTACTCCCTCTCCAGCTCCTTCCCCACCTCCTGTGTTCGATGCTCTGAGCCTGGCAGAGTCCTGCCCGCAAGGTACACCCTCCAGACCAGTGCCTTTGCCTGCCCAGAGGTTCCCGCTGCCTCTGGAGGCTTAGTGCTCTAGGTGGGGGGGGGGGAGGGGTGCTGAGACTTTCCTTCTGCCTTCCCCTTAAACCCAAGTGTTTTCCAATTCCAGCTTTTGGGGGGTGTACCTTTTGAATGGAGTCCAGCAGGAGGGTTCCTTGGCTCTGTCTTGTTGTTAGGTTTGATTTTCAGTCCCCTAGGAGCATTTAGTTTGTAATTGGTAAGGAAGGGTATTCAGAGGTCTGAATTTTTGCTGCTTCTACATCACCATCTTGACTCCACCTTCTCATGTGAACCCTTTTGATGAGTATTCACCCCTCCAGAAGTTGTGAACTGGTTCCCACAAACACTGCACCTTGGGCAGTGCTAGACAATTTGGAAGCTATGATTGGCCCTTGTGAAGAGGGTAGGAGACAAGAAGTCACTATAAAAGGCCCTGAATTTCTGAGATAAAGAGTAAGTCTACTCCAAGAAGGAAGTCAACTTAAGGAAGAAGGGCAGCTCAAGGGAAATAGTCGGCCTTAGGTTTCACCTTTAGCTTGAGTCATTGTCTTGACCTACTTCTTGGAGGGAACTTGGGTGAGTGGATAGCTGGCTTTCCCTTCCTGTCTTCTGGAGAGAGTTTAATTCCAGTTGAAGGTCAATAAGTCCTGGCTGAGTCAAGCACTGGAA
The DNA here is from genome assembly GCF_027887165.1 of Monodelphis domestica. NCBI lineage: Eukaryota > Metazoa > Chordata > Mammalia > Didelphimorphia > Didelphidae > Monodelphis > Monodelphis domestica. The sequence continues at coordinate 462,898,772 of NC_077227.1, read as the reverse complement.
TAATATTTAGTTAGATAGGTTAATGTCTTCTCTACCCTTTTGTATTTCTCTACTTTCACTCTTTACACCTCTTTTGTAAATAAAAGCTATTAAAGGTCACTTCAGCTTTGAGCAGAAATACTTTGAATCATATATTTTAGTCAAACCCTTAATTTTAACCCTTACAATATTAACATAATAGTTATTTTAAATTTATATAATTTTTAGATTTTATATATTGATTTATATTTATATATTATTAATATCATTTTATAATTTCAAATATATAATAACATCTAGACCTTGTTCACATCTATTCACCTTTCTGATCATTGACTGGATGGAAGTTTTCTTCCCTGGCAAAAGTATCAGGGTATAGCATTTAAAAAAAAATTCTTACCTCTTGTTTATAATCAACACTAACTATTAGTTTCAAGGCATAAAAGTGGTAAGGGCTAGGCAACTGGCATTAAATGACTTGTCCAAGGTCACGTAGCTAGGAAATGTCTGAGAACAAATTTGAACCCAGGATCTCCCATCTCTAGGCTTTGGCTCTTTATCCACTGAGCCACCTAGCTGCTCCCAGGGCATAAACATAAAATCTTGTTAGTTACTCTAAGTGCATGTGAGTATTTGATAGATTAACCCCGTTAACCCTGACACTTGTATTAGAGGGTTGGTTTGAGTGTTATGGACAAGGAGTTGATGATATATGCCCAGAAGATAGAACTATTCCCTTTACTCACAAGGAAAATCAATTTAGGATAAATGACAAATCTTTATTCAAACAATAATAGTCAGGGATAAACAGGAAAATGTCTGAAGGTTAGGGTCTAGAGGAAAGAGGGGAAAGGAAGTCCCTGTCTGTCTAAATCTCCCTTTCCCTCCCTGCAAAGTTGAGAGACTCAGCCTTGACAGCCTGGCCTCTGAGAGGTTCAGGTTTGTGACCCCTGGCCTTTGTCACAGCTGAGCCAGGGTGTCACAGGAGCTATATGAGATCTAGTTATGCTGCTTCTTATTCTTCTTAGGATTCTGCCACACTTCTTGGGATCTTTGAGGGGGGATGGTGGTTCAAGTCCAAAGAGGGATTTTTGTATATTGCTTAGGATCCAATCTCAAATCAGACCTTCACCTTTGTTGTCTCAAGATAGAGAGAGAGACCAACTGCCTTCCCCCTGGAATCTCCTCTTCCCTCAAGACTTTAAGCCTTCTCAACCGTCCCCCCGCTGTGGATGGAAACGTTTGCATTTCTTCCAGGTTCTGTCATTCAAAGTTTCTGGATTATTCGTCTATCACACACTTATATTCACATTTTGCAAATGTTAAATCACTTTATAAATGATAGTTGTCAGCATCATTCCAGCATGGTCGTACCTACCAGGGCTTATGTTCAATGAGGACAGTTTTCTGGACCCCAGAGTTACACGCCACCACCACAATAGGGCATCAGGATAGGGCTTTGACTACACCAGCTTCTCTTTCAGCTGGCTAGTCAACCCTCATCCTGCCTCCTGTCATACACCTGCATTCAACTGCCCTCTAGGCCCAGAAAGCCCCCCTGTAATTTCTTCTTATTAATATCTTTCCCAGATCCAGCATAAGGCGCTTCCTTCTCTATGCTATCTTCTCTCTAATTCCCTCTATGACAGCAGATAGAGCACCAGGCCTGGAGTGAGGAGAACCTGGATCCAAATCTGACCTCAGACATGTCTTAGTTGTGTGATCCTGGGCTAGTCACTTAATCTTGATCACCTAGCTCTTGCCACTTTTCTGTCTTAGAAGTGATACTGGGGGTGGGGGTGGGGTGGGGGCAGCTGGGTAGCTCAGTGGATTGAGAGCCAGGCTTAGAGACGGAAGGTCCTAGGTTCAAATCTGGCCTCAGATACTTCCCAGCTGTGTGACCCTGGGCAAGTCACTTAACCCCCATTGCCTAGCCCTTACCACTCTTCTGCCTTGGAGTCAATACACAGTATTGATTCCAAGATGGAAGGTAAGGGTTTAAGGAAAAAAAAAAAGAAGTGATACTAGGACAGAAGGTAAAGGTTTAAAAAAAAGTGACCGTCCTTGAATCTTTGATCTCTCTTTTATATTCTAAATATTTGTGCAGAGGTCTGATTCCAACTTTTTTTTAGTAAGTTTTAGAAAGGCAAGGGAGGATGCCTTTTTTAAGCTTTGCACCCTGTCCCCCCAATGGCCACTCAGTGCCAAACACTTTCCTAATAGTTGAGTCCCAAGGCTACAATTTTGTGGCCAGGCTGCCTCCTTGTGGTCATTGATTATATGTCCTCTGAAGAGAGCTTTTCTTTTTACCCAGAAGTGCTTTCACACCCCCTGAAAGCCTTCTTCAGGCTTTGTAAGAATCAGAAAAGTGTGTAGTACTATCAAGTGGTAAGAAATGACAAACAGGTTAATTAAAAAAAAAGTGAGTGGAAAGACATATGTGAAATTATGAAGAGTGAAAGCAACAGAAATATGGTTTGAAGAATGATTGTGAATGTCCACCTCTAGAGAAAGAACTGATAAACAGAAATCTGCATGACTTAGTTTCTCACACACACACACACACACACACACACACACACACACACACATTTGTCAAATGTTGCCTTTTTTAGTGCCAATGAAGGGAGAGAGAGAGAGATTCCTGGAAATTTTAAAGTAACAAACAACTAATTAAATTTTTTAAAAAAAGAAAGCAAGATATTATTTTTAAAAAAAGAATCAGGAAAGTAGAGCTCAGATTTCTTTTAGTTCCTTATCCTACCCATCCCCATCTAAATCTCCATAATCATTCACAAACAATGAATGCTTCCATCTCTCTTCCTACACTCTTGGACCAAGTGTCCTGGCCACTGAGATTCCTAGAGCCATATGGATCAGTAAATTGTTTGAGATCATCAATTGTCAGAGCTAGAGGGGACCTCAGAACATAAAATCTCTCCCCTTAGCTTTAATCTCTAACCTGTCTATACATGCCCACCTAGATTCCTCTTCCATACTGAGAATTCTTTATATCCAAAACCAACTCAACATCATCTTCCCCCCTAAATCTGCCCCTCCTGACAACTTCTCCAAATTCTGTTGACAGTGCTGCATAATTGATATAATAATTGATAATTATAATAATTGGCAATATAATTGATGTAGCCTCAAAACTTTGGAATTTTACCTTTGATTCTTCCTCCTTCCTTTTCTTCCATATCTAAGCAATCTCCAAGTGCTGTTACCTCTACCACAACTCTTGCAGCTTTCCCCCTTTTTTTCTACTCATATTGGCACCACTGTAGTTTGGCCCTAATCACCTTTGGTTTGTACTATGGTAATAATTTTTAAAAGCTCTTTCTCTTTCTAGACTCTCTGATTTTCCATTTGTCCTTTTTATAAGCTGACCTGAATAATCTTTTAAGGTATAACTCATTCACTTCCCTCTCAAAAAATTTTAATGGCTCCATTTTGCCCTTGGGATGAAACTGTAAACTCCTTATCTTTTCATTTAAGGCCTTCCACAATCTAGATCTAATATACCTTTTTAACTTTATTTAAAATATCCCCTTCCTTACTCTATGTATCAGTACAGGCATCTCTCCCATCCCTTCTCAGTTTAGTCTAGAATTCTTCTTTTCTTAAGTATCAATTTTGTAGTAGCAAATGAATTGGAAAGGAAGAAGGTGTCTATCTTTTGGGAAATGGCCAGCTAAAGTTTGATATGTGAATGTAATAGAATACTATTAAGCCATTAGAAATTATGAGAAGCATAGTTTCAGGACACTCTGAGAAGACTTCTATGAAATGATGCTGAGAAAAGTGAATAGAATCAAAACATTTTATACAACAAAAGCATTGTGAAGGCAGACAACTGAGAAATGCAATGATCAACCAATGTTTTAGAGGACTGATGATGAGAATGTTGCCCACCTATTGGCAGAGGGATGATGAACTCCAGGTATAGAATTAGATATACATTTTTGGACATAGCCAAGGGGAGAATTTATTATGCTTGATTCAATCAATAAATATTTGTTAAGTGCCTACTGTGGGCCAGCATTGTGTGAAGCATTGAGGATACAAATAAGGGAAAAAACCATTCATACACTCCAGAGACTAATGGTGACAATGTAATCAGGGAAGATAACATACAAAAGAGAAATGAGAAGATGGGGAAAGGGTTACCAGGAGGCATTCTGTGTAGGTGAAACCAAGTGGAGTTTTAAAATTATGATTAAGTGGTATTTGTCACAAGGGTTTTCTTTTTCTTTTTCTTTCAATGGAGGCTTGTGGGAAGGAAAGAAAATAAATGCTTGTTAATTAAATATTAAAATTTTTAAGAAGAAAAGAAAAATCACTTTCTCTATGAAGCCTCCCCTGACTCCTCTAGCTGAAAAGAATTGCTCCTTCCTCAAATTTTGCTAGAGAATTTTGTTTGGATTTCTCCTTTGTCCCAATTATATTCTACCTTGTATTATAGTTTACTGGATTATGGATTTAGAATCAGAAAGGAACTTCGATGCAATCAGTTCAATATCTTTATTTTACAGTCCGGGTTAAATTTATCTGTATATATGTCTCATCTTCCTGAAGCAACATGGTACAATGGAAAGACTCTTTATGAAGTCTGAAGAACTGTATTCAAGTGTTGCCTCTGCCATTGTGTGACCTTGGGCAAATCACTTAATCTCTCTGGGCTTCAGTTTCTCATTTGTAAAATGAGAATATCTGACTAGATGAACTCTAGGGTCTTTTCTAACTCTAAATCCGTGGGCTTCTTTTTCTCAGAGACCACATAATTTTTCATCTTTCACATCCACAATGTCTAGCACAGCTTCAGCCTAGCATGTTATTTAGACATTAATAAAAGCTTAATAAGTGAAACTTTTTCTAATACACAAGGTTTTATTTTGGTCCCTGTAATGATTTCACTATAGAACAAGGAAATTAAAAAAAAAAAACAATTGAGCAAATTACAAAAGCTTCTCTATTTTGACTTTTTGTCCAGATTTTTTTGCTTGAGATTGTAGCTCCTTTTGAAAATGGACCAAATATCCAACATTGCAGGTTTCCACTAAAACAATGATGACAACAAAAACCCCAAATAAAAACTTTATATTGAATGACTAGAACACTAGGAGACAAAATGCTTCAGTTAAGAGACATTTTAGAGACTATTTTGTCTAGGTCCCTCACTTCACGGAAGTTTGAGAGGGGATGTTACTTGGTCCAGGGATTCTTTTTCACCTGAAGTCAGGTATCTCCAGTTCTCAGCCCAAACTCTTTCCACCTGCTCAGCGCTAGTGATGCTACCCAGAGAGGGATGCAGGGATTCTTTCATCCCCCTAAGGCTAAGTCTACAGGTCAAAGCGAGGTTCTGCCCTGCCCTGCCCTGCCCTGCCCCGCCTCCGTCCCGCCCCACCCCGCCTCCGTCCCGCCCTAAACTGCACTGTCCTGAACTGCACCTCCGATCCTTTAGAGGGCGCACGGCAACGGGGTCCCGCCTGTCTAGTACTCTTCCGCCTTCTCTGTTTTTTTCCTTGCGGCAGCCTAGATCACTTCCGGTGCCGGATTCTCAGCAGCCTCGGACGCGAGATCGATGAGGGTGAGCGGGGCCTGGCCGCTGGAGCGATAAGGGCATCGGGGCCGGCGCAGTGCTGAGGGAGGCGGGCTGGTTGCCCGGGCCGAAGCCTCGGGAGGGTGGAGGGCAGAGAGCAGGGCTTGAGTCGGTCGGAGTCTGTCGGAGCTGACGGAGCCGGGCCGTTGCAGCGCGGCTTCCGCGCCGACCGGACTGGTGGCATCTCCTGTAGACTGGATCCGAGAGGCCCGGAGTCCAGTTCCTGCACTGCATCCCTGACAGGTGGTCAGGTCTGATCGACCACCATCGCTGCTGGAGAGCTCACTACTCTGTGAGGTGGCTCATTCTCTTGAAAGACAATTCTAACCCTTAGAAAACCCACTCTTAGAAATGGCCGCTATCTGCTTCCCTGTTACTTCCCATCATTGCACCCGGCTCTCGTCAGTGTAAAGTCAGGCCTTTTTCTATATTGGAGTCCAGCTCCATGCCACCTTCTCCGGGAGGCGGCCCTCCCTTCGTTATAGTTAAGATAACTCACTTATCTATAGGGATTGAATGTTCTTTTAAAATAAGTACTTTTGCCTTAATTGTCTCCCGATTTTGTAGATGAGGAAATTGAGGTCCAGAGGAGCAAAGTGACTTTCCTAATAAATGCCAGAGGGGGAGATCATTCTCCCAAAGTCAGTTCTTTCACCACTTGTCTTCTCACATAACAATGATTGTAGGTCTCATAAACTAGCATGTTGTGTTCTGAATTCTGGAGATGATGTAGAGTGTAGTGAAAAGAGTAGATTTGACTGCTGCTTTCTCACTGTGTAGCCTTGGGCCCTTCCCTTCATTTCCTAGAGTTTTCATTTCCTTTCACAGATAACTGTTATTGAATGCATTATTGCAGATAACAACCACACTCCTAAAATACTTTGCTATGTATCTTTAACTATAAGGTAAACTTTGGTACATACTCAATGATTGGGGCAAATAAAATCTCCACTCTGCCCTCAAGTATATGCTTGGCAAATGTTGAATTGAATTCGGCCTACTTGGGGCTTGTGGGTATCAGTTTCATACAACATAATGTATTAATTTGGCATAAATTTATGGTGCTATGTGTAGAGTATCATGTCCCAAAATGGGAAGAGAGGCAGGTAAGATGATACAACCTTGCTGTCATGGAGCTCACAGGTTGGTAGGGGTATCAAAAACAATATTAACACATGCAGAAATTATGCAGAAACTGTAATACAGAAAGAATCATCAAGTGGGACTTGAGGTGCCAAAAAGAAAAGAGAATGTATTTTATATGGAGGAGGGGTTAGACCTGCCCCACCTGGGACCTTTAGAGGGTGGACCAAAGAACCAATAGAGTAGAAATTACAGTGAGACCAATTTCCAAATAGTATAAGGAAAATTTGCCAGCATTCAAAAGCTCTCCAAAAATGTAGTGGGCTGGGTTGGAAGATCACTAGGGAACATCAAAGGGAGAACGAAAGACCACTTTTTGGGATGTGGTAGAGGGAATTTCCATTCAGAAATGGGTTGGATGGGTTGGATAAGATAACCTCTGAGGTCCCTTTCAACTCTGAGAATATTTGACTCATGCATTCATTCATCAAATATTAAATATCTGCTTTATGACTTCACTGTTCTGGGGGTAGGGAGAAACATAAATTAAACATAACCTCCACTCAGGAAAACTTGCAGCACTAGTTATTTTTTTAAAATTATTTTCATTAAAATATTTCCCAGGGGCAGCTGGGTGGCTTAGTGGATTGAGAGAACTAGGTCTAGAGATAGGAGGTCCTAGGTGTGATCCTGGGCAAGTCATTTAACCCCCATTGCCTAGCCCTTCCCACTTTTCTGCCTTGGAACCAATACACAGTATTGATTCCAAGATGGAAGGTAAGGATATATGTTCCAATTACATGTAAAAAAAAAATTTTAGCAATCATTCAAAAAAATTTGGGGTTCTACAGTTCACTCCCTCTTTTCCTCCCTTCCTTGAGAAGGCAAGCAGTTAGATATCAATTATATATGTGAAGTCATGCAAAATATATTTCCACATTAGCTATGTTGCAAAAGAAAAGTTTTTTTTTTTTAAGTATGCTTCATTCTGCATTCAGAATTCATCAGTTCTCTCTGGAAGTGGATAGCATTTTTCTTCATAAATCCTTTGGAATTGTCTTGATCGGAGTAGCAACAGTAGTTCTGGTATAGTAGCCCCCACAGCTTGTGGTTACTGATAACCCCTCCCTGAGCCTATCTGTAAAATGGTGACGGTGATACACCGCCATAGAACACTAACAAGTTTCTTACTGACCAAATGATAGAGTATTTCCATTTGGGTGGGCTTAGGAGGCATTCTGATGGTATTACCTCCTGGGCTAGAACTCAGGAGATATATGTCTGCCACCCTTCTCCACCAAGAATAAGCTGTATGAGCTCAGGAAAATCACTTGTTTTCTCTGGTCTCAGTTTCTTCAACTTGGACTATAATCTCTAAATTATTGTTCAACTCTTAACAGTCTGTGGTTCTCTGGTTTTTATGCATGTCTTATTTTTTGAAGTGATGTAGAAGTGCTCAAAGGCTCCATGGAAGGAATGAACCCAGATCAATCTCTTGATTTCAGAGGAAACCAGCCCTTAGCTCTTGCAACTCATGCAAGAGTTTCCTTTGAGAACTCCAAACAAGTTGCCACGATGCCCTTTCTACATGGCTTCCGGAGGATCATTTTTGAGTACCAGCCTTTGGTAGATGCAATTTTGGGATCTCTGGGCATACAAGATCCTGACAGACAGGATAGTCTGGAGAGGTAATTTAGTTCCTTTTCTTTATGATTTAGGCTACCTGATGGTATTGGCAAGAGGAGATTTCTCCTTTCTGACAAATTCTGTTCCTGGGGCAAAAATGGGAGATCCAGTGCCAGTCTTTAGGAAGTAGTGAGTCAGGATATTGTATTGGGGGAGGGGGTGGTGTCATAGCCTTAGACTTTAACTGACTTTGTGATTTTAGAGAAACCTCCATTCTTACCTCAGTGTATTCCTCCCTCTGTATCTTAACATCCTCTCTCTCCAATAGAGATGAATGGAGATAATGCCTTTATATCAAGACTTCACATTCAATTATGTCTTGGAAGTCATATGACCTGAATTTTTGGTCATCAGATTTATTTTTAATGCATCAGAGGAGCAAACCCTTACAGAATACTATAGTAAATCCTTTTGGAAGGTGAAAGATCACTCCCCTAATGTGCCCTCTGTAGCAACCTATATTTTTACCTATTGGGTTTATTTAAAAACTGAGGCACAACTGGTAAAATCCTATACTGTCTCAGACAAAATGTTATGGCTATGTTCCTTTAACCACTAGTGTTGACTCAGCACTTAGGGTTTCGGCCAGTGGCAGTGCATGAACCCATGTAGGGAAGTGCCCAGATAATCTTTAGAAACCATTCATGGCTAAAGCCTCTATCTGTGTTGGAAAAAAATTAAGAAAACTATATACTGTCATAAGTGGGAGGAGTTAAGTTATCTCAAAAGATCCTTTCTAGCTCTGACATTCCATAATTTAGACATGTGTTTTAACTTTCATGTAAAGGGGGTCTGTTGAAGAAGCATTGTGTAAAAAGGGATAGCAATAACTGCTCAACTTATATTAGCTTTTCCTCATTCTGTAATTCCTGGGATCAATGACTAAAGAAGATAGATTAAGTCCTTGGCATTTATAATATTTTACTTTTAACTTGATGTCTCAGCTCTTTGACATTGAGGAGCAGACAACTAACCCAATCTTATGAATATATAAAGCTTCAAACTGAGGACATCCCATTAGGCAGTAATCTGAGAAAGCAATTAGAGAAGCCAGTGACAGGAACCTAGGACTTTGCAGATCTCCAATATTCAACCCTAACATAAGTTGAGTTTCATTCAGTGGATAAACATCTCTGCACAAAAATTGTCAGAGAAAATGTTCTTTCAGAGCTGAGCTAATGCCACTAATGGGCAATTTTAGTACAGGACTAAACCATGATATTGAAGCACTGTTCGTTTTAACATAGGGCAGGTCATCAGGAAGGGATTACCCACTCATACCACATGTCTTATGTTTAGGCCTCTTCCCAATGTATTCCTTATAACCATCTGGTTTTCTTCCTGTGTCTCAGCCCACGTTACTTGGCTAATGATGGCAGTCGAGTCCTTGTTCTCAATGAGCTGTTGGAGAGGGAAGCACATTCCCCTTTTTACCAGGAAGGTGTGAGTTATTCCTTGCTGAAGATGGCAGAGCTTGGGCTGACACATGCAGCTGACATCCTGCTGCAGAATGGAGCCAACCTCAACTTTGAAGGTCAGTTGATTAGTGGGGGTTTCATTCTAACCTGATTTCTTTGACAGTCCTTGTAAGAACTGAACAGGCAGCTTAAGAGTGTAAAGGCCAGGCCTTGGGTGTTTTTGGTCCTTTGATTTGTCAGGTATCACTTTCATTTTTACTGTTTAAGCTCTTAGAGCAGCCACATTCACATTCAACTTGTGGGCAAATGCTTAATGGGGGGGGGGGGGGTAAGAGGACTTGGCTGAGCATCTCTGACTTTCCTTTCCTTTCAAATGATTCTCTTGCCACCTCTGTTCTAGCTGAAGCCACGTCTTTGCTTCAGTTCCTCCTGGGTGATTGATTTAGCAGCCTTTCCCCAAGTCCCCAGTTATGTCGCCTCTCCCATTAACGTTAATGAAAATGCGCCTGCTGGCACTGAGCCCAGGGCTAAGAGAAGATAATTTCTTGCTGCTTTTCTCTGAGCTGTCTTGCAGTTTATTTGTTAATACCGTGTGGAGAAGAAAGCAGATAAGCTGCTTTGGGCATAAATCATGGCACGAAGGCGTTAGTTTCCTGTCGTGTAAATGGCCACAGAACCAGGCTGCTCCATGCAAAGGAGAATGTGGTCCTTGGATTACATGGGGTAGGTAGGGTCTGGGCAGTGGGCAGTCATGGGTAATGTATAGCTGGACAAGGCATTTTAACACAGTTGGGCCATTGGTGATTTGTAGCTGCTTTAATTATAGATAGTGGGGTTGGATAGAGCATGCTGTGCTTGTTCTCAGGACTGGCTAAGCTCTGTCCTGCTAGCCAAGCACTTTTGGTTTTCAAAAGCTTCAAAAGGGAGGATTTGGCTGAGAACCCTTGTCTTGAATCTGAACCAGTAAGTGGGAGGAAAGAGCCTAGACAAGTTTAGGGGAGGAAAGGTCCTGCCTGATTACCATAGGACTGAATAAACAGGAAGAAATGCTCCTACTGGTGCCCCAAATATTTTTTGTTTCCTCTTAATATCTCTTGCTTTTGATACTCTTGCTGTGGCTGGCAATACTGTAGGACCCATTACTGTGAGACCAAAGCTGGGCTCTGGAGCCAGATGTCATGGAATAGCATGTATGTGTTGCTTTGGATCTTGGACTCTCATAACATCTTTGTCTCTAGATCCTGTCACTTACTACACTGCTCTGCACATTGCTGTCCTCCGTAACCAATCTGACATGGTAGAGCTGCTGGTGCATCATGGAGCTGACATTAACAGGAGAGACCGGGTATGCTGGTTCACGGATTAAAGAGGGTGGGAAAGCTTCGAGGCCAATAATCCATTCTAAGAATGGCATTTCTCCAATGCTGGTTGTAATGTCTCATCAACAGGAACCCAACCTAGATTCTTTTTTAAGTGTCTCCCTCCAAATCCCCCCTCAAGTACTGATGGCTCCTGGTTAACCTCCTTAATGTTCCTCTGCTCAGATCCATGAGAGCAGCCCTCTGGACTTGGCCAGTGAGGAACCTGAGCGGCTGCCCTGCTTGCAACGACTCCTGGACCTTGGGGCTGATGTTAATGCTGCTGACAAACATGGTTGGTAGCTCTTGGAGGATGACAGTCTATGAACATGAATTCCCCCCTTCCCTCCCCCCCCCCCAAAAGAGTAACTTAGAATTAAGCAGAGGGGCAGCTAGGTGGAACAGTAGATTAAAAGCCATGACCAGAGATAGGAAGGAGGTCCTGGGTACAAATTTATCCTCAGACACTTCCCAGCTGTGTGATCCTGGGCAAGTCACTTAATCCCCATTGCCTAAATCTTACCACTCTTCTGCCTTGGGACCAATACTTGATTCTAAGACAGAAGGTAAGGGTTTAAAAAAAAAAAAGAATTAAGCAGAAAGTGAATGGAGGCTTATTTTATAGCAAACATGGGCCCATGGACCCTAAGACTGCCAGGTTCTATTCAGGTTACTTTTACTAATATAGTTTAACCCTGAATAAAGTACTTAGCATCCATTTTCTTCTTACTAGAGTATCAAGTAACTGGTTTGCAAAGGAATTTGAAACATACAAATCTCCTTTTATCTCTTCAAAGCTGACAAAGGCTACTAAAACCAAAGGGGCTATATTTAATAGTTCCCCAGGCCCCTTCCAACTCTAGTACTGATCTATAACTCCCACATCTAGATTTAAAAAGGGGTGCCTGTAGGGCTCCACCCAATCTATTGTCTTCCCAAACTAGAGCAGGTTTTAGAAAACTCCTTAGGCTAGGGTTTCAAAAACTGGGGTCTGCCATCTTGTTTTTAAAATATTTTGATGATTAAGTCTCAGTATAACTGGCCTCCTATGTCATCTTATTTAGTTTATGTATTTTAAAAACATTATGAGAATCTATGACCCAGATTAAGAATCCCTATCCTAAGCTTGAAAAGTACCTTTCCTGTAATTATATATCCTTGTTTTGTAAAGAAATATTTAGCTCTTTCTATGCTATCCTAACCCACACAACACAGAGGCGCCTTCTGGAGAGTCCAAGAGAGCAGTAGCTCTGGAGGCCTGGCTATTTTCAGAGAGGTAGCCCATTCACCTACACATACTACACCCTTAGTTAGCCAGCCTCATTCATGATGCTGAGTATATTTACTGTGTTGTCCTTCCAGGAAAGACAGCTTTGCTTCATGCATTAGCCAGTAGCGATGGGGTCCAAATCCATAACACTGAGAACATCCGGCTTTTGTTGGAAGGAGGTGAGTGGCTAAGACTAGGTGTTGTGGTAGCCCATTTTATATGTAATAACTTCCACTCACACTTCTCTCTTCATGTACTTTCACACCGAACCAGTTTTTTCAGCTGCTTAGGCACACAATTTTGCTATTCTGTTTTTAGGTTTGTATCTACTATAATGATTTCAGTTGTGCTTGGGTATATTGGTCTCTTGTATACTGGCCTTGTTAGCAGTGTAATCTTCCTCTTATGTTCCAGGAGCAAATGTAAAGGCCACCACCAAAGATGGTGACACAGTCTTTACATGCATCATCTTCCTGCTTGGTGAAACAGTGGGAGGGGACAAAGAGGAAGCCCGCATGATCAACCGGTTCTGCTTTGGTGTCACTCAGCTGCTACTGGCCCACGGAGCAGACCCTAGTGAATGCCCACCCCATGAATCTCTCACCAATATCTGCCTGAAGAACTTTAAGCTACACTTTCCACTCCTACGCTTCCTTCTGGAATCTGGAGTCCCCTACAATTGCTCCCTCCATGGCCCATCTTGCTGGTCTGGCTTCCATATTATCTTTGAGAGACTTTGTTCCCATCCAGGCTGTCCTGAAGATGACAGCCACTCTGAACTCCTGCAGAAAGCAGAGGCTGCTTTGGAGCTTATGGTAGCTAGTTCCCAGAGAATTCAGCTGCCTAGCAACTTTGAGGTCAACCCCAAGGGCTGCCTGGCAGAAAAGATCAAGGCCCTCTATTCTTCCTTAAAGCAACTAGAGTATTGTCCCCCACCCCTCAAACATTTGTGCCGTGTGTACATTCGCCAACAACTCCGACCTTGGCCTGTGGATGTCAAGGTTAAGGCCCTACCTCTTCCTGATAGGCTAAAGTGGTATCTACTCATTGAGCACAGTGGTTCTAATGATGATGATGTCTGAGGTGGCCCAGCAAGCTCTTTCATCTTCCATTTGTCTTCCCCCAGCCCTATCCTCCTCCCCCTCCCCTGGATCTGAGATTTCCCAGGTTGCAAGGCACAATGGTTGGAGGCAGCTCTAACTTGACAATTTGACCATTTGTGCACAAAATGAGTGTTAGGTCCCTGGGTTCTGGGAGGAGAGAGGGGGTAGCCCTTTTCCTCATTGAACTCCATCTAAACATAGCTGAGGTTTGGGAAAGACCTGGTTCTTCCTGGTGCTAGGAAACATACGTGGGTATTCCCTAGGGTTTCTGACTGGGGTGCTTGATGATAGATGCTTCACCCATTCCTGATATAAGATGCATTTTTGAAGGTGAGTTTCCCCCATGAGCTGAAGATAGGATTCTAAGCCTGGGAGGTGCTGTGATGTTCTTTTATTTCCTCAGATTTAAGTGGAAGAGGAATTTACTTGCTGTGTAACAGTCACTGAACTTCACCTCTAGATAGCATTGGAGGGAACAAAAAGTCAGCCTATGCTGGTAGACAAACTGCTATGAAACTCTAGGTTTTAGCAAACATTTGGTCTTCTAGGAGCTGTAGGAAATGTACATTCTTCCTGGTTGGAGAAGCCACAGTAATTTTAGGTGATCCAAAGGGAATTAAAGTGGCCAGCCTCTTTCAATAGCTAAAGTCCCAGAAGTTGGTTTTGTTTCAGGGCAGGGTGAGAGGTATGGGAGGGGGCAAAGATAAGGTTGGACATGTAACCCTATACCCTCCCTCTGCTATTTTTCACCATGGGTTCTCTTAGCTGTTACTTGGCAGTTCCTGCCAAAGTGCCTTTTGAGTGGCAGGGGAAAATAGCTACTGAAAACTTACATACGCTTCACACTCCCATGAGTGAAGATAAGCTCAGACCTCTTTCTAACAGCATTGCAGAGATATGAAGCGGGGATGTTAGGTCACAATGCACAGGGCTGGTTTGAGCTACCTCACCTTGTCAGTGGGTAGTAGGTAGTATGTACAAAATGTAACATTAACATGCTGATATTCTCCCTAACCCTAGTGCAAATTATGGTTAAAGTGCCAAAACCAGGAGCTCTCTCTTCACTACTGGAAAATAAAGTGCTATGTATGATACTACTTGTGTTTAAAAGCAATTTAATTACAAGTGTATTCAAGTATGTGGCCTTTATCAAAGTCAGTCTTGTCTTTGTGAGGAAAGCCTCAAGTATGGGAAATCACTATTTAGTTCTGTTGTTAAGTCCAGACTGTGAAACTTCACTGCCAAAATCCATAGTCATTGTTCTCCCCTCCCCCCCAAAACTACAAAGCTTTTAAAAGTCATGCTGGATGTTTGAAGACGTATAAAACTATACTATTATACTGCACTGATGTTTGGAGTAAGCTAAAGCAATTAAATGAGATCTTTTGTAAAATTAAACACTGACAAAGTCTCTGTATCTCTTATTTAAAGGGGGGTTTATACTGAAGTTATACCAAAAAAGTTGAAGTCATTGGGTGAGACTTTGAGAAGTAGCTCAGGCCTAGATATTAGCAAGAAAAAAGTACTCTGCTCATGAGTAAAAAGGAAAGACATTTTCATTTTGCCTTAACACGGGGGTTTTCAACACTGAATGAATTTATCTTTTATTTTGGACTGAAAATGACACTAACAGCTTGCCACAGAAGAACCACATTCAAAAAGCAAGGCACAATGAGTAGTAAAACCATTAAGCAAATTCTCTGCTCTAATCTGAGAGCAACTGTTGGGGTTTTAACCCTTTTCCTAATTGTTACATTCATTAAGGAGAGGGAGACAAGCACACAAAATACTTAATGAAACATCGAACAGTCCCACAACATCCTGATCCATGTTACCAAAGTGAGGCTTAGCTTAACCAGGGCTGTGAAAGGATTTGCCGTTATTCCTAAAAGAATGAGAACACTTTGTTTGCTTCCCAGTAAATAAATAACAATGGATTTCCTCTTCAATGTCCACAGAAGCCAAGTTAAAAGATTTTATTTCCTGTTAAGGCAGCCAGACCTTTGGTTTTTAAAAAAAAGTCATCTTTTAGGATCAATGTATCAAGTGTTTTCCCAGACCCATCATCACATGTAATCATGTTACTGGAAGAAAAATAACAAGTGCCCATATAGGCACAAGGAAAGATCGGGGGGAAAAGTTTAGGAGATGGTTATGATCCAAGCCTACTCTCCCTATTTTGCTCACAAAAAATTGTTGGCTGGCACTCTGCTTTGAAACTCCTGCTCCCCACAACTCGCCTTCTATCCTGTCCAGCAGCATTTTACCTCCTGTGTCTGGGTTTTCTTTTAAATACAGAGTAAACTGACAGCAAACATACAGGTGTATTTAGCAGCCTTCACAGGGCTGTTTTCTATACTCCTGAACCATAACACAACACTGTTTGACCCAACAGCTGTCAGTTGGCTCCAGTTCCCTGCCCCCACCCCCCCAACCCCCAACCCCACACTGGTCCCTTCTTGTGTCTCTCGTGCCAAACTGGGTCTCATCTCATGGCAAAGCTGTAGACTTGATAAATCTCATCAGGGAAATTTTCTTGCCTCTCCTCAGCCAGGAGATTAAGACCTGCATGGCGAACAATCCTGCGGACCACCTCTTGATCCCGGCACACACTGCTATCCACATCATCCATGATCACACCCTCCTGGGCCATGTTGTCCTTGATGACAATGATGCCGTTGGGCCTCAAGCCTACCTTGCATCTTCTTAGGAATTCAGCAAGATGCTGATCAGTAAGGTGACCTAGGGAAGGTAGACAGGAAATTAGAGGTAGAGGAAGTGCTGTTATACCACTTTATATAGTACTAGCTCACTAGCAGATTTCCATTCTCATAGGTAGCCTATATGTGATCACAAAGAGGAGAGACAATGAAATAGTTTAGGAAAGTAAGGAAGGTCACTCACTTTACTGTTGGTGATAGCATGATTTCCCATGGGACTGGGGCTAAGCTCATTCTTCCTTGTGGGGCTTGAGTCTAGTTGGGTGATTGCTTCTATTATTGTTAGAGGATGGTGCCCTGCAACTGCAGTAGAGTGCTCTCTAATAGAAAAAGGGGCACAGCTAATGGCCCAAAGGCCACCCTCAAACAGGGCTGATAAAGAAATCATCAAATTACATAGCAGAACTATGGACTTCCTATTTTGAGGTTCAGATCTGGGATAAATGGCTGGGTAAATAAATGGCAATAGGTACAAAATATTGTCAAAGAGAAATGAAAAATCATCTCTCTCAGGATGGGACTGGAAGCTTAGGACTTTAAAATTCTTCCTTGGTCATTTTACCTGATATGGAGTATATCACTTTAAAGCGATTACCTGCCAAAATTTGTTTGACAATTAAAGGTTAATATATTTTCTCCAAATAAACTATTATAAGGTTAAACAGCCAAGTCAACTATTTATCAAGGGGAATACTAGATTATCTCTAGGACAGGGGTGTTGTTGGAATGATGAAACCAATGTTTTCAGTGCTATATTAACTGGGATGGCATGACAGAAGTGGAAAAGGAGATCAAAGAATATCCTTCAAACTAGTAGGAACATAATTGCCTCAGTGGAACTTTCTCCTCATTCTAAAACAAATGAAACCAAAGCAAGGATGAGAGTTCTTACCTATGACCCATTGGATCCAAATCACATCATAGGAGCTTGGCTCTGGACTGAAGTCTTGTAGACCACAACAAAAATAGTTCCTCACCCTCCTGCCCTCCTCTCCCAGGTAGGTTTTGGCCTTAATCAGGAAATCCTCTGTAACATCAACCATATCTACCACTTTGAAGAGTGGCAAGAGTAGCCTTTTGGTGATTCGACCAATGCCAGCTCCACAGTCCAAAGCACAGTTAGTCCCTGTCCTATTTGGACCATCCTGAAAAGAAGAAGGGGGTAGGATCAGTAAGAAAGGGCAATGAGACCTTAAGGACCCTTTGAAAACAAAGGGGAAAGATCACTCTAAGTCAAGAAAGAGGGACAAACTAGAACTAATGTAGTAAGTTGTCAGTCCATCATCTTGACTGATGATTAAAAGTACCTGTGCAATTTTATTTATTCATGGTTCTACCACTGCCTAATTGGGTTGACCTAAACACATATATTCCTCCCTTGATGCTTACTTTCTAAGTATTTCTCAAACCTATTATGGGAGTTGATACACTAATATCTGTAGTTTTTCAACACAGAAAGTACTTTTTTTGAGTCACTATATAGAAGTGAGTTTTTTGTGTGAATTTTAAGTTGAATAGATGATGGATGTTATATATAAGAACCCATGTGCTGAATGTTTCTGTGCCATAATGATGTAGAATTTTATTCTAACCATTTGCTTAAAAGGGCACTGGCAGTAGACTAACAATAAAGTAGTCTATAAGAGCCAAATAGAAGTATCTGATACCAACTAACTATGGTCACAGAGCTAACTATGAATCTAACAATGAGAGATCAGGCAAATTAGAAAATAGGTAAATGTGTGGTCCAGAGAGATAGCAGTGAAGACCTAGGGGTATTAAGGATGATAAGAGTATGTTGAGGGACAGCTAGGTGACTTGGTGGATAGAAAGTGAGGCCTAGTGATGGGAGGTCCTGGGTTCATACCTGGCCTCAGACACTTCCTAGCTGTGTGACCTTGGGCAAGTCACTTAACCCCCATTGCCTAGCCCTTACCACTCTTCTGCCTTATAACAGATACTTAGTTTCAATTCTAAGACAGAAGATAAGAATTAAAAAAAAAAGGATGAGTGTGGTTGCTGTGTTGTATTACAAAGACAAAGAAAAGGAAGATGGCTTTTCTTGAGACTGGATCTGGCAATGTCATTAAAGTACCCCTCTACTGCCATGAATTTGGAAGGTTCCTATGGCTTTTTTCATAGTCACCTACATGAGGGACAAGACAGAATACTCTTCTGGGTTTTATTTGGTAGCTGGGAGAGAGGAAATATAAAGACTCTATAGTGTTAAATGTTAAAACAAGTAGCTGGTTTGAGCTTCAATACATTAGAACAGCTGCTTCATGGTATTCCCATTCAAATCACATTATGCCATGACAACCAATATGTTTTCCACCCCACTCCTGCCTGTAGAATACCCCAGACCTGCCTACCCTCAAAAACCTCTGCAGGAACTTCTTGGAGCTGTTGATGTCGATGTTGGAGATATGGCCATACCCTCCAAGCATGCCGTCCACTGTGGGAGGGACATCTTTCCAGTACTTCTCTGCCTTCAAGTAGAATTGGCTCTCATCCTCCACAACCTCGCTTGTCATGTTGCAACCAACTCAGAGATGTTTCCTGGGAACCCTTGATATCAGCTGTGGATTCTCTCCTCAAGAAATAAGAAAAGAGCAACTTAGAGCAATAGCAGAGACCAAATTCATCACAAGGTCCTCTATTTCACACCCACATCATTTACTCTCTAAAATGCCAGTACACATGATATTCTGGATAACATTCCTTTGTAATAAACAATTTCTACTCCTACACAGAGGAGAAAATGATCTGAGGGAGTAAGAAAGGGTGAACATCCCATTAAATTCTTAGATCATTCTCCATTCTATGAGGAGTGTCTGAAATAATATTCAAAATAACATTTTTTGATAGAGAATGGAATTAAAAAGGACACTATGCTACCTGCAGAGTAACAAAGGAAAAATGTGCAATTATGATACATAAGAAAGCAAGTTCAACTTTTATTCAAGGTACAGGGCTTAAAATGCATGGGAAGTTTAAAATATTCATGCCTTGGCCACAATAGGAAGAGAAGGAAATAGAACTCAAACCTATGTTTATTTCTCTCTCACACACAAACACACAAGTTACGAAGATTATAGATCAAAGGGGACCATAAATCTGTGTTACTGAAAAGAAACTCAGAGGCCATCTAAGTCCAACTCTTGCATTTTCCAGATGAGGAAATTGAAACTTAGGGAGGTTAAATGACTGCCAAAATCTCATACATAGTAAATGTCAGAGGTGGGATTTCAATTTGAGTCCTCTGATACTCATGCCTCTGATAAGCCTAGGCTTATCAACCTACTTCACCTTTTCTTTCATCTCAAAAAGGCTGTATTGAATTAAGGAACCCTAGATATTCAAGAGATAAAGCATTTGTCTACAATCATATATTAACGAGTACTGAAATATGGAACACTTCATTTTTTTTATTTGGAAATTTTTATTTAATTAATTTAGAATATGTTTCCATGGTTACAAGATTCATGTTCCTTTCCTCCCTTTATCCCACTCCCCTCCTGTAGCTGACATGAAATTTCACTGGGTTTTACATGTGTCATTGATCAAAACCTATTTCCATATTATTAATATTTGCACTTGGGTGATCACTTAAGAGTCTATAATCCCCAAATCATATCCCCATCAAACCATGTGATCAAGCAGTTGTTTTTCTTCTGTGTTTCTATTCCTACAGTTCTTCCTCTGAATGTAGATAGTGTTCTTTCTCATAAGTCCCTCAGAGTTGTTATGGAACACTATTCAAAGACTCTTAAAATATAAACTAGAGATTTCTCATTACGAAGGACAGTGACCTGGACACAAACTCTAGGTCTTCAAAATACCTTTTTGAGAGTAAAAAAAAACCAACACCATGAAGAATGGGTTGAAGGCTCTTCACTGGATGATAGTAAATTATGTTCTACTAGCTGTGCTGGGTTTGCCAAAACTAAAAGCCTGAGGCTCAGTGGACATTGCTCAGAAAAGCACATCTCTCAGTAGCAGACAGCTTTCAAGCTCTACACCTCTCCTGGTGATCTCAGCTCTCATGGGTCCAATTATCACCTTTACCCAATTGACAACAAAATATATAAATCCAGTCCCGTCTCTCTTCTAAGCTCCAGATGTAACTGCCTTCTGTACATTTCTATGTGGATGTCTCACAAGAAACCTCAAATTCAACATGTCCAAAACAGAACTCATTTTCTTCTCTAAATTTCCCTACCATTAAATGAACAAACATTTATTAAGCACCTACTATATACTAGGCATACTAGGTATTGTTCTGTGCTCTGGGGATACAAATACAAAAAAGTAGAAAAAACTTGTCTTCAAAGACCGTTTTCCAACAGAGATTAAACAAATTCACATAGAATTAAATATAGGGCATATACCAAACAAAGATGCAGTAACTGAAGATACTGACAACTAAGGGAATTAGGAAAGACCTCTTGAAGGTGGTGGTACCTGAGATGGGAACTGAAGGGAGACAGGGATTCTAAGAGTTTGAAGGGAGAAGGGAGGCCATTCCAGGCATGGATGACAGCCTGTACAAAGGCATAGAAATGAGAGATAAAATTTCTTATTTATAAGGAACAGCAACAAGGGCCAGTTTGGCTAGACAGTAGAATGTGTGATGGGATGTATAATCAAATCTGGAACGGAACGATAGTGTCAGATTTTTTCAGGGATTTTAATTCCAAAAGATTTTAAAATTTTACCCTAAAGGTAACAGGATGCCCCAGAAAGGAAAATCAACCTGAGATTTGTGTGAAAGCTCTATTAGAGAGGGGATGATTGGATTCAAGATCAATTCAGAAGCTATTGTAAGAGTCCAGGTGAAAAGAGGGATCAGATGGTTGTGTTAGGGAAAGAAGGGGACAAGACACAAGAAAAGTAGAAGTGGAATCAACTAAACTTGGCAACAGACTGGATTGGGTGTGTGCGTCTGAGTAAGAGCGAGAAATCAGATGAAGCAGAAATCACTAACCTCAATAGTCTGCAACCTCAGTTATCCCAAACCAGTCACTCTCAAATCAACTCAATTCAATCAGCTGGTCACATCTTGTCACTAACTCACTTTAACAAATTAATTTCTCTATCAAACCCCTCCCAAGTGGACTATTATTAATTGTTCTCCCTTCTCCAATCCATCTTGCACACAACTGCCAAAACAATCTTCCTAAAGTCTAGGTATGACCCCATCAATATCATTAACAAATCTTGAGCAATTCCTTACTGTTTTTAGGATAAAATACAAATTACTCAGTCTGGCATTTAAGCCCTCAAAGTCTGGGTCATTTGTTTTGAGACATTTCACATTAGTCCCTTCATGATTTGTTTTAGTCAAACTTGCCTATTAATAGCTTTTCCTTGAACTCAACATTCAATTTCCAACTTCTGGGTTGGTGCAGATTTCCAAGGTACTTCATTCAGTTGTTTTTCAGTTGTGTCCAACTTTTTGTGACCTCTTTTGGGGTTTTCTTGGCAAAGATACTAGAGTGGTTTGCCATTTCTTTCTCTGGCTCACTTTATAGATGAGGAAACTGAGGCAAACAAGGTTAACAGAATTGCCCCAGGTGGCACAACTAGTGTCTGAAGCTGCATTTGAATTCAGGAAGATGTTTTCCTCTCTATCTAAGCCCAGTGCTTTATCCACTGTGCCACCAGTCTTCTGCCCCAATCTTCAAGGCTGGAATGTTATTTTCCTTATTTCTTAGAATTTTTTGCTTCTCCTAAAAAGGTTTCATAGAAAAGCTCTTCTTGATCCTTCTAGCAAGGTCTTCCTTACAAATGTGTTCTCCTCCCTCAAATTAAATTTAGTCATCTAAATTTAGTTCACATACTGTCATGTTGTAAGTCTCCAGTAGAATTCAAGATCTTTGAAAGCAGGATTAATTTCTCATCTTGTCTTTGTATCCTCAAAGCTTGTGCAGTATCTTGAACACAGCAGCTAAATAAATGCTTTAATTTTGCTGAAACTTTAGTTTCTTGCCTTATCAGAAAAACAATTTGAACTCTTCCTTCCACAATGAAATATGAGCCCATTTCTGTTAGTTCTCAGCCCTTCTGCTGCTATTTTTTCCCTCACTATGACTTTACTCAGGCTTATGGCTTCGATGATCATGACTGTAGCTCCCTAATTAAATATCCAGTCCCAACCTCTTTTTTGACACTTCAATTCTAGATCTTTAGGTAACACTTGAAAAACTCAACATACCCCAAATCTACCTCATCATCTCCCCTTCCTCAATATCTGCTCCTTCTGATTTCCCTATGTTAATAGCCACACCATTCTCTCTGTTGCCAAAGCTCAAAACCCTAGAGGAATTTTTTTATTCTTCTCTCTTTACTTACCTTCATCTGCTGCCAAGTATCTACCTATCTACATTCACCCCCACAATGTCTCATTTATTTTAACACATCAGCTTCTCCTTTTATACACCTCTTTCCAATCTCTTCGTGTCATGCATATGTATATTTTTTTAAATGAAGTTGCAGTCAGCTCAGAAACAGAAATTGTTTAACTCAGACTAGAGTTTACAGCTCTTAGGAAATTAAAATCAAAAGCAAATAGGGGTGTTGTGTGAAGTGGACAAAGGCCAAGGAGTCAGAACTGGTTTCTTTCTTTACTGTGGACATACAAGATGACTTGGTAACAAGTAGTACAGAAAAGTAGCAGTTTTTTTCCCTTTTTCTGTTGTGTGTTACACTGTGTGGATCAGTTTGTCGATGAGTATGAAGCAGGCTATACATGTTATCGTGGGTTAAGTGTATGATTGGAGTATGAAACAGGCTGTAAATGCTATGCTGGATTAAGTGTATGATTGGATTTAAATAAATTATGTGAGTAGAGAATACAGAACCAAAATATATCTATGTCTCTCAACACATTATATCATGGGTGGGGAAGGGCAACAGTTAAAAAGTTGTAATTCATAATTCCAGCTGTCAAGCAGGGAGGGGGCCCCCCAAAAAAGGTTAAACTGAGGGTACAGAACTGGAGAGAGGCTGTTTGTTATGTGACCATCTGGGTAATAGGCTGTGCTGGATCTTAGATATAAATACATCCAACTGGCCCCTATGATCAATGTCAGTCAGTGTTTCCCACTCACAAATATATTCTCAAAAAGGCAAGGAGATATTCTGCTCAAATAGCTGAAAAGAGTCCTAGAATTTTTCAATGTCCTGAGATATGTAGTGGGATAGTTAAGAAAATGGTAACCAGCTAACATCCAAAACAATGCCACTCCCCTCCCCAGCAACTAAAGGAACAGTAATGGCCCAGTTAATATTTACCTAATTAGGGTTTGGGGACTGCTTGACTTAGGTGAAATCTGAAAAGTACTCTTACCTCCTATCTTGGAATTGATACCAAATATGGTTCCACGACAGAAGAGCAGCAATTGATGTTAAGTGACACAGCTAGGAAGTGTCTGAGATCAGATTTGTCCTCCTGTTTGTCAAGGCCTAGCTCTATCCATTGAGCTAACTAGTTGTCCTACACTTTTTAAAAACCTACTACAGGCATACTCTGGCTAATAATAATTGGTTCTGCAAACATATCAGTTTAAGGGAGAACAGTTGAACATAGGCTCAGAGATTTAGAGCTCAAAGGGGCCTTCCCTCTGATTATCTTCAATTTATCCTGAAATTGTACAGAGCTGTTTGAATGTTGTCTTCCTCCATTAGCTGAGTCTCTTTAGAGCAGGGAATCCATTCTGCCTTTGTGTCTCCAGTGCTTAGCACAGTCTCTGACACACCAAACACTGAAAAAATGTTGAATGACTTGACTAACCTTACTAACTAACGGTATTCTAGACTAGTGGTGTCAAACAGTTAGAAAATTATTCATACTGGCGCATATTAACTTAGGAAACTACAAATTAATGTTATCTAATGTTGTATTTCATTTTTATTTAGTTAAAAATTTCCCAATTACATTTTAATCTGGTTCAGCTGCACTCAGAAAGTAGCCAGCAAGTGGCCACAAGTTTGACACCTCTGTTCTAGACCAACTTCCCATTATGGAGATTAGGAAAACAAAGAAGCTAAGTAGGCTGCACAAGTGGGATTTGAATCCAGTGTTCCTTCTACTGTATTAGGCTTCTGTAAAATTTGGTTAGATTTGGCCATACTACATTAATGAAATTGTAAACCCACACTGGCAGGAAGGACACTACTAAGGGAGAAGCGGTTGACCTTACATATAAAAATTCAATCATATTAAGACTTATAGGGTATTTTTAAAACAAAAGGATTTTTTGGGGGGTGGGGAGGAGGAGTTGCTTTACTTGCAATAGGATTCTTGAATGTATCTAGGTCCACCAATACATTTAAAATCTTACTCGACTGACAAATATTTGACAGTTTTTAAGAATACAAAATGACATGCATCTGTTGCAAAGAAATGGCATTTGAATAGAAACCATTTCAACTTGGATGCTTCATAGAACTAAATCTTTAGAAAAAAATAAATTCAATAAATCTGACTTAACTCAGCTTTCTAATATCCAGGTTTGTACTAAGCAAACTTGCTTTGTCAGTTTAATGGTTAGGAACACCAAGTCTACTAAATGCTCAGTCTAGTTGAGGGACATTCTATATCCTGCCAGCCTGGGGTGACAACTCAAGATGCTACAGAAAGTGAAGCATAGGAGTAACTATTACAAAGTGGCCATGGTTTAAAAAAAAAAAAAGCACCAGCCTGAAAATGAAGAGATCTGGTCCCAGCTCAACCACCTATTAGCTGGATAAGTATGGGCAACAGATGATTGTACTTCTTTGAAGTTCCAGTTTCCTAAACTATAAAACATGGATGCTACTACTGGTGTTCCTTGTAGCACATGGGGTTATGAAGATCAAATGAGATAACCCCATGCTCAGTGCTAAAAATGAATTACCATTTGTACTATTTTCTATACTGTGATATCAGAGAATGTCACAGAATAGTGAACTTCCAGGCCCCTTAGTCCTCTCTCATTTTATATAAGACACAGGTCCATAGAGAACTTTACTCACTGAGGTCAGGAGATGAATTAGCAAGAGAGAAGAAATTAACACTATGGATGGAGTTAAGGAGGTTCAGTTTGGAGAAGACTAGGGTTTAAAACCCATTTCTGACTGACAGGCAGATTCTTTCACCTCTCTGGTTTCATGGAGCTCACCTATTCCAACCTTATATACCAAGGCCCAGAAAGGTCTCGTCCAAGGTCACATGGATAGCAAATAAAAAAAGGTGGGATTCAAACCCAGGTCTTCTGACTTCAAATTCAGTGCTCTTCCTACTATATTTTTTCTGTAAAATAAGGATAATATTTGTACAGAGTTGTCATAAGGAAAAACATATAGGCTAGGCCCCTTGAATCTCTGACTTATTCTCTTTCCACCAATGCACAAATAAAAATTGTCTTTGAAATGACCCCTGGATCAGGTCAGGAAACTGTAGTATTAGGTTTGTCTCTAGGAGGGTATTGGGATGAGATGAATCAAAAGCATTAACTATATCTCACCTTCTGACAAAAAACAGTTTATATATGTTAGCAAGTCAGGCAAATCTCATTTCTTGTCTGGAGTTAAAGGCTGGGGACATGGAGAGATAAGCAGTCACGCCTAGTCCGTTTAGGTTACTTTATGTAACCACTTCTCGAGGACACTAGCCAGATACTAGCTAATATCTCCTTACTACTCCCCATCCTCCTTAACCCCAAAGCCTCAGAACTGGGCAGGGAGGGGGATTAAAGATAGACTCTGGGAAATGCTTCTTCACATTCCCAGCCCTGCAAACTCACTGCAGCAGGCACGTCGGGCTCAGCACCAGCTCCTACCATAGGAGGTGGGCCAAGGCCGAAGTTTGTACCTTTGTGGGTAGTGATTTAGGGGAGAGAAAGAGAGATTTCCTGCAGCTGCCTAGGCCCAGGTTAGTCGAGAGAAGGCCGACCCACAAAAGTGGTAAAGTAGAAGGGAGAAGAGGCTAGGGCTCCTAGAACAGTTAAAGAGAGGCAGGGTCTTTGCGGCACACACTACTCGTGGGGCGGGAGGGGAGAAGGCACGTGGTACCCAGGGACGCCGGGTCACGTCGACACCCGCTCCAGGAGAGCGGAGGGACAGTGAGGGGGCAGGTTGGCAAAAGGGGCGACGGATCACGTGGTCAGGCAGGGGGCTCGCGGGCCGGGGGGGAGGGGCTGGGGAAGCTGAGGCCGTTGGGAGGAAAATCTCCCCCCACCACCACCCTCACCTGTCGCCGCCCTCACAAGGACTCCCCCCACGCTACTCACCCTCGGGATAGAGGGCGGTGGGTCACCTAGGGCCGGGTGGGAGGGGGGGGAGGCAAAGGCAACGGCTGCGGCAGCCCAGGAAACCTCAGCCTTAAGACCGAGACTCGGGTTTGGCGTCGGTGGCGAGCCAGCGTGCGTTCCCTTTGTCCTAGGTACGTCATTTCCTCCGGCTGGGGGCGAGGCGGGGCCACGGATGGTGGTTCCGCCCATTGGTGGGCGTGGCGCACTCCCTGGCACCACCCACCGAATGGCCCCGCCTTTTAAGGAATGCCGTTTGCGTTGGGCGGTCTTGAGTCCTTCCTACTACTGTGTGTTGGGAGTCTCAGACGGTTTTTGCCACGTCTTAGGCTTCGGGGAAGGAGGAAAAGTGGACACAGCACAATGAAATGCACTTCTCTTTGCGATATCAGTCCGCAAAACGAGTGCACATTCTTGGCAAACTTATTGCCCGAGCTTGTGCAACGCACAAACGACTGCAGCCCAGGCGCTATCTGAACGGCGCAATATCAGAGAAGATGCTGTGTCGAACATAAATGTACTACTTAGCGCACTACCTCTTAGACAGCTGCAGTGCCCAAGAGATGCTGTATCAGAGCAAATGCAGCGTCCCAGCAGCTTCAATATTTGACAGGGAGCAGTTCTCCATCCACGAGCAGGTGCAATACCTGCGTGGCTGCAACACCAGTTAGGGACACAGGGTGGCAACACGAGCCTCGGGAGAACTGGGTTGGGAGTGGACCGTGTGCCACATGGCCCCTGCTCGGGTAGACTGGATCTCCCAGAAGTGAGGAGGAAGGAGAGGGTGTAACCCTTTCTCGCCAGGCATTCAGGCCTGGCCCCTAACAAGTCATGATTGGCTCAGAGCACTAGCACCTGTCAGGTTAATGAAAGGCAGAAGAATGGAGGAAAATGTCATCATTACATAGAGAAATTCACGTGCTGGGAAGAAAGGAAGAAGGGGGAAGAGCAAACAAGTTCTCACTTCTCAAGTGTTTGGGAAGGGATGGAGGAGAAGAGGTGCCAATTTGGATCATTGAAATCAGTGCTGATCATACTTTGTCATGGGATCATGAATGGGTTTAGATTGGTGTGTCCTTTGACTTAAGTGATTAACATTTGGGGTGGTTTTGTAATTCCACAGAATGGAGTGGCTGTGGGTACCTGACATAGTAACTACAACAAAGGGTTAGTGAGGGCTTTACCAAAGCTGCCCAGTATTCAAGGGGTTCAAATCTTTAATGGAGAGATGGGATGGCCTTCTAACTTTTCCCTTTAATCTATCCTATCCTTTAAAGCAGGGGTCCCCAAACTATCACTGGTGGGCCACATGCGGCCCCCAGAGGCCATTTATCCGGCCCTCACCACACTTCGGAAGGGGCACCTCTTTCATTGGTGGTCAGTGAGAGGAGCACTGTATGTGGTGGCACTGCAAAGTGGCATCGCTCACGTACAGCACTACTTCTGGTGACATAATCCTTTGTGTGGCGCCTTGTTCTGAGAGTAACTGAAGGAGAACGAGGCTCCGCGCACAGGATTATGTGGCTGCGCAATGGAACATCAGCATGGTGAGAGGTGATCTGGGGGAGGGGATTCCGCACTATGTATACTGCTGCCCGGTATAGTGGTGGTGTGCAAGGTGTGACAGGCCCATCACAGCCAGGGCTGCAGCCTCTGCTCTCCCAGACAGTGGTATACAGTGTCACAGGCCCAGTACTGCCTCCAGTAGTGTGCATAGGGATTTTTTTTCTTTTTTTTATAGTCCAGCCCTCCAATGGTCTGAGGGTCAGTGAACTGGGCCCCTGTGATAGAGGCAGTAGTAGTGCCTTTACCTTCTTTTCCATCTCCAGTCACCTGCTTTCCAAATACCTGTCACTTCTTTCCTCCTTCAGTCAACAATGCACATTTATTAAACCCTTACTATGTGCTGCCCCCCTAAAACCGCTGTATTCTGTCTCCTATCCCTAATCCCCTCTCTATTCATTTCTATCACCCTACCACCTCCTTCCTCTAAACCCCATCTACCCTACCACTTAATTTTACCATAAACCTTACAAACTCCTAACACTCTTTCTCTAAAACTCCTCTTTCTCCTGCACCAGCACTTCCTATAAATCTGGAGGGCCACCATTGTATGGTTTATCAAAGTCCTCTGTCTCTTACCCATTTCTGGGCTGGCATAGCGCAAAGGAAAAGATCTCTTTTCCCTTTCCCGTCCCATGAATGTTAAAGTACAAAGGATACTTTACCTGAATCCTAGATCTTTCACTCTCCTTTCATATACTTTCATATATAACCCTGGTAACACCTATATGCTTGTTTCTCTGACTTAAGCATTTCGGGGCTCCATCTTCCCTTTGCTTTGAAGAAGCAAAATGAGACAGCTCAACCTTGTCAATTCCTGAGCCACCAGATGCTTACTCTGGCTATTATTGCATCTCCAGGCCCCAAAGCCCTCTTTTGCTGGTTTACTTGGACAGGCAAGGGAGATAGCTACATGGGGGCCTAAAGCAGATCAAAGTCCATGTACCCAATTGACACTAATTATTCATAATTAGTTTTAAATTCCAAATTGGCTTGTTTTATCTTTCCCCAGCACCTGAGGGCATTATACATGACCCAGTTTGTAAATTTGAACTAGGGTTAGGGGATTGGGGTGGGGAAGAACATTCCAGAGAGAGGGAACAAAGATATGGAGGAAAGACTAAGGCAGTGACTATTAGTCTGGTTTGGCAAGAATGTAGGGCCTATATTATGGAAGCAGGTGGAGTTTTGGCAGAGAAGGAACTGGTGCTAGACTTAGATGGTCCCAAATGCAGTGAGTGAAGTTTTCTGAATAAGGGAGTGCTACAGGTCATAAAATGGTGATCTTTCTAAAAGATCTAAGAATCTGGCTATGTGGGATAGATATCAGGGAGAGGAGACTATAATCTAGTAAATGTCTAAATGGGGCAGCTAAGTGGCACAATGGATAGAGTGCTGGGCTTGAAGTTAGGAAGACATCTTCTTGAGTTCAAATGTGGCTTCAGACTCTAGCTGTGTGACCTTGAGCAGGTCATTTAACCCTATTTGCCTCAGTTTCCTCATCTGTCAAATGAATTGGAGAAGGAAGTGGCAAACCACTCCAGTATCTTTGCCAAGAAAACCTCAAATAGGGTCACAGAGAGTCAGATACAACAGAGTGTCTGAGAACAGGATGACTGACATTCTACCAGAACAATTCTTCCTGGTTCTTAGGAGGCCAGAGAGACTGAAGCCCTGCCAGCCAGATGGTAGGATTGAAGGGGAGCTTACACGGATCCAGTCCACTCAGCCTCCATCCCAGCACCCCTATTTCCTTCCCGGGTGACTTCAGGCAGATCTGTTAACTCCCAGATCATCACTTTTGTCATTTGTAAAACGAATGATTGTTAAACTAAAGGCACCCGAAGTCCCTTCTGGTTCTAAATCTATGATTCCATGAACTTTGTGTACCCTTCTAGAATAGCCCCTACTCTGCAGGGAGCTGGGTTCGTGCTGCCACCCTGTGGTCTAGGCCTAGATTGCACCGACTGAGAAAATGTTCTCACAGCCTC
Source organism: Monodelphis domestica (assembly GCF_027887165.1). Classification (NCBI taxonomy): domain Eukaryota; kingdom Metazoa; phylum Chordata; class Mammalia; order Didelphimorphia; family Didelphidae; genus Monodelphis; species Monodelphis domestica. The sequence goes on along the minus strand of NC_077227.1, from coordinate 462,868,707 downwards.
CCAGCTCAGTTTGGTTACGCCGGCCACCCTGGGGGCATGGAGGAGGTCATTCTTGCCCCTTGCGGGTGGGGGTTATGGGTGGGAAAGTGGTGAGCAGAGGGGTTTGAGGGCACCGATGCAGAGGGCTCCTTACCTTCACCAACCCCCAAGTTTGCAGTCTTAGGAACAAAAACTAGGGAGTTAGATGATGGGGAGCTCAGGACCACTGCCTGGATTCTCCCGTCACTAATCTAAGGAAACCTGGGCAGAGCCCCAGGGAGATCAAATTTCAGTCGGAAATCTCTCCTTCCATCCCTATGATGTGGCACTCACCACCAGAGAATGCAGAGAAAGCTGGATCCGTGCCCTAACCTTGGGAAGCTCCTCTAATGAGGGATGATAGACAGGAAGACTTCTGAACCCCCACAAAGCAGTCTCTCTCAGGAGGCCTTGTTGGATTAGGGCAAGTGGGTGCTGAGGCATTATCCCCAGGGAAACGAGGGACAGCAGTGCAGCCCAGCATCCAGATGTGTCTTGCTTTCAGAGTTAGCCTATGGGAAAATGTTTGTCCCTTTATCAATGAACTAATGAGAAATACCCTCCCTGTGGGCCTGTGTGGAAGAGTACCTGTTGCCCACCCTACCAAGCGGAGCTGCTTCAGAAGATTGGGCAAGAAGGAAATAGTCAATGACCTGAGCTCAATATTGATCTGGGGGTAATATGAAATACGGACTGTAATCATTGGAAAATTATGGGAACTGTCACCGGCTCTGTCCCTACCTCATATCTGGGAAATTTCCTAGCCTAGTCCAGCCGTCTGTATTTATAAGGCATAAGTAATCGACTTTCCTGTGAGCACATGGTTTATAGTAAAGTCAAATTGCAAAAGAGCCATAATGAAATGCTTGCCTCAGTCATCCCCCAACCTCCTCCTCCTCCTCTTTCTCGCACATGTTGGAAGTGCTTGGTGGTGGGAGGGGGTAACGACAGTTCTGCACCCCTCCTGCTGCATGTCACGGAGAGGGGAAGACGGGGAAAGAGGGAGATGTCGGTGTTCACTCAGGAGGCCTTGGACTTCATGGCTAAGAAACCTGGGTTTCTCCAGCCCCAGGTCACTCCTGTTGTCAGCTTCATGAAAAGTGACAGTGACCAACGCTTTGGACCCCCTCTGGATTTGGTCTGCTGCTAGCACAATTCTGATCCTGATGCTTCAAGCAGAGTTTCAGGCCCTGGCCACTGCTGTCTCCTTCAGACTCATCTCCATTCTCCATGGCTGATCCTGGTCACAGCCCAACAACACAAGGACCTGAATCTCAAGTCTGCATTCACCCATATAATGGGCAAATCCATTCCCTTTGCCATGTGTCTTACTTAGAAAAGGTAAGGTTTGGAATGGACTCTCCAAAGTCTCTCAAGGAAAGGAAGGGAGGAAATGAAGAAGGAAGAAGGTAAGGAGGGAAAGAAGGAAAGAAAGAAGAAAAAGAAAAAAGACAAAGGGTGAAAGGGGCAGGACGGGCTCATGCCCAGAGACTACAAATCAAACCCTTCAGTCTGTCTGCATGGCTTCCTGGGAGCAAACAAAAGTCTCCAAGTAAAGGAGAAAAGCAAATATGTTTACATCAGTCAGGTGTAGGTCAGCAGTGGTCCTATAGCCTTGAGCCAGGCACCACAGACAAGAAGGGTCCAGCTTAAAGGTTTGGGCTCCAGGTATGGGGCCAATGACCCCAGGGCCCAGAAGTCATCTCCCTGCTGCTCCTCTTCCATCTCCAGGCTGTTCCTAACTGAGCTCTCCCTGCCAGATGAGAGTCTTCTCTGTGGTTAAACCCTTTAGGGGAGACTCCATAGCTTGCTTGTCGCCTGTCCCAATGCCAAGCAAGCCTTCATGTAAATAAGTTCTGTCACAGCCTTAACTGAAATTAAAGCTCCTCTGAGAGTTGTTGCCACCAGCCTACTCTTTGTTCTCCTTATCACTTCTGGGCCATGTATCACCTACCTTCTTTCCATATTTCTTTTCATTAGAAGTTCATGCTATCTGTTTATAGGATTACCACTGTTTGCAGTCCCCCAGGACTGATTCTAATCCTCATAGTTGACTTCCCAGAAAATACTGGCACCTGGCTCCCATTTCACTTCCTCACCATGCCCTTTTGTGATCTTACCATCCTCCAAGGGAGGCATCACTAAGGGAAAGGGCTAAGTATGGAGTCAGGAAACCTGGATTGGCATCTTGATGTTTACTAGCAGGATGATGCTGAGCAAGTTACTTTACTACTCTGTGCCTTGGTTTTTTTCACCTGTAAAATGGGAAAAATAATGCTTGTATCACCTACCACACAGTTTTTGTGAGGAAAACATATTATAAACATTAGTACACCATAAAGATGTATTGGTAGAGTGATAATTCTTAACCTGGGGTCCATATCTGAACTTGAATGGGGGGAAGAAACCTTTATTTTAACAAAGCTTTACCTGAAATTTAGCATTTACTCCAATTATTTAAAAGCATGATTCTGAGAACTATTTATATAGTGATTTAAGGTTTACAAAGCACTTTACAGATATCTTATTTAAGCCTCAAAGCAACCCCAGAAGGTAGGTGTTATTATTATCCATTCTTTACAATGAGAAAAATGAGACAAAGGTTTAAGTCAACTTGCCCAGAGTCACACAACTAATAAGTATCAGAGGATAGATTTAAACTGAGGTGTCCCGGACTTGCACTCAATTCACTGTGCAAGTGGGCCTCCTGTAGGCTTTACCAGAATGCTATAAAAGTCCATGACACACAAAAAAGGCTAAGAACTACTACATTAGAGGGTTAGGCCTTGGATTAAGGAAGATCTGGGTTCATTTATTGCCTTTGACATGCTAGTCATGTGATTTATCCTCACAGTGTTTCCAGATAACACTCTCAGATTATGAGTTAGAGAGATGGTGTTGATCTATTTTGATAGAAGGAATTTCCACACAGGGAATTCCTGCCATTGATGAAATCACCAGTCCAGATCCCCTCTTCCAATACCTTCAGCCATGGTGAGGCCCAACAGCCACTATTGGTATAAAAATTTAAATAAAAAAATTAAGCCAAAACAAACCTTTATTCTGTGCTACACAGTAGTTGTAGCATCCCAGGTATATTCTCATCTTGAAAGTATTATTGATGTGCTGATATTGTAACCTGTGTGCTCATGTGTCAGACTCATGATCTTGTTACTTCTTGATTATTGTACTTCCAAATCTTCAGTCCAAAGGTCAAAAGAATTCCTGGGCAGGATATTAGCTGTCACGGGGTCCTAACTAATTCCTTGTTAGACCATATTCCATACCAAGTCATATGTTTGATTAACCTCCTCCTCTATGATTACGTGATTGTCAATTGAACCAGTGTTAAATCCTATGCCATGCTACATGTTCATTAGCTACCTACCATTATTCTTCAATAAAAGTTTGGGAACATGTGCAGATCCCTCTTAATACCATTAGAGAAGCAAGCATGATGGAGCCCATGTTTTTTTTTTAACTCCTTGTCTCTGAGTCTTTATTCCTTTCTCTCTCTCTCTCTCTCTCTCTCTCTTTCTCACACACACACACACACACACACACACACACACACACACACTATAAGTTGTTTCCTTGGTTGATTTTCAAGTATAGAGATAGATGAGGTTTTGATCACTATTGTAGTTGCCTGCAACCACAAATCCTGATTATTTCCAGCTAAAACTTTGACTCAGAAGATCCAAGGGGGCAGCTGGGTAGCTCAGTGGATAGAGAGCCAGCCCTGGAGAAGGGAGGTCCTGGGTTCAAATATGACCTCAGATATTTCCTAGCTGTGTGATCCTGGGCAAGTCACTTAACTCCCATTACCCAGCCCTTCCTGCTTTTCTACCTTGGAACCAATACACAATATTGATTCCAAGATGGAAGGTGAGGGTTTTAAAAAAAAAAATAAAGCTAGTATACCAGAAGAGGGCTTCTGAATCCACAGCTTTCCACCTCCAATTCCAGCTTCCTATCTTTTATATTATGCTGCTTTTCATTAAATGAAAACGACAGAATAGGAATGGGGGCATCATTTTGTCATGGATGTAGCTTAGGGCCCTGAAAGTTATATCCAAGATCAAAGCTCTTTTTTGGGATCAGCATGTATTCAAAAGCACAATCCACAAACCCCCTAGCTTTTTTCTCCCCTATTTTCAGACCCAAACCAATGGATACATGAATCCAAAGCAAAGACATTTAATTTTTTAAACTAGCCAGGAAAAATCATCCTATGTATACTGGGCAAAACAGCCCACAGAGTCCCAGGTCCCTGGTTCATAACCCAGAAATTTCACGTTCCTAGAGTTGTTTCCTGGCTAGAAAGTCTTTCTGCCTGCCAAGCTGCTGCTTGCTGCTTCCTTCAGAGCTGCTGATGCCCATTGCTGAGCACTCACCGTCTGGTTCTCTTCTGAGCTGCTGCTGTCATTGGGTCCTGATTCTCCACTAAGATGCTACCGCCACCCGTTGGCTGTCTGGTGAACTGCACCTGCTTCATTGCTTTTCCCCAACTTGCTAGGTAGCAGGATTTTTACAGCTCTTTTGTGAGCCTGTCTATAGCCTCAGGAAGATTTCAACCTATTTTTCCCCTCCCTTTTTTAAAGACTCACAGTTGCCCCTAGCCAGCACTATTCCTCCACTAATGCACTGTTGGTGGAATTGTGAATTGATCCAATCATCCTGGAGAGTAATTGGAACTATGCCCAAAGGGCTATAAAATGGTACATACCCTTTGATTTAGCAATGCCATGACTAGGTCTGTCTTCCAAAAAGATCTAAAAAAGGGAAAAGGACCTATTTGTACAAAAATGTTTAGAGCAACTCTTTTTGTGGTGGGATATCCATCGGGAATGGCTAAACAAGTTGTAGCATATGATTGAGTTTGGAGTGGCTCCTTTCCAAATTAACCATTAGCCACAGGGATATGTTATAAGTGTGCATGTGTTCATGGCCCTGTCTGCTGCTAATGGTGAGTCATTCTTGCAAATAAAATAAATATCAATAAATTTACTGCATAATATGCAAATTTTTGAGTGGTATTCCAAGAAATAAGTTTAAGAAGCAAAATAAGTCCTTAAGTTGATAATTCAGAAGTGAGTCTATATGGTTCCATTAACTTTGCTAGGAGAAATCTGAATGATATTCATATACTCTCCAATAATGTTTGCTGGTCTTTTCCAGTGTTCATATATAGGGATGATTTTTCCTTGTTATTTATATAGGTATTGTTATTTACCTTTCTATTTTTAATTTTTAATTTTTTTTAAGCCTTTACCTTCTGTCTTAGAATCAATTCTAGGTATCAGTTCCAAGGCAGAAGAGCAATAAGGCAATTGGGAGTTGAATGACTTGCCCAGAGTCACACAGCTAGGAAGTGTCTGAGTCTAGATTTGAACCCAGGACCTCTTGTCTAAGTATGGTTTTCTATTCACTGAGCCACCTAGAGATCCTACCTTGCTAATTTAAAAAATTAAGTGTCTTTGCCTTGAATTAATGTGTTCTCTGGATTAGTGTGATAATAGGAGAAAAAAAAGGTGAGGGTTTATGCACTATAATTTTGAATATATGCTGCTCCCCAAAAGACCTCACATCTGGATATAACTTTTAGAGGCCTTAAGATATATCCATGACAAAATTATGCCCCTCCCCTATTATGCCATTTCATGAAAAGCACAGATTTCCTGTAGGCCCATCTACCCCTTATACTGCTTTCTGGTATTTCACAAGGCTACCTGTTTGCAACATTTTGCCATTTTCTTAATGATACTTCGCTTATGTTTTAAATTGATACTGCTCTTGGCTGCCAAACTGCTCCAGTTGGCAAGGAGAGTTTGCTGACTAAGACAGTTTTTGAGGCCTTCCTGGTCTAGTGGAAAGAGGGTTCAACTTGTGGGTCAGGAGAGACCTGGGTTTAAAATCTTTCTCTGGCATTTGCCAGTTGTGTGACTATGTACAAATCTTTTAACCTCTTTGTACCTCCGTTTCCTCATCCATAAAAAGACTTTAATAAATATTTCTAGCATTCACTGGACAGTGTTGGTTATATCAAATGAGACAACACATGTAAAATGTCTCAAAAATTTTAACACAATCAAATCACATGTTTTCAAATGTCCATTTATACTATGATGTCAGCTATAACTATCGCTAAGCACTGGAGCTACAGTCAAAATGTGGCTTTCGGTTTACATGAAGAAGGTTCAGTCTTGGGAACTTCTCACCTAGATTTCTCTTTCTGTCATGCTCCTATTGAGGGTTTATTTTGTTTTCTCTGTGAACCTCAGAATTTCATTCATTTTATCCTCACCAGGGTTCCACAGAGAGCACCAGAATCTATCATAGTCCTTTTCCAATATATCCCACCACTGAATCCTACCACATGACGGAGGAAAAAAAGTTAAGCAGAAACAATCAATGCAGTGACAGTGTATGCAGCATTCTGAATCCATATTTTCCCATCTCTCAACTAGGAGGAGAAAAATGAATTTCATCATATTTCTCCCCCCCCCCAAATAAAGACTGGTTATTACAGTTAATCAGACCAGTAGCTTGCCAGTGTGTTTTTGTTTCTATTATTTTAGATATTATGTATCTTGATCTTTTAGTTATACTTACTTTATTTCAAATTAATTCACAAAAGTCTCATGTTTCTCTCTCTATATATGCCATGAGAAACACATGTCTGTGTGTTTCTCATGACATAGTAGTATTCCATTAAATTTATGAACCAAAATTTGTGCAGCCATTCCCTGGATGGTAGAGGACCTGCTTTGTTTACAGTTCTTTTTCTAGTATAAAAAAAGGCATCAATGAATGTTTAGTTATATATGGAGCCTTTTGGTCTTCAATCTCACTGGAGTCCATGTCCATTAATGAGATTCCTGAGTCAAGGGATAGGAATAGTTTAGTAACTTTTCTTCAGTAATTCTAAATTTTTTTTTTCCTGAATAGTGGGACCAATTCATACCTATATCAATAGTGTATTCATGTGCCTGTTTTCCCACAGCTCCTCCAGCATTGTCTTTTTGTTTACTTTTCATCGTCTTGATGGATGTGAGGTGAAATCTTAAAAGATATTTTAATTTGCATTTCTTATTAAGGATTGAGAACATTTTCCCCTTTATTTATAGCCTGCAATTATTCTTTTCAAAACTGTTCATATCCTTTTGATCACTTATGTATTGGGAAATGACTACTGGAAACGTTTAAATTTAGCTTGTGTCCAGGTCTCCTTATATCTTAGGCCTCATGTCTAGGTCTCTGCAAAAAAAGGAAAAGGCCCCTTCCTGTTCCTTTGCAAGCTTTCAGATTAACAATACATTGAATATAGGGCAGGTTTTATTTCATCTAATGAAAATGGCAAAGACTTTTACTTGAACCCATAAATAGTAAGAATAATTCTTTTTTCTCCTCTAGTAACCTTCATCTCTCCTCATCATCTAGCCTTAAAACACTACCCTAACGGGGATCTCTTTCCCCTTTGCAAGGAGAAAGCACTCAGGCTTTTTAAGAGAGTTGAAATTTTTTCTTCACTGGATCCCACCTTTCTAGGACCTGATAATAATCCTCTACAGAAGTATGGTACTATATGATTCCTCTCCCACAAGGGGAAAGCACTTAAAGGTTGCTAAAGAGTCAAGCAACCCTTTCTTCAAATGAACCTTACCTTTTCATTCACCTATACAATTCTTCAGATTTATAGCAGCACTCTGGTTGAATTCTCCCACTTCCCTGACCCCTGGAAAGGGGAAAGCATTCAGAAATGCTAGAGAGTGAAACAATTTGCCCCAGTGTTGAATCCGACATCTTGTAGGGACATAGACAGTCCTCTAGGTCTATAGCACCATCCTAGAGCAGAAACTTTTCAGCAAGTATTCAGGGCTCCTACAGAGGCAACTTCCTTTCCCTGGACTTATAAGAGCCACATAACTCTATTATTAATTAGGGGCAAAGTCTTGGCTTACTCTTCTACATCATGGCCTTATCTCCTGATGTTCCTTAGCACATTTTTCCTAGTCTCAATATTCCTCTCATTGGTCTTTTTAGTAAATTACTTAGTTTAGGCAGCTGTCTTGTCCAGGCAATGGACAGTGTGCTCTGGAGACTTGGTCCAGGAATTTCTCTCCTTTTCCAGAGATTCCTTACTGTCACATTGGCTTTATCTATTGTTATCTCTGGAGCTACATGGTTCCTTAATTACTTGGGTTTCCTGGAATGGCAGCAGGGTTGGGCCTGCTTGACTTCTATTTGGTTCATATTTCTGGTTCTCTCTATTGTTTTATCAAATTCTCCCTTTTAAAGACCAAATCCAAGGGCTTAACTCTGGTGTATGACTAGTCATGACTTAATTAATTGCCCTTAATATAAACTCTGAAGGCAAAGTGAGTTCACATTTTATCAATGCTAGAACTAAGTAAAAAATATGGGAATGTTTATATATTGTTTAGGGAGGTAGCTTCAATACCAGAAGAAACATGTTGTCATTTCAGATCATAGACTGAAGACTGGAAGAGATTTCAGGAGCCATCTAGTCCAACTCCATCATTTTACAGATGAAGAAGTCCTAAACAACTTAAATGACAAACCCAAGGTTGCAAAGGTAGCAAGATTCAGAGGTGGGATTTGAACCTAGGTCCTTTAACTCCAGAGTCACTGTTATTTTCATTGTATCATTAATCTTGGAGCAGGCTCCTCCTGGGCAAACGTAAAGAAACATTTTTCATTTTCAAAGTCCACAGCTTATTTAAATAGATCTAGTTAGAACTTTTGTAATTTTATGAAGTATGTTTTTCTTACTAATGAACAAACATTTAAGGGTCTACTTTGGTACCAGGCACTGAATGAGGCACTGAGAATATTAATACAAAAGTGAAACAACCCTTGCCTTCAAGGAGGATACATTCTATACGAAGAAACTATATATATACTTAATAAAAATATGCAAAGTAAACATTGGGGAATGGATAAATAAGTTGTGGAACAAAGATGTAATTTAATACTAGTGTGCTATAAGAAATGATGACTATGAAGAATTCAGAAGAAAACATATGAATTGATACAAAGTGAAGTGATCAGAACCAGAAAAATAATATATGTGCGTAAGTACCAACAGGCTGGTCAAGATCACATAAAACTTATCAGCTGCCACTCTAAAAAGCAAAGAGCATATAATACAATAATTGCCAAAAGGCAAAAGATATAGGCTTACAAGCAAAAATAATTTATCCAGCAAAATGGAGTTTAATCTCACAGACAGAAAAAATGAATTTTTAATTAATAGAGGACTTCTAAGAATTCCTTACAAAAAAGTTCAAAGCTGAAGAGAAATGTTGTAATGCAAATACAGAATAAAGAGCAACATAAAATAGTAAATACAAGTGAGCAATTGGGAAATCAAATCAACAAGCATTGCCTCCATGTGAAGTGCTGGGAATATAAAGAAAGCCAAAAACAGATTCTACTCTCTAGGAGATCACGGTCTAAGGAGGCAAGATAACATGCAAAAAAATACATAGAAACAAAGCATATACATGATAAATTAGAGATAATCTCTGGGGGGAGCAGAGCCTGGAAGACAGCTAGGTAAGCCAAGGAGCTGAGATTGAGAAGGGGATGAATAGGAGACAGCCAGTGAAAATGCAGAGAGTTGAGCAATGGAGCAAGGAATAACCAAGAGGCCAGTATTGCAAGGAAGGAAGGAAGGAAGGAAGGTAGGAAGGGGTCAAGTTATGAAGGGCTTATAAAAGACAAGATTTGTATATTTGTAAACTGTGGACATAAGGAGCTACTGGAATTTATTGACTAAGGGTTAGCATAATCATACCTATACTTTATTATTTTTTAAGTTTATTTAATTAATTTAGAATAGTTTTCCATAGTTACATGAATCAGGTTCTTTTCCTCCCTTCCTCCCACTCTCTTCCTGTAGCCAACGAGCAATTCCACTAGGTTTTACATGTCAGACCTATACTTTAGGAAGATCAGTTTTACAGATGAATGGAAGATGGACTGGAGTAGGGAAGAGAATTGAGGCAGGAAGACCAACTAGATGGCTACTGCAATAATCTAGAGTAGAAGCAATGGCAGGGGTATCAGATAGTTCTATCTGAGAGTTGTCTTTTTTTTTTAAAAATAAAAACCCTTACCTTTTGTCTTGGAGTCAATACTATGTATTAGCTCCAAGGCAGAAGAGTGGTAAGGGCTAGGCAATGGGGGTCAAGTGACTTGCCCAGGGTCACACAGCTGGGAAGTGTCTGAAGCCACATTTGAACCCAGGACCTCCCATCTCTAGGCCTGACTTTCAATTCACTGAGCCACCCAGCTGCCCCCTGAGAGTTGTCTTGAAAGTAGAAGTGACAGGATTTGCCATCTTACTGGGTAAGAGGGATAAGAGAGTAAAAAGTCAAGGATGACACCAAGGTGTGAATCTTGGTTCCTGAGAGGATGATGGTGTCTTTAATTGTAATAAAGAAGTTAGGAAGTGGGAGAAAGTTTAGGAAGGAAAGATAATAGATTCCATTTTGGACATGTTGAATTTAAGACATCTCTGGGACAACCAGTTCAAGATGTCTAATAGGTAGTTGGACAAGCAAGAAGAGAACAGAAGGGAGGTTTTGGCTGGTTAGGGAACATCTACATAGAGACTAAAAGTCTTTATAAAGATGAGATGTTTGCATTCTAATGGGGCAGGGAAGAATATAGCAACCATCCCCTAAAAACCATAATCTCAGGAATAAGAGAGCCAAATAAGATAATATGTCAGGAAGTGATTTTCATTAGGCTTTGATGATCTTAAGTACAGGGAATAGGATATCTTAGGGGAAAAAAAGCGAAGGAATTGGGAGGGGGGAGTACTTATCTTACATTATCAGTGGGTACAAATATAAGTCTATAGAAAAAAGGGGTGTGCAGGTATTATTCGAATCTCCTTTTTATCTGAACTTGTCAAGTGAAGGTAGAACAAATACACAGAGCTTGGTATGTAATATATTTAATTTAACAGGAAAACAGGAGGAAATAGCAAAAGGGAAAAGAAAGGGAATAAGAGGTAGGGTAGATTTAGGAAAATATTAGTCTTCAGCAAAATAAACCCTAAATTTGTGGGGGGGGTATCGTGAAGATGGGTTCAAGAGGAAAGAAAGGGCAAAAATCTGACTAGGTTCTGGAGGAGGGGAAGAGAAGAGAGGCAAGAGAATGGAAGTTATTATTTATAGGAAGCATTGATCATTGGTGCTGAGCCTACTCCTTCATGCTCCATAACCTTCTTCTATGTAAAGAGGTGATGGGGAGCAAAGACAATAAAAATTATATGAAAATTGGATGAGGAGAACATATAAAATTTAAAGATTCTGCATAAGCAAATCAATGCAATATAAAGAAGGGAAGTGGTTAACTGGGGAAAATATTTACAGAATTTACATTTCTCTAATAAAGGTCTCATTCCAAAACATATAAGGAATTTGATTAAAATGACTAGAATAAGAGTCATTCCCTAATTGATAAATGGTCAAGGATATCAACACAGAATTCTCAAGGGAAGACATCTAAGCTATCTATAAGCCATTTGAAGTAATTCTTCCAAATCATTAATAATTAAAGAAACACAAATTAAATTAACTATGAAGCTCCACTTTGAGAAAGCTGACCTAAAATAAATAAATAAGTAAAGAAAGGAAGGAAGAAAGGAAGGAAGGAAGGAAGGAAGGAAGGAAGGAAGGAAGGAAGGAAGGAAGGAAGGAAGAAAATTACAACTATTAGAATGTTTGGAAAAATAGGCACACTGAATTAACTATTGTTGGCAGTACTGGGAATTGGAATAGCCATTCTGGGAAGCAATTTGGAACTATGCTCAAAGTGTTACTAATCTTAACATATTCCTTGACCCAGCAATATCACTATTCAGCCTATATCCTAAAAAATCAAAGAAAAACCAAAAGTTCATAATAGCTCTTTTTGTGACAGCAAAGAATTGAAAGCTAATGGGATATCCCTCAAATGAGAAATGGCTAAACAAAGTATGGCATATAAATGTAATGGAAAACTATCATACTGTAACCTGAAAATTTCAGAGAAACATGAGAAGACACATGGACTGATGCAGAGCAAAATTAATAGAACCAGAAGAACAATTTATACTATATCAATATTATAAAAACAATTTTGAAAATCTTAAGGATCAGGGGCAACTAGGTGGCACAGTGAATAGCACACCAGGTTGGAGTTGGGAGGACCTGAGTTCAAATATGGCTTCAGAAACTTCCAAGCTCTGTGACCATAGGCAATTCACTTAACTTTGTTTGCCCAGACCTTGCCTTTCTGTTGTAGAGTTGTTGATAAGACAGAAAGTAAGGTTTTAAACTTTTTAAAAATAAAAACAAAAACTTAAGGACTATGATCAATCATGATTTCAGACAGCCAGTGATAAAGCTTGCTTTCACCTTCTGACAGAGAGGTCATGCACTAATGTGCAGAATGACTAATGAGAAGTTTTCAGACATGGCCAGTATAGGAATTTCCTTTCCTTGACTAGTTTATTTGTTAAAGGGATTTTTCCCCCACGGTGGGATAGGAGTTTTATGGGAGAGGAAAAAACCAAATATTTTACAATTGAAAAATATAAAATTACACTTTAAAATATTACCTTTAGTACAAAAGAAAAAAGAATGTATGCAATGAGTACAACATATGCAATCAGTCAATAGAAGGAATATTATCACCAAAAATATCAACACTGAAGAAGATACATGAGAATGCGCATTCCTTCCTTCTTTATGGAAGTGAATTGTTATAGGTATAGAATCAGACTTAGTTGATGTGCTAGTTAGTTTTGTTGAAGTGATTTTTTCCCTCTCTTTTTAAAATTCTTTGTTAAAAGGGATGTCTAGAAGAGAGAAGGATATTTCATAACGTGAAACCACTAAAAACTATTAAAAAAACAAAAATATCAATAAAAACCTTAAAATTTTAGAATAACAACAATGCCAGTAAAGTATCAGTCTACAAAACTGATCCACAAAATTATATAGCATTTTTATAACAAAATCTAGGAGGCAATAATAGAAACATACCATTCAAAAAACACAAAATACATAAATAACAACTTAAATGGCTGAAGGAATTCAGTGCTCATGGATGGGCTGTACCAATACAACAAAAATGATAATACCAAAGTTAATTTATAAATTTGATGTATAACAATAAAACTTTCAATGGAATACTTTATAGAACTAGGCAAAGTAATAATGAAATTCATTTATTTAATCAAGAATATCAAGGGTATAATGAAAAAAGAAATGTAGGAAAGAAGGCAGAATAGCATTTCTAGACCCCAAAGTATATTATGAAGTAGCTGTCATCAAAACCATTTGGTACTGCTTATAAAAGAGAAAAGATGATCATTGGGAAAACTAGAGAAGGAAGAATCAGAAATAACAACTCAAAAGCCAACATTTGCTAAACACAAAACCAAAAATTACCTAGAAAAGAACCCCTTAATTTGACAAGAAATGAAAGGCAATCTGGAAGAAATTAGGGTTACACCAATATCCTACACCACATTCCTCAATGAATTAAAAATGAACATGTGACCTGAATATGAAATATTCTACCATAAATTTTTTTTAAAAGATCAGAAATTTAAAGAAAAAAAGATAATTTATTTTTCATAGTCAGTTGGCAAACATTAAATTTTCATTGTATATCAGGCACTGTGTTAAGTTCTGAGGATATAGAGAAAGGCCAAACAAAGCCTGATCCCTGACCTCAAAAAGTACACAATCTAATAGAGGAAACACTATGAAAATAACTATATACTTACAAGATATCTATAGTATAAATGCAAATTAATCTTGGAGGGAGGAAACTAGTAAATTGAGCAAACTGGAAGGGCTGACAACAGAAGCTAGATTTAGGCTATATCTTTAAGGAAGCCAGAATGCTGAGAAGTAGAGTGCAAGGAATAGCAAGTAGAACAGTGTGCCTGGATTATAGAGAGAAGGATAAACAGAAGAAAATACAATGGAGGTAATATACAGTAACCATAACTTTGAGTGTGAATGGATGAACACACTCCTAGAACAGAAATGGATATCAGAATGAACTAGAAATTGGAATCCAATAATGTTGTTTATAAGAAACATACTTGAAACAGAAAGCCAGAGTTAAAATAAAGAGCTGGAGCAGAATCTATTATGGTTTAGTTGAAAAAAAAAAAAAGAATGACAGGAGTAGCAATCATGATCTCATACAAAGAAAAAGCAAAAGTTGACCTAAATAGAAAAAAAAAAAACCCTACATTTCACTAAAAGATACTATAAACAATGAAGTATTATCAATATTAAAGATATATACCATATGGCATAGGATCTACATTCTTAATGGAAAAGTTAAATAAATTACAGAAGGAAAAAGATAGTAAGCCTATACTCATGGGCGGAGGGGCTCAATTTTCCCCTTTCAGAACTAGATAAATAATACCATAAAATAAATAAGAAAAAATGAAGATGAATAACATTTTAGAAAAATTAGTTATGATAAACTTCTAAAGAGAAATGAATGGAAATAAAAAGGAGCATAACTTTTTCTCAGTTTTACATAGCACCTTTATAAAGACTGACCATGTATTAGGAAATAAAAATCTCATAAACACACAAATGCACAAGTATTAACTGTACCTTTTCAGATCATAATGCAATAAAAATTATATTCAATAAAAATCTTGGAAGTATAGATTAAATTAATTAGAAAATAAATAATCTAATCCTAAAGAATTAGTATATCAAAGAACAAATCATTGAAACAATAATTTCAATAAATATAATGACAACAATGAGACAATATACCAAAGCTTGTGCAATATAGCCAAAGCAGTATATGGGGAAAATTTTATATCTCTAAAATGCTTATGTCAATTAAAAAGAAAACAAGCAGATCAATATATTGAACAAAATAAATTAGAAAAAGAACAAATTCCAATTAAACACCAAAATAGAAACCCTGATAATCAAAGGGAACAATAAGACTAAAAGTTTAAAAACAACCACAGCAAATAAAATAAAAGTAGGAGCTGGTTTTATGGGAAAAAAATCAATAAAATTGATAAACCACTGACTAATCTGCTTTTAAAAAAGGAAGAAAACCAAATTTTAAAAATCAAAAGTGAAAAAAATGAACCACCAATGAAGAAATTAAAACAATATTATAAGCCACTTTGCCTAATTATATGCTAATAAAACTGATAGTATAAGAGAAATGGAAGAATATTTATAAAAATATATATAGGTACCCCTCCCCGGAGTCCTATATTATTTATGTGTGGGTGGGTGAGCTGAGAAGGAGAATGGAAGCTAGAGGAATATGGATGTGAGTTAGATAAGGCAGTCAGGGCAAGAGACCAGGAATTAAGACTCAGAGACCAAGTTAAAACACCTGGGGAAATTCGAGCTCTGTAATTACCTCTCTAGAAAGAGAAAGCAAGCAGAGAAATTATAAGTATGAAGACCAAGAGAACCTGCATGGAGCTGAAAGCTCTGAGACATTCCCTATGAGCCACATGGCCAAGAGATTAATGGGAGATGTGCAGGCCAGACACAAGGAACATAATAGGCCACAGCAAGATCAAGATTGTAAGAGGTAAGAGGGAGAGCAAACACTGTGAGAGCAAGAGGTATTAAGAGAAGAGGAGGGAAGAGAGAGAGGAAGTGTAAACATAAGATAGCTAGTAAGACAGAGTTTCGTGCTAGTTCCCCAGTATTTATTGAAGGTTTTAGGAATGTGGAGCAAGGAATATGTAACATAACATAGGCTTTAACATTGGTTGAATTGACAATGATGAGATCAAAGAGGTGGAGATTAATCCAACCCCTGCTTTGCAAATGAGTGTAGTCCGCCCTAATTGAATGGCACTTTGCAAATGAAAGTTATAATTAACAATTGAAATTAACATGCTCTCTCAGCTCTGCTTCAAACTCCAATTCTCAAGCTAGCACTCTACTTTTTATCCCTAAACTAATAAAACAATATTTATTTTCTAATATCATCCTTATACCCTATACCTAAACTGTTACATTACCTTTATAACTAAACTCCTTATCCTATTCTATATCTAGTCTTTATCCATGATACATACAATAAATATGTACATAATTACAAGAATTTCATTATAAATATGTAGATATATTTATATGTATACAATTATATTAGTCATTTTTATTCCTATCTATACCCTGAAATTAAACAAAATCTACAGATATTTCTATTCATTTAATACCTTATTGAGCTAATATTAGCTATATACTTATTTACCATCAATTTTTCAACAAAAAGACTCCCATTTATCTACATGGGGTCGGTAAATATATACATCGTGTTGTAAAATATGTTACCTATTTATGTGTAATGTTGGATGCACATACTTACATTCCTCCCCAAGTTCCTCTTCTCAAGTTGACTGATGAAAATCTCTTCTCTCTTCCATATATGTGTGTGTTGCATGCACTAAAATATGAATATGTTTATGCATTTTTGGCACACTTCATCTTACACATGTCCTGTTTCCCATCTGTCCTCTTCATATTTATAATTTTACAGTCTTTGCAGTCTCTATTGGCTTTTCAGCTTTACAGTCTTTCTCTTCTGCTTTTTCTCCTCCTTCTGCTGTATCTCTTCTTTCTGCTTTTCCTGTGGACTGGTCTGTCACTTCCGCTGCCAAGGTTTCCTTGTGAACTTTTTGCTGGTCGTCTAGATTTGTTCTGATGAAATTCTCAGTTTTCTTCTTCTTCTACATCATTCTCAGGTATTTCTATTTCTCCATCTCCATCTCCTAATTCTATTTCTGTCTGAATTTTCCCCTCATTATCATTCTGATCACTATTTTCACTCTGATTTTTCCTATTTCTGTGAGCTTTGCTATTTCTGTGAGTCTCATCAATTTTTATATTTGAACAGTACACCCAAGCATCTTTCCCACTAACTTATTGCTGTGTGGATCATTAACAAAACCTCATATGGACCATTCCATCTATAGCAGATTTTCTAAAGTTTTTTTATAAAAACTTTGTCTCTTATTCTATATCATGTAAGGAATAGTCCAGAGGAGCAGTTTGTTGAATTATATCCATTTCATGGAGCTCTCTCAGTTTATTTTGCAATGATGTTATGTAATTTGCAAGTTTTATATCACCCCCCGCCCCCCAACATGGAAACAAAATTTGGTTGACACATTCTAGCTTGTAATGGGGCATGGTCATATAACATTTCAAATGAAGAGATGTGCAGATCTCCACTCAGTCTTGTTCAGATATAGAAAAGCACCAAGGGCAAAATTTCAGGCCATTTTAGATGAGTCTCTGCACTGACTTTGCCTATCATTGTCTTAATTCACTAGGGCATGTTCACTCTTTCTACCTGTCCAGAGCTCTGAGGATGGTAAGGAGTATGACAACTGGCTTTGATTCCCAAATTTTCATAAACCCCCTTTAAAACAGTTTCTGAAAAATTGGCTTCCTTGTTCGGAATCCAAAAATCATGGTACCCCAAACCTAGGTATTATTTCCTTTAATAGTGCTTTTACTACAACTCTTGAATTGTTCTTATGTATAGGAAATGATTCTGGCCATCGTGTCAACCTATTGACAATTACTAGACAGTATTTGAACTTCCTACATTTGGGCAAGTTTATGAAATTGATTTGAATGCTTTCAAATGGAGTATAAGCTAAAAGTCTACCTTCAAAACTTTTTTTCTTAAATACTCCTTGATTGTATATTTCATGCAAACAGTACACTTTCCACAGACCCTATTAGCAATGGCTGTAATTCCAGGTGCCAGCCAAAATCTCCTGACAGTATCAATCATAGCTTGGGCTCCAAAGTGTCCTTTCTCATGAATAGCATTACAGACATGAAAAAAAGAACTGGGCTTCCTTGTGTCCGAGAACCATATTTCACCAACATCCTTAGCATCAAACTTTTCTATCCATGTCTAAACTTCAGAATCATTGTAAGCTTTGGTGAGATCTGCTTCTTCAGTGACAGTGAGAGCCAAGACATGCACTGGTCCTCTTTGGGCTGAAAATTTAGCTGTTATATCTGCCCTAAAATTTCCATTGATTGTATTTCATGCAAATAGTACACTTTCCACAGAACCTATTGGCAATGGCTATAATTCCAGGAAGGCAGGACTGATTCAGTACTGGGAAAACTATGACCATAAATTACCATATTAATAACAATAACAACAAAAATCATATTATCCTATTAATAGGTGCAAAAAAAATTTGGAAAGTAGAATGCCCACTCATATTAAAAAACACTAGAAAATACAGGAAAAAATTAAGCCTTTCTTAAAATGATAAATAGCATCTATCTAAAACCAAGAGCAGGCATTATATGTAATGAGGATAAAGTAAAAGCCTTCCCAGTAAGATCAGAGGCAAAGCAAGGATGTCCATTATCACTATTATTCTTTAATATACTAAAAGTGTTAGCTATGGAAATAAAACAAGAAAAGGAAATTGAAGGATTAGGAATAGGCAATGAGGAAATAAAACTATTGCTCTCTGCAGATGATATAATGTAATTCTCAGAGAACCTGCAGGGATCACTAAAAAACTAGCTGAAATAATTAACAATGTTAACAATATTGCAGATACAAAATGAACTCGAATAACCAGCATTTCTATATATTACTGAAAAATTCCAGCAGGAAGAAATAGAAAAAAAATTTTCATTAAAAAATTCCATATAATTATGCATTATAAGATACTTGGGAGCCTACTTGCAAAGATAAACCCAGGAACTATAAGAACACGATTAGAAAAATACTTCACAAAAATGCAGATCTAAATAATTCAAGAAATATTTGTTGCTTATGGATAGGCCAAGCCAATATAATAAAAATGGTAATTCTATTTAAATTAATTTGCTTACATAGTACCATAACAATCAGAGTAACAAAGAATTGTTCTATGAAATGAGAAAAAATAATAGATTTCATCTGGAAGAACAAAAGATCAAGAACACTAAGAATGGGGGGAAAATATGAAGGAAGGTGGACCAGTAGTAGATTTTAAACTACAGTACAAAATGGCAATCATCAAAACAATCTAGTACTGGCTAAGAAATGGTGGAATAGATTAGGTATGCAATATATTATAGAAAATGATTATAGGAATAAAATGCTTGATAACCCCAACGATCCAGGAATTTGGATCAAGAACTCAAATTTGGCAAAAATTGCTGGGAATAATAGAAAGCAACTTGGCAGAAACTAGGGCTAGTGAAACATCGCACACTATATACTAAGAGAAAGTAAAAAAAAAAGAATTAATGGCCAAACAAGAGATAGATTAAAATGGATAATTTTGATTATGTTAAATTAAAAGTTTTTTGCACAAACAAAACCAATGCAACCAAAATCAAAAGGAAAGAAACAAGGAACTAATTTTTACATTGAGTTTCTCTGATAAAAGCCTCATTTCTCAAATACACAGGGGAATAAGCCAAATTTATAATAATAGGAGCTATTTTCCAATTGATAAATGGTCAAAAGATATAAATAGGCAATTCTCAGAAGAAATGAAAACTACCAATATTCATATGAAAAATGCTATAAATCACAAATAAAGAAATACAAATTAAAACAATTCTGAGGTACCAATCCATACCTATTAGATTGGCTAATATAACACAAAAAGGAAAATGACAAATGTTAGACAAGAAATGGAAAAATAGAGACATTAATGCACTCTTCAAGTTGTGAACTAGTCCAACAATTCTGGAAAACAATTTGGAAGTATACCCAATAATTCCAAGCAATACAATTATATTTGTTCTGCATCCCCAAGAGATTAAAAAAGGAAAGGAAAAGGGCATATATGTACAAAGATGTTTATAGGAATTCTTTTTGTGTTGGCAAAGAATTTAAAAACTAAAGGAATGTTTATCAACTGGGGAACAACTGAACAAGTTGAGGTTTATGGCTGTGATGAAACACTATTTGTCCTTTAAGAAATAATGAGAGGTAAACCCAAAGATCCCAGCTTTTGGGACAAAAATCCACTATTCGATAAAAACTGCTGGGAAAATTGGAAGACAGTGTGGGAGAGACTAGGAATAGATCAACACCTCACACCCTACACCAAGATAAATTCAAAATGGGTGAGTGACTTAAACATAAAGAAGGAAACCATAAGTAAATTGGGTAAACACAGAATAGTATACATGTCAGACCTTTGGGAGGGGAAAGGCTTTAAAACCAAGCAAGATATAGAAAGAATCACAAAATGTAAAATAAATAATTTTGACTACATCAAACTAAAAAGCTTTTGTACAAACAAAACCAATATAACTAAAATCAGAAGGGAAACAACAAATTGGGAAAAAATCTTCATAGAAACCTCTGACAAAGGTTTAATTACTCATATTTATAATGAGCTAAATCAATTGTACAAAAAATCAAGCCATTCTCCAATTGATAAATGGGCAAGGGAAATGGATAGGCAGTTCTCAGATAAAGAAATCAAAACTATTAACAAGCACATGAAGAAGTGTTCTACATCTCTTATAATCAGAGAGATGCAAATCAAAACAACTCTGAGGTATCACCTCACACCTAGCAGATTGGCTAACATAACAGCAAAGGAAAGTAATGAATGCTGGAGGGGATGTGGCAAAGTAGGGACATTAATTCATTGCTGGTGGAGTTGTGAACTGATCCAACCATTCTGGAGGGCAATTTGGAACTATGCCCAAAGGGCGACAAAAGAATATCTACCCTTTGACCCAGCCATAGCACTGCTGGGTCTGTACCCCAAAGAGATAATGGACACAAAGACTTGTACAAAAATATTCATAGCTGCGCTCTTTGTGGTGGCCCAAAACTGGAAAACGAGGGGAAGCCCATCAATTGGGGAATGGCTGAACAAACTGTGGTATATGTTGGTGATGGAATACTATTGTGCTCAAAGGAATAATAAAGTGGAGAAGTTCCATGGAGACTGGAACAACCTCCAGGAAGTGATGCAGAGCGAGAGGAGCAGAACCAGGAGAACATTGTACACAGAGACTAATACACTGTGGTATAATCGAACGTAATGGACTTCTCCATTAGGGGCGGTGTAATGTCCCTGAACAACTTTCAGGGATCCAGGAGAAAAAAAACACCATTCATAAGCAAAGGATAAACTATGGGAGTGGAAACACCGAGAAAAAGCAACTGCCTGAATACAGAGGTTGAGGGGACATGACAGAGGATAGACTTTAAATGAACACTCTAATGCAAATACTATCAACAAAGCAATGGGTTCAAATCAAGAAAACATCTAATGCCCAGTGGACTTATGCGTTGGCTATGGGGGGTGGGGGGGAGGAAAAGAAAATGATCTATGTCTTTAACGAATAATGCTTGGAAATGATCAAATAAAATATATTTAAAAAAAAAAAGAAATAATGAGAGGGATGACTTCAGGTTATATTATAACAATAATCAACTGTGAAAGGCTTAGCTATTCTGATCAAGACAATGATCCGAGATTCATGATAAAAAATGATGTCGACCTCCAGAGAGAGCTGATAAACTCTGAGTGCAGTTTGAAGCATACTTTTTCATTTTTTATTTTTTGGGGTTTTTTTTCAGGCTAATATGGCAATGATTTGCATGACTTTACATATTTTAATGATTTTAATTGATATTGCTTACCTTCACCATGGGGAAGAAAGGGGCTGGAAGGAGAGAGAGAATTTGGAATTCAATTTTTTAAAAAATGGAAGCTAGATTAAGAATATGAGAAGAAAAGGAAGAAGACAAAAGAAGCATCCCTGCCATTCCTTTTTTAAAAAATGGGAGACCATGGAAGTGTATATGTTGTCAGACTTTTTTAATATGCTGCTTAGTGTTGCAGAACCTTTTGTTCTTCCTTTCTTCATACTTTATTATAAGGAATAACCCTTTTTTGAGGAGATGGATAGAATCCAGTGAACATATAAATGATGTAATAACAAGATAACATTCACTTAAAAAAAACTTTAGAGGTTATTTCATGGTGAGGGGTGGCATTAATTGGGAAAGATAAGAAAGCTTGCATGTAGGAGGTGAAATTTGAGCTGTGTTGAACCAGAGAGTTGAACATGAGAGTTGCTTCTGAATAATCCTCACATGGGTAACAACTAATTTTCTGTCAGCTAGTGTGGATACAATTTCATTTTTTTTTGTGATGCAACTCAGTTACATCTCATCATAACTCTCTTCTTGAAGAAATTATTCATAATATATAGGTATTAAATTTCTCAGTATTCTTTAGGTCTGTGATCTCTATCATTGCTTAATCCTGAGCCATGTTTTCTAGTCTATTTTCCCATCCTCTCCTAAACCCACCTTTCCAATGAAATTATCAGCTACCAAGATCTATTTTTGACTTTATTTGGTTGATTGTTTCTATCAAGTCCTTTACAGAATTCCTATGCTTCTTTACCCTCTACACCAGAAAGTGACACAAGCTTCACCTTTCTTTATGCCGGTCTTCTTGCCTATGGTAAATGAATAATTAGTTATTGCTGGATGAGATGGACCAAATGCCCCATGAAATAAGTTTTCTGTCACTGTTGGGTACACAAGAGAACCAACCTCTAACTCACTTATTTGCTTTCTTTAAGGCCATTGGACATCTTTTCATTTGGCTCACATTTTCTTATGTCCTTGTCTTTCATTTTTAGTATTATGACTGTGGTTCATTTCCTACAGAAGTTTATCAGGTCCTTGGTCTTGGTCATTGTACAAAAAATCCACACTTGGAATACTGTGGAGAGTTTTTGACTGAACCTATGATGGTATATAGAGTTTTTCAGAAGGAACTCTCATTACCTATAGAGATCAGAACTTTCTCAGCAATTTAGAGAGTTGCCTGGGGAACTCTTGAGGATAATTGATTTGCTTGGGATCATAAGCCAGTATGTATTAGAGGTAATTCTTGAACCCAGGTCTTCCTGGGTAGTGGATTGATGGAATAAGTTAGGTAATCAATACACAGTAGTTACCTAGTGTTATATAAACTGAAAGATCCAAGCTTTTGGGGGGGGGGGATCACTGACAAAAAACTGCGGGGAAAATTGGAAAACAGTATGGCAGAAACTATGAACAGACTAACATCTCACTATATACCATGACAAAGTCAAAATGGATACTTGGTGTAGAAATGAAGTGGCATCATAAACAAATTAGAGAAACATGGAAAACTTTGCCTGTCAGATTTATGATAAGGGAAGAATTTATGACCAGACAAGACATGGAGAACATTACAAAAAATGAAATGGATAATTTTGATTATGTTAAATTTAAAAATTCTGTACAAACATGCAACCAAGATTAGAAGGGAAATAATAAATTGGGAAAAACATTTTATAGCAAGTGTCTCTGACAAAGGCCTAATTTCTCAGATATAGAGAGGACTGGAACAAATTGATAAGAATACAAAGCATTCCCCAGTTGATAAATGGTCAAAGGATATGAACAGGTGGTTCTCAGAGGAAGAAATTAAACTATCTATAATCATATGAAAAAAATGCCCCAGATCTCTATTGGTTAGAGAAATGCAAATTAAAACAACTTGGAGACACCATCTCATGCCTATCAGATTGGCTAAAATGAAAAATGATAAATGTTGGAGGGGATGTGGGAAAATTGAGACACTAATACATTGTTGGTGGGACTGTGAACTGATAACTGTACTGGAGAGCTATATGGAACCCCCACCCCCACCCCCAGAGGGCCACAAACTATGCATATTGTTACAGACAAAAGAGTGATTGCCATAAACTGTGATCACGAAAATATGAGTTTAAGACTGGATTGCCAAAACTGCAAAGATAAATTTTTAGTGTCTTGATTTTATATTAAAAATAAAGTGGTCACCATGGGAAAAATCCCCACATATGAAATACCCAAGTCAGCTGGGTTTTATGGAGATTTTAATTAATACAAATTAAGGAATTAAGGAAAGGGAGAGAGAGTAAGAGGAAATAGGGCCTAGGCCATTGGCTGAACTAAGTCCAGAGGCCTCTGACCTCCTTTTAAAGAGAATTTTCTCCTATGTCACCACCCCTAAATTTTCACATCTACCAATCACAATAGACGTTTTCCAAAGGACTGACCATTCTTAATTCACATTGTGTTAACACCTTCTTAATCCACATCTTGTTATCACCATCTCTGGGTAGACTAAAACTTCTGAGTATTTCACACCTCTTTGCTAAGGTTGTCCCTTGCAAGTTGCCTTACCTTTTAGTGATTAATTTGACCTTCATAGGTACTTAGCACCCTTTTGTATTAGATCTAAAAATAGACCTAGCTTAAGGGCTTTTGCTTTATTATAAATATGGGTTAAGTACTTTTTCATTGTTCAGTAAGGAGTTTTACAACTTTATATTCCCCTAAAGTATGCCTAAGAATGGGTGGAATAATGTTAGAAGTCCCCACATTCCTGATCAAGCACCTTCATTGTTTAAATGTGGAATAACCTTAAGATAATGTTCCAAGGTAGAGTCTGAGAAATTTTAAGATTCACAATCCCCCCTAATGATCATTGGGAGACTAGTCTCCCCATTGATTATTTAACATAATCATCCTGTAGTCCTAAATGCACTTCTATCTACAGATTCATACAATATTCAATTTTCTAAGAGGAAATTAGAGTAGTGAGGGAGGAAATAGAAAAGAAAGAAAGCAAAACCAATGTTTTTCTAGGTGCATTGACAGAAAGCCAAATTAGGGGCAGTCCCTTTTGGCATAAATGTGTACATTTACAATAAATGTTCAATCAAACTTCAGTTCAATCAACCACACCCAAAGTTTATTCTTGATCTTCTTGATGTAGTGTAGGTTTTCTCGCATCTTTATGCAACAGTTCGTTCTCTGGATTTAGGAGTTAGCAAGCTTCTTCCTTGAAGATCTTTTTCTCAAACAAAATCAAAATCTTGGATTTTTAAAGAATACAATCTCAAACAAAAGATAAAAAATCTTGGATTTTAAATTAAAATACAATCCCCCCTGAAGTGGGTGTTAAAAAAATCCAGTTCAGCTCAGGATGCAATGTTGAGTTATGGGGGTGTATGAGTCAACTATCAAAAGAAGAGAAAAACACAACCAAAAACATAAGGAAAAAAATTCAAAATAGGCCCTTGTATAGGTCCAATTTAAAGTAATTTCTATCCCACAAGTCTGTAGGACAGAATGCAGTAATATTTCACTTACCCATTTGCAGCCAAGACTACAGGAAGTTGCCATAATATAAGAAGGAAAGGAACTAGAATTCTATTTTGATAGGGAAGTGTCATTCCCTCGTCTGTTTTTTTTTTTCATTCTCAGGGATATAGGGAGCCAACATGATAGTTGAATTTTGTACTTGTATGAGTACTTCACAAAGAGTGTAGATACAAGGAAGTCCTACGACTTAACATATGTCAAGTGTCGCAACCTCGAGTCTCACATTAGTATTTCCTGTGTGCTCTTTTTGGCACTGTTCAGGTTAAGTATGTGTTCCTTGTTTTTTATCCCTTTTTCTGGAATCACACATAAACATTAATCACAGTCCCATAACATTTTATCTATAAATGGCAGGTTCCCATAGTTTAAAGCTTTTGGTTATGCATTGATATTATAGCAAGAATATATATATATATATATACATATATATATATAAAACTTCTATTACTGCAGAAAAATAATATTAATTATACGTACCTTTAGTATAAGAAATGAGAAAAAATCAATTATTCTAATCAAAATAAAAGAAAAGCAATAATAAATAAGGGGGAAAATCAGTAATTCAAGGTATTCTCAAAAAACAGCATCCACTTTCCAATGGATTATTATCTCCAATGCATATGATAGGGTATAATCAATCAGTCCCAACAGAAGATGCTTTCTTCACATGTGAGCAATGAATTCAAGAGTCCTTCTCTCCAACCTTTATAGATGTTGGAGTAGTTAACAATATTTGGAATGGTCCTTACCATGAAGGCTGAGTTGCTCCAGTTTGCTTAAAATTCTTAATATATACTTTATCTCCTGGTTTCAGGTCATGAAGAGAAAAATCTAGTGGTCTGGCTTGTACTGCAGCTCCGGATTCATGAAGTTCATGCAGTTTGTGCTGTAATTCCTGTATATAGGAAGCAATAGTAGTATCTCCCCCCTAATAGTGATGTATATGCAGGGGGAAAAGGTTTAGCCTGTATAGGTGGATGTCCAAAAAGCATCTCAAATGGTGAGATATATAGGTCTCCTCTAGGCCTGCTTCTAAGATAAAATAGGGCCAGAGGGAGAATTTCAGGCCATTTTAAATGTGTCTCAGTGCATAATTTTCCAATCATAGTTTTAAGTTCTTGGTTCATCCTCTCAACTTGGCCTGAGCTCTGGGGATGATATGGAATACGGAATTTGGGAGTTATCCCCAAGCAAGAATATATTTGGTTTAGGACAGAATCAGTAAAATGACTTCCTCTATCTGAATCAATACATGCTGGCAGGCCAAAGCGAGGAATAATTTCTTTTAAAAGTATCTTAGCAAAAAAAAATCCGCTGTGGCTCGGGTCGCAGGAAATGCTTCCAGCCATCTGGTCAGTTGATCTACAATGACTAGACAAAATTTAAAATGTACAGCCTTTGGCATTGTTATGAAATCTATCTGTAGATGTTCAAAAGGTGTGTAAGCCAGAGAACGTCCACCAAAGGCTTTGCCACAAAATGCATGTTGATTATATGTTTGGTGGGTAGAGCAGGCTGAACACACTGTTGAGGCTATAGTAATTATACCAGGGGCTATCCATACTCTCTTGACAGAGTCCACGATGCCCTGGGTGCCAAAGTGATCGTTTTTATGAATAGATTGGCAAATTTGGTGATAGAAACTTCTAGGGAACAGGGGTTTTCCTTCAGATGACACCCATACTCCATTAATCTGTTTTGCTTTAAATTTTTGCTTCCATTTTTCCACTTCCTTTTCATTATAGGAAAGTGATAAATTTAAATCATCAGTAGTTGTTAATGTCGAAATTAATTCAGGTCCTTCTATGGCTGCTAGCTTTGCAGCAGTATCTGCTCAATCATTTCCTCTAGAGACAGGGTCAGTGCCACCTGTATGGGCAGAGCAATGAACTACAGCTAGGGCCTCAGGAAGTTGGAGAGCAGAAAGAACTTCATTAATAATTTCTGCTTTAGCTATAGATTTTCCAGCTGAGGTTAAAAATCTTCTCTGGAGCCATAGCATTCTGACTGAGTGACAAATGCCAAAAGCATATCTAGAATCCATATAAATTGTTGCCTTTTTATCCTTGGCAATTATACAAGTGTGCTTCAGAGCTATGAGTTCTGCTCCTTGAGTGCTAATGTTAGAGGGTAGTGAAGCTGACCACTCAGTGGCAAATTCTGAGACTACGGCAGCTCAAGTGTAGCTATGCCATCCCTCATAAAGAGGAACCATCAGTAAATAAGATCAGATCTGGATTGTCTAAGGGAGTATCCAAGAGATTATCTTGAGACTTTTCTGTCATGGACACTAATGTTTCACAATTGTGTAATTGTTCTCCTGAAGTTGGTAAATCTGGAAGCAAGATGGCAGGGTTAAGAATAGTACAACGTTTCAAGGAAATGTTTTCGCTATTTAACAAGGTTATTTCATACCTTGTAATTCTCTGATCTGAGAATGCCTGTGTTCTATGCTTTAGCAACAATGCTTCTACCTCATGTGAGCACATAATTGTTAATGGACATCCCAATACTAGATCAACAGTTTTTGTCACTAGTAAGCCTGTAGCAGCTACTCCTCTAAGACATGGTGGTGCTCCTGATGCTACTGGGTCCAGTTGGGCAGAATAATAAGCAATTGGGCACTGAGAAGGTCCCAAAGTCTGAGTTAAAACACCTGAATCTACTCCTTTTTGCACATGTACATACAAAGTAAATGGCTTGTTGTAATCTGGGACGCCTAGAGCAGGGGCAGACATGATAGCCTTTTTTAGATCTGATAGAGCTGACAAGTGTTATGGCTCTAATTTGAGGGGTTCAGGGACCGAATCCTTTGTTAGTGCTATAAGGGGTTTAATAATTTCCCCATAGCAAGGAATCCATTGTGTACAAAACCCTGTTGCTCCTAAAATTGCTCTCAACTGCTTCTTAGTGGTAGGAGCCCTTAAATTTTGAATATTTTCAATTCGTTTTAGAGAAATATAGCGAGCACCCACAGTCAGGATGAAGCCCAAATATTCTACTTTGGGGAGACACCACTGAACTTTATCCTTTGAGATTTTATGTCCTCTTTTGTGCAATTCCAAAAGAAGGTGTTTACTATCTTCTTGACATGTTTCTGCGTCTGTTGAAGCCAAGAGTAGATCATCTACATATTTGATTAATTTGCTATTTTTAAATGTTATGTTATCTGTGTCTTGGCTCAAAATTTGCACAAATAAACTCGGGCTTTCTCCGTAAACCTGTGGCAGACAAATCCATGTATATTTTGAGCCCTTCCAGGTAAAAGCAAAAATATGCCTGGAGTTCTCATGTATAGGTATGGAAAAGAAAGCTGAGCACAAGTCTACTACTGTAAAGTATGTAGCTGTGCTAGGAATAGAGAAAATAATAGTATTTATGTTGGAAACTACGGAGTGTCTCTTTATAACATGATTATTCACTGCCCTCAGATCCTATACGAATCTATAGAGGTGCTTGCCATCAGGCCCTCTTTTTGGTTTTTTAACTGGCAGGATGGGCATGTTGTATTCTGATTTGCAAGGGATTATTATTCCCTGTTTAATTAATGAGTTAATTACTGGGGCAATACCCTCAATTGCCTCTTTTGAGAGGGGATACTGAGGAATGGAAGAAGGTGGACTAGATTTAGTTTTTATCTGCACAGGAACAGCAGATTTAAGTAAGCCTACATCGGAAGAAGATGTGTCCCAAAGAGACTCTGGAATATCCGTAGGTATTTCAAAAGTGGGAGGCTCTTTTGCCTCCTGGCTCTCTGAGAGAAGTACAGGGAGTAAATTTAAAGATTCCTCTGGTACTTCCAATGTCAAGGAACCATCTGGAGCAAGTTATTGTGGCTCTGAGTTTGCATAGAAGGTCTCTTCCCAGCAAATTTAAAGGGGAGTCAGGCATCAAAAGGAAGGAATGTTGTACCTCTAGAGGTTCTACAGACACCATTCTAGGGGGAAGTTTTTTAACTCTTTGGGGGGTATTCCTGATACTCCCACTACACTTTGTGAGTCAATGGAATAACAATTTAAATCAGGTACATTCTTCAATACAGACCTGGTAGCTCCAGTGTCTAAGAGACAATCATAATAGGTGTTACCCACCTTTAAGGTAACATGGAGTTCATTAGTATGGGAAGGGCAGTGGATAGGGACAATGGGTAGTAGGACATCAGGTTCCAGAAAAGCAAAGGTTGTATCCTCTGATTCCTGTTCCCCAGCCCCTCTATAGTCATTATAGCTATTTCCATAATCATTATTATAATTTCTAAAATTTCTAAAATTCTGGTTTCTATGATTATCATCATTTCTATAGTTATTATTTCTAAAGTTGTTATTAAACTGTGTATTCCTTCTAATAATCTTGAGAAAAGTTCTACATTCTATCATTTTGTGGCCCTTCTTCTCACAGAAGTGCCAGGTTACTGATTTATTCGTGTATTCCTACAAAGGGGCTATGGTCTCTCCTTTATTTTTCAGTTGTCTTTTTAGCATTTCAATTTCTTTCTTTAAGTCTTCCACTAATGTATTGTGTTCCTCAGGTCTACTCTCCTCAATTCTTCAAGGTCCATAGAGCCCAATTAGGACAGCTAGTTTTAAAGTAGTCTTTTACCACTGAACAACAATTCTCAATGAATTGCCTACGTATTTGCCTAATGTCCCTTTCTCTGGATAAATCAAGGTCCATATATGAATTCCCTACGTTAATAAGTCTGTCTATAAACTGGGAGGGGGTTTCATCAATATCTTGTTGGGTTTTTTCAAATTTTGACCATTTTTCAGGTCTATCAGAGCATGCTTTCATGGCTGTCAATAATGCTTCTCTGGCCTGGTTTAGTTTTGTGTGATCTAGTTCAACATTGGGGTTCCAATGTGGATCTTCAGTTGGCCAATAATGTTCTTTTCTACCTTGTTTCTGATTAGCCAGAGAGACGATATTATTTTTTCTCTTTTTGTTAAAAATGTCTCTAACAACCCAACATACATCCAAGTTGGGTCAAAAGTTCTGAATATGTTCTCAATTTTTAAAAATTTAATATTGGTTCTTCCTCAAATGATGGAAGCTCTTCCTTAAATTTATTTAAATTCTCAGGGCTAAAAGATGTATGATGTCTTACAGATACCAAGTTCCCATCTTTATTAAAAGTTGGTACTTCCCTTAAAGGAAATAACCTATCTGAATTATTTGGTACTCCTGTTTCTAGGCTTCTTAATCCATTCTCAATGGGGTAGGTATGAGAAAAAGAAGGGTTGGGCACACAGAAGGAGAGGGTTTGTTGTTGTCCCATAGTGCCAGAAAGATCAGAGGTAGGAAGGATATGGGAATTTAATTGGGCAGGGTGGGAAGGAGGGGCAAAGGAAGAAGTGTTAGAAACTGGGGGAAAGATACAGAGGTGTGTAAACCTCAAAATTTCTTAGACTTATAAATGTTGGAAATTTCACCATTGGGAAATTTCATACTTGGAAAATTTCTTACTGATAGTCTATTGGAATGTGAACCCCATTGGCATGGGAGGTTCCTCCTCCTCCCTTCTTAAGATTACTTTAGGACAGAAACCTTTTGCTGAACAATGGAAAGGGCTTTGACCTATGCTTAAGCATAGAACAGGAATTTCTTTGAGTCATGATTGATTTTAGAATTGATACAATGGAGATACTTGGAATCAATCTCCACCCTATTCAGTCCTAACAGGATTGAGTAAGGGCTACAGCCTAGATTAAAATTTAATTATTCCAATCTCTACCCTACTCAGGGTAACAGGATTTAGGAAGGGCTGTAGCAAAAGATCAAGATTTAATTATTTGAGAATATGACCTTCAACAGACATGTGCAAAGCCAGAGACCTCTGGGCGGTCCTGGGTTAAGCTATAGCCACCATCGGCACAGGGAAAATGATGGACAGTGATTGGTAGATGTGAGGACTGAGGGGAGGGAACTTGGATGGTTTCCTTAAAGATGGAGGGGTCTGAGGTCTGAGGGGGTTGGAGAGTTTTTTGGCTCTGAGAGGTTGTGCTGCTCTGAAGGAAGCTGGAGGTGGAGGCCGCTGAGACTGTTTCTCCATTTTGGTCACGTGAGTAATAGGGACTGATCTCCTTTCTTTGCCTCAGCTATCTAAGGGCTTGGGCCTTTTGGCCCAGCCTAAACAGAAGGGGTATTTAAGCCCTATTCCCTTCTCTCCCCTTTCTCTCTCCCTCTCTCTCTATATCTCTAATTCCTTTCTTCCTCCTGTTTGTAATTAAACTCTATAAAAGGTTGACGGCTGACTTGAGTTTTCATTTAGGAATTACATAGCTGAATTCCTTGGCGACCTTAAATTAATATATATCAGTCTTTTAAAGTGATTTCCTTGTCACAGGTGTTAGGGTTGGAGGAATGAGTAGGGTGTGAACTTAGAGTGGAGGCATTAGGATGGTTAGTATGGGTGTGGTGTAAACTCAGGGTGGAGGTGGTAGGGTCTGAAGCATGGGTGGGGTGTGAACTCAGGGTGGAGGGTGTGGGATCAGAAGCATGGGTAGGGGGAGGAGTGGGTTGGTTAGAAGTAGGGTTTTCTGAAGCCCAGGGGGAATAATATAGATATTAATAATAGATAAAATAATAAGATAATGTTCCAAGGTAGAGTCTGAGAAATTTTAAGATTTACAATATCATACCCTTTAATCCACCAATACCACTATTATGTCTGTATCCTAAAGAGATCAGATATAAAGGGAAAGGATCTATTTGTACAAAAATATTTAAAGCAGTTCCTTTTGTAGTGGTAAAGGATAAGAAACTGAAGGGATGTCCATCAATTGGGGAATGACTGAACAAGTTATGCTATATGGTTGTAATGGAATACTAATGAACCATAAGAAATGGTGAACAGGATGAGTTCAGAAAATCCTGGAAAGACTTTTATGAAGTGATAGAAAGTGAAATGAGAATAACCAGGAGAACACTATATTGTAACAGAAATATTGTAAGATGATCAACAGTGAAGGACTAAACTATTATCAGCAAAGCAAATTTCCAAGATATCCATGAGACCCATGATGAAAAATGCTATCCGTAGCCAAAGAATGAACTCTTAGAGTCTGAGTGCTGATCAAAGCACACCATCTTCTACTTTATTTCCTTTATGAGTTTTTTATTGTTAAGTGTGATATGTATATATTTTTCTGTCGTGGCATGAGCAATATGAAAATATGTAATGCATCAAAACACTGGTATAACCTATATCAGACTATTTACTGCCTTCATAAGGAGGTGGGGGAAGGAAGAAAGGGAAAGAATCTGAATCATAAAATGTCAGAAAAATTGTCAAAAATTATTTTTACATATAATTAGAAAAATGAAAAAGTTTATTGATGAAATTCAAAATATAAAATACTCAAGTATAGTTTCTTGTAATATGGATCTACTAAAGAGAAATATTGAATTTTTTGGTGGGGGAGCATATGTTTTAATTGAACATATTAGTTGCTTGGAAGGCATTTATAGAACTAGATTCTTCTCTTAATATTTACCTTTAATTAAGTGTTATTATATTGCATATTAATTATGTCCAAATGATGATTAGGTTGAAACTCTTCAATTAAACAGTTTAATGGATATTGAAACATGGAACTTTCCTTTGTACTAAAATAACGGTGGTTGAAGTAATTATTTTCATTCAGAATAAAGTTAATCTCTGTCCTGAGCTCAAAAAATAGTAATAAAGTAATAAAACTCTCCCCCTTCTTGTTTTGTCATGATGGGCATATGTGTGTGTGTGTGCGTGCATATATATATGGACATTTTTAAATTTCGTGGTATTGAAATAAATGTAGCAATCAAAACAATGACAGGTTATAACTGCATCACTGTGATTTGTAGTGGACTGAGTAGTAATCAATGAGCTTTCTACCCTCTTTTGCAACTATATAACTCAGCCTAGGACCTGAGTAATTAGGAGAAGCTAGATATTTTTAAAAGGGGGAAGCTAGAAGGTTTATGGGGAAAGATAATTGAGTTTTAGTCTTAAGCATGTTGCCATTTAAGAGGCCAGTGAATAATCAAAATGGAGAACAACTTCCAAATATATCATTACCCACCCACTTGTCAATCCATGTCGGCACACAGAGAGCTAAGCATTCCCTAAGATATTGAAGGCAATGTGGTATAATAGAAAAGCCTTGGACTTGGGGGTGAGGAGCCCTGGGTTTTCTTACATATTTTCCTGCAATCTTCAGGAGCAACATCTCTGGGGGCCTCTGCCCAGAGCCAAGGCTAAGAGGCATTTGTCCAGAAGGCTGCAACTGAGATGTGTTGTATTAGTAGTCACTTTGCCCGGTGCCCTCCTCACTCTGTATCCAATCCATGTTTTCTATATGGGAAACAGTTGGAAATATGTAACTAGACCTCTGGGAAGAATTTAGGGGTGAAGAAGAATAAAGGACATAATGGCAATAGTTAAATCGTAAAGGTAGATGAATTTGCTTAACAAAAAGTTTGAGAAAAAGAATTTAGATAGGCAAAGGGCAATTTTCCTCCTTTCTAAACTGGAGAAAATAATTTTGTGAAGTTTTGTATCCCAAAGAGATAAAAAAAAGCAAAAAGGGGAATGACCTATATGTACAAAAATATTTAAAGCAACTATTTTTTGTGGCGCAAAGAATTGAAAAGTAAGGGAATACCCATCAATTGGGGAATGGCTGAGTAAATTATAGTATATGATTGTCATGCAATACAATTGTGCTATAAGAAATGACGAGCAGGAGGAGCTCAGAAAAACCTGGAAAGACTTACCTGGACTAAAACAGAGTGAAAAAAGCAGAACCAAAAGAACACTATACACAGTGAAGAATACTGTACAATGAACAACTGTGAATAATAGCTATTCTCAGTAATACAATGATCCAAAACGATCCCCTTTAAAGGAGTCATAATTTTTAAAAGTGCTATCAACTTCCAGAGAAGGAACTGATGGAATTTTAATCCAGACCAAAATGGAGGGGAGGGAGTAAGGGAGGGAACGAGGGAGAAAATTCAAGATTCAAAATTCTGTTTAAAATGTTTGAAACTGAGGACAGCTGGGTAGCTCAATGGATTGAGAGCCAGGCCTAGAAATAAGAGGTCCTGGGTTCAAATTTGACCCCAGACACTTCTCAGCTGTGTGACCCTGGGCAAGTCACTCAACCCCCATTGCCTAGCCCTTAACCACTCTTCTGCCTTGGAACCAATACACAGTATTGATTCTAAGGTGGAAGGTAAGGGTTTAAAAAAATGTTTGAAACTGTATGTATGAAACTGTTTGTAATTGGGGGAACATTAAATTAAAAAATAATTTTGTGATTGACCAACCTTGCAGAGTTGTTATGCATGAGGCTGTAATGTATATGAAAAGTGCCTTATAAGTGAATTATTGTTGGAATGATCACATTTAGGGATGGGGAAGTAAGAAGAGACAGCAAAGGAAAAAGAGAAGGAACATCCAGAGATAGAAAGAAAGAGGCCAGGAGAGAACAATGCCACTGAAGTCAAGGAAGGATATCAAAGAATCTCAAAAAGTGTCCAATACTGTAGAGCAGTCAAAGATTGAGAGGTTATTAATTAGGTAACTGGAAGGTCATGCATGCAAACAGGCCTTATGCTCTCTAATGCCATTTAGACTGGGAGAGGGAGCCCTGATCAGTGGCCATTGACTAGGTCATCTAAGTCATGGTTCCTGTTATCAGGGATTTCCTAGCAGGGATTAATCCCTTTTGGCTTTAGAGAGGGCGTCCAAGAAGGAGGACAAAAATAATATCTGACCATTTTAGAGCCTCTGGAACTAAATGGGACTGAGGGGATTCCCACTACCTTCCAATCCTCACTCCCCCCTCCGCCCTCCTTGTCCTTTGCTCTAGGCTTGCCTGTCTCATTGTTGTTCCCTCTCCAGCTCCTCCAAATTCTAGGGTCTCAGGCAGCCTCTCCCCTAAAATGGGGTATGTGTGGATTGGTGCTTTTGGCTCCATCCTCAAGATAATCCCTGGGTTTCAAGGCAATGTCTCCTGTGGCTCCTGCCCTCTCTCCCCTCAGCCCTATGTGCCACACTCACCTTGCCTTTGGGGTAGTGGGGAGAGGGATGAATCACAATGAACTTGAACTTGCCCCTTCGGGCAAAAGGAGAGGAGTCAGCCTGGAGAGCCCAGAGCAGGGAAGATGATCCTTGCCAAAAGGAAGTCCCCGGGTTAGAGGTCCTCCTCATAGGATCTTCTCTGGGCCCTTCGTAGAGGGCCCAGAGGGTGAGTATGACCTGCTAGGCCAGCTCATAGAGGACAACAAGCTGGGATGGGGTGAGGTATGAAGAGGGAGGGGGGAGAAGTAGAAGAGTAAAGAGGAGTACAGGCAAAGAAGTAGCTAAGTCATAGAACCAGAGAATCTAGAACCTGGAACCTGGAACCCTGAGGCTGGCTGGCCAGGACCATTTGGGGCATCTGGTCAATCTGATGATTTTATAGAGGAGGGAAGTGAATCCCCGAGAAGTTGCCTTTCTTGGGCTACTTAGCGACCCTGCCAGGTCTAGAACCCAAACCTTTGCAGTCTAGCTTAGGGCGGCCTCTTTAAACCTCTAAAGGGAGGTTTGGGAAATAAGAGGTTAGGGACTGCCTTGGAAAAATAGGTATCCCTTTTTCGGGGGAAAAGACCAAAACAACCATTAGTCCAGCACATCCTGGTGGCGACTTTCTGGACAAATTCCTCTTGGTGCTGACCTTGGGCAGTGGCCCTGAGATCCTGGTCCTGAGGCCAGCAGGAAGGTGGCTTAGACAATCCGGGTCTCCCGGTATTGTCTGCTTCACCACAGTGCCTCCTGACATCCTAATGGAGTGCTCAGTTCCTGGTGTGCTGGCAGGGGGAGGTGTGGGGGGGGGATCTTCGTATGGGGATATTCTCTGCTTCCTCCAGCTGCCTTCTGCTCCCTCCTCCCCTCCCCCAAGCCAGGCTGGAGAGTGATGAACACCATCGAGGGAGAGGCCAGGCATGCCCTGGGGTCACACTAATTTTCGGGTCCAGGGGTCAGAACCGGAAGGGTTTTCCCATGATCACCATCAGAAGCGCCCTGCTGTGCAAGTTGCCAGTCATGGAAAAAGAAGTCCACTGGGGCTGTTTCTAAAGCTGCCGCTGGAACCCAAACTATCTCCATCGCAGCCAGTCCAGAGGAAATCTACTTATCTCCCAAGAACTCAAGAGCAGAAAACACTCCAGGGCCCAGGGGGCTTGTCTTCTGATGGAGACTTGCGCCTCAACTGGGTCATGAAGCCCAGGCCTGTGATCCCAACAGGGCAAGGATCTAAGGGAAAACCACCGGGCTTCCACTTGCCTACCTTCCCACAGCAGGTCCAGCAGAAGCAGGAGAGGCTGAAGTCCAAGGTGTTTCCATTCTGGGAACATGCTAACAGTGTCCAGAGTGGAAAAACGGGCCCTGCAGTCCCCAAGACAGAGACCCGGGCCACTAATGAGAGAGAAAATTCCCAGTGGAGCACAGGCTGGGGAACAAAGAACTTCTCAAGCCCAGGCCTGGGAGAGTTACACCCCACCAAGCCCAAAATCTCATGGGAACCAAAAGAGGCCAATAGTACTTCTCATCTACAACACTGTAAGCCCCTTTCCAGAGCCCCTGAGG
This sequence comes from Monodelphis domestica, assembly GCF_027887165.1. Lineage (NCBI taxonomy): Eukaryota > Metazoa > Chordata > Mammalia > Didelphimorphia > Didelphidae > Monodelphis > Monodelphis domestica. The sequence continues at coordinate 462,831,824 of NC_077227.1, read as the reverse complement.
GAAGTAGGGAGGAGGAGCAAGGAAAGTGGGGTGGATTCCCAGGCCCATGTGGGATGTGCTATATATAGCATTTGGGGGTTCCCTGCTCACCCCAAAGATATAGATAGGATACAGGCATCCAAATCCCCCAAAGATAACCAACCCCCTTTCCCCAGCCAGAAGCAATAATAAGGAACTTACCCTTGAGAAAAGGAAATGGACTGTTTCTTTCCTTCCTTATTCCTAGCATCCTCACTTCCCTTCCTAAGAGGCAGTACTTCTGGCACCGGCCGTGACTCACCCTGCTATTGTTCCATTTGCTTTCCTTCTCCAGTTTTTGGGTAAGCCCTGTGGTACCCTAAGACTAGGGGAGTCACTCATTCTCCCTGGGCTTCCTCCCGACCCCTAACCCCTGGTGGTTCTTTGGTGGCAGGGAGGGAAGGTGATACCTTTTGTCCCAGAAGTCCCAGTCACTATATCCTCAGGAATTGCCTTTTCCAGGAATCTTGTGAAGGTTGTGCCAATGAAGAAGACCCCAGTGAATACCCCAACTGCCAATCAGAATACATCCACTATGGCCAAGAATTCCCAAGTGTGAGTTACTGAAAAATTGTGTGTGTGTATGAGAGAGAGAGAGAGAGAGAGAGAGAGAGAGAGAGACAATTCAAGGGAGAGAAAGTGAAACAGAGAGACAGAAGGCTTCATAGAACAAGATGGTGTGTCGTGGGTCTGAGAGAGCTGAAAGGTCAGAGGAAGGGGGAATTAATAATTCTATTGGACTGAATGTAGAGAGAAGTGAGGGTGAATTATTTACTAACTTGATTCTGAGGATTAAGGTTGGATGGGTATTACCCACTCATACAGTTAAACAGATTAGGATGAAAAAAGGAATGCTTAGTGGCCAGTGAGTGGTATCTACATTAAGTGTGGCGTGTTGGACTACTTTGCTCGATTTTGAATTAAGGATTCAGATTCAAATCCTACACCAGCAGTTTTGAATGAACATTTGTATGACTTTCCTCTAAAATGTCAGCATTGAACTGGGTAGAGAACTGGTCTCTTCCAGTGCTCTGTCCTGCCCAGCTTATGCTTTTTTCAGCTTCAGGAATAGAGAATGCAGCAATAGGAAGAGAAGCAAGGGGCTTAACCAATGCCTACAAGAGGAGTAATTCAGTAAAGGGGACAGCTGGGTGATTCAATGGATTGAGAGTCAGGCCCAGAGATGGGAAGTCCTGGATTCAAATTTGACCTCAGACAATTTCCAGCTGTGTGATCCTGGACAAGTTACTTAACCCCCATTGTCTAGCCCTTACCAGTCTTCTGCCTTAGAACCCAGTACTGATTCTAAGATGGAAGGTAAAGGTTTTAAAAAAAAAAAACTCCTGGTAAGGGAAAAGAAATACTTCCCAGAAGGCATACCACAAAATATGGATGGCTTATCTTTAGGATGAATAAAGTTTGAATGAATTAGTTATAAAATTATGGGGGAAGGAAAAATAATTCTTAAAATGAGGCAGTTTTTAAATTGGGAGGGGGAGGGAAAGACAAAATTAGCATGACTGTTTCCAAATGATGGAACCATGACTGAGTCATGACAGACATGAATTTTGAGGTTCATGTCAGGAGGACAATTCTGTCTGCCCAGGTTCCTAGGAGTCATTGGATTTAAAGTTAGAACCCATAGAGGGGCAGTTCAAGTAGCACAGTAGATAGAATGCCAGGAGATCTTGGGTTCAAATTTGACCTCAGACACTTCCTAAGCAAGGCACTTAACCTTAATTGCCTAGCCCTGCCTCTCTTCTGTCTTTGAATTGATACTAAAACATAAAGGAAAGGTTTAAACAAAAAAAAAAAGAACGAACCCTTAAAGATCAAGCCCCTACATTTTACAGACTAGGAAGGCAGATGAGAGAGTAGAAATAGATTACTGTCATATAGATGATAAATATCAAGAATGAGACTTTAGGGGGCAGCTGGGTGGCTCAGTGGATTGAGAGCTAGCCCTAGAGATGGGAGGTCCTAGGTTCAAATCTGACCTCAGATACTTCCCAGCTGTGTGACCCTGGGCAAGTCACTTGACCCCCATTGCCTAGCCCTAACCACTCTTCTGCCTTGGAGCTAATACACAGTATTGACTCCAAGATGGAAGGTAAGGGTTTAAAAAAAAAAAAAGAATGAGACTTTAAACCCAGTTCTTCTGACTCCCCAACTAGTGCTCTGTCCAGCACACCAATCAGTCAACCAATGAACAGTATTTACTCAGTACTTACTGTTTCTAAACACTGTGATGGGGCAGCCAGGTGGTTCAGGGGATAGAGAGCCCAGGCCAAGGGACAAGAGGACTTGGATTCAAATTTGGCCTCAGCTTGTGTGATCCTGGATAAATTACTTAACCTCAATTGCCTAGCCCTTACTTTCTGCGTTGGAACAGATACTTAGTATGGATTCTAAGATGGAAGGTAAGAAGTAAAAAAAAAAAACAACAACACTATTCTTCTAGGCACTGGGGACACAAAGACCAAAAAACAAATATACAATATCTGTCCTAGAGGAGATTACTTTCTATCAGGACACAGCATATAGACACATCAGTAGATACAAAATATATCCAAAATAAATACAAGGTGATTTCAAGGTTGATCAAGGCACTAGAAGCTAAGAGAAAGTAGGAGAGGTGTCCTATAGTAGGTTGCAATTAAACTGAGCCTTGAAGGAGAAACTAGGGATTCGAAGATGTGGAGAGAGTGCATTCCAGGCATTTGGGAATGAAGCTGAGATGGAATATGGTGTTTGAGGGACAGCAAGTAGGACAGATTGTCTGGAGCACAGAATGTATGTATATGGGAGGTGTGTGCCAAGACAAGCGGGAAGCAATTTATGTATATATATATATATATATATATATATATATATATATATATATATATAAAATTTGGAAAGATAAGCTGGAAAAGCTTATGGTAAAGCACTTTAAATACCAGAAAAAAAGCATTTCTTTGCATTCAGTCCTTGAGGTAATAGGGATCCACTACAACTTCTACCATAGGGGAATGACCTGGTTAGATCCATGTTTTAGGACTACCACTTTGAGTACTGTGTGGAAGATGTATTGGAGAGTGGAAAGACTAGAAGCAGGGACACCCAAGAGGCCAGTAGCCAAGGTGATAGATAGTGAATGCCTGACCTAGAATGGTGGCCATGTGAGGGAAGAATTGACAAGAACTGACAAGATTGATCAACTGAATGGATGTAGGGAGGAAACGGAGAGAGAGAGTGAAAGCTGAGGGGGAACTCTGATGTTGTAAACCTAGGTGACTAGAAAGATGGTGGTGAATTGAGGAAGGTGGGTTTGAGGGGAAAGATGAGTTCTCTTTCCTCAATCTTGAATTTGAAATATGTATGGGGCTTCCATTTTGAAAAGTCCAGTAATTAATTGGTAGTGTGGGGATAGTTTGGGAGAGAAGAGAGTACGGTTGGAGTCATAGATCTGTGAGTTATCTTCATAGAGAGGATCATCAAACAGATGAGATTACCAAGAGGATAAAAAGAGAAGAGTACAGAGTCCTTGGAGTATTATAACTTTGCAAATATTACCTTGAGAAAAAACGAGGTGGTATTATTATCTCCATTTTACATATGAGGAAACTGAGATGGAGGAAGATTAAATGACAATGTCACACGTTTAGAAAATGTCTGAGACAGGATTTGAACCCAGATCTTCCTGACTTCATGTCCAACATTCTATACCCTGCACATAAATAGTTGACACAGATGATAATTCAGCAAGAGAGACTGAGGACAGGTCAGATAGGGAGGGGGACAACCAAAAGAGAAGAATGCCCCAAAAATAGAAAAGAGAGAGTGTTGAGGAAAGGAAGAATGGTTAAGTGTCAGATACTGCTGAGAGGTCAAGAATTATGGAAAATAAGAAAAATCCATCAAATATGGCAATTATCCAAAACTTTGGAGACCTAACTTTGAAGAAGCAATTTCACTTAAGTGATGAGTTCAGAAGCCAAACTGTAAGGTGTTGAGGAATACATTGGAGGCAAGGACTAGAGGTGGCCTTTTATAGGGCAAGATGTAGAATTATAGCCCGGGTAGGGCCAAGTAGTTTTTTTTAAAGACTGGGGGAAACTTGGAACTGTTTGTAGGCAGCAAGTAAGAAACTAGTAAATAGGATGCAGTATTTTTGAAGAGACAAGAGGAAATAAGGTCCAGGGTACAAACAAAAGAGTTGGCCTTAGCAAGAAGAATCATCTCTTTTTAGTCTGAAGATAATAAAGAGAGGGAAATTTAACTCAAGAAGTTTGGGGATGTAGCAAAGAAGGGAAGGGAGAGATCTGGATAAGTGTCCTCTCTTTCAGTGAAGTCTACTGCTGAGAGGGCAGGTGAGGAAGGTGGTATGGAATGCTTGAAGAAAGAAGAGGTTTGAAACTACTTTTGTGGGCTTGCTATTGAGTAACTGTGAAGGCCCAGCTGAAACAAAAAATTTTGAGTGGTACCAGTACCAAGCTGGCCTATACAGCTTTTTCTGGCAATAAAAATTCTGAAAAAAATAATATATCCAGGGGGATGAATCATAGTGGTCATCCCTGTGGCTTTCGTTGATTGAACACAGTAGATTCTTAACATTTATTTTCAAACGAATGAATGTGTATTCCAATGATCTAGCAGGGAGGGTGAAAGTCTTGGTTTTAGGGTGATGGTCAGCTTTTAGGAAGAAAAGTAGGTAAGAAATTTGTGCCCCCACCTCTCCTTTTCTTCATCTGATTCATCCTCTTCACTTTCTTCCACAGGCCAAAGAATAATAATAAGCAAACTGTGAAGCTTAAATCAGCTCTTATTACCAGCTGCTCAGATGGTACACCAGGGTCCCAGAGACGGTTCCATCCATTTCGGGTTCGCTTTGAAGATGAAAGTCCCAAGGATATGGCACTCCGATACTGGGAGAGGAACTATGAGGGTGAGGAAGAGGGAGGGAGATGTCCCTGTCCCTCAGGGTTATGGTGGCCTATATGGGGTCCCTCTGAAGAGGCCTCTAACAGAACCCTATATTCATTAGGGCAAGGGAGCCAAATAGAAACCTAGTGCCTGGTGTCCTTTGCCAAAGTAGTAACTAGGGGGGAAATACCATCCTCTTATAAATCCTGAGGCTAGAGGGGCATTGACATGGAACGTGCTATCTCCCTTTCAGCCTCTATGATTGAACAGGCCTTTCTGGAGGAAATCAGAGACAACATAACTAAAAGAATACTCTTCTAAAAGTTAAAAGACCTGAGTTTGTGTCCCAGCTATGTGACTTTGGGCATGTCACATCACACTGCTCAGCCTTGGTTTCCTCATTGATCAAATGAAAGAAGTGAAAAAATAAACAAAAAACTTGACAGGAATTGGACCAGAGGATCTATATATAAAGTCCCATCCAGCCCCAACAATGACTGAATGGTATGAATACTAGACGCCAGAGGCCATGGAAGGAAACCCTGGAAGATGGCATTGAAGACTTTTGGGTAAAGGAGATGGGGCTCTTGGAGGAGTCACTAAAAATAAGTGAAGTTTACTTGGCTTGAATCCAGGGCTAATACTGTCTATTCCTGAGCACCCAAATACCCTACTTTCAATGACAACCATGGCATTTGAGCTAGAATACTGAAGATTTTCCCAAACAGAGTTCTTTCCCTTGTATCAAGGAAGCATCTCACCTCAACCTTCAGAGGATGCATACCAGTTTGGTGGTTGCTCCTTGAGATGAAAAGACAATATGAAAGATAGTTTTTTTACCCCTTCTGAAAGAAACCTACCTCTAGAGCTGCTGAGGATGGGACTGAAGAAGGCAAGAGAGGTTCTTAGGACTTTTCAGAACCTGAACCTGGGATCAACAAAGGTGTCCAAAGGTCCCTTTTCTCCCAGGACCTCCTCATGAACTGCTGCAGTTGATTTTTTACAATCTTTGGATGTAAATTCGCGCCTAAAATAAATACTAAACTAAACTCATTTCACCTGTGATTGAAGCTGTGCCTATAATCAAGGTAGCCGAGAAGTTAAGCTATTGACATAGGAAGACAGTGACTTCTGCCAAGAGCACGGATAAGGGCACTAGCCTCTGTCCTACTCTGAGGTGACCTGTAGACAGCAGCACACTGAAGAGTTTTGACCTTATTCTGTGCTTTCACAACTTAACATGTTTATAGAAAAAAAGAGTAAGGGAGTTAGGTGAGACCTTTGTCACAGGTTAGTGAGACTCTGGGGAATTTTCTTGCCCAGAGGCTTTCCATGTGTCATGGGGGTCTTGTGCACTGAAATATGGTGTAAGCATCTGTGAGTGTCTGGGTAAAATCTACACCAAAGGACTGAATGATAAGAACTGTCCCAGTCAATGCCAGTTCTGAGACTTTCCCTTGTGTGTATGTGAATGAGTTTTAATAGTCAGGAGTTCTTGACAAAAGTAGAAGTCAAATTCATGTCTCCAGAGATAAGAAATAGACCTACTCATGAATTCAACCAGCACCTACTAATGTTGCTAAACATTGTCAGGGATATAAAGGTGGAGAAGGACATCATCCCTGCCTTGAAGGACTGCACTGGGTAGTCTGATTGTGTGTAAGGCACACCTTCTCTAGGCTTCAGTTTCCTTATTTGTGAACTGAGGGGATCAGACTCCATGATCTCTGTAGCCTTTTCCAACTCTAAATCTAGGATTAGAATAGAAATAAGACACATATATCAATAAGTGTCTTGCCCGATAGAATGTAAGACATACTATAGTGGTCTGAAGGAAATTGGGAGGATTACATCTGACTAGAGGATGGGCTTCATAAGGGGAGGTGGCACTTGAGTTAGGGGCTTGAAGAATGGGTCAGATTTCAAGAGGGAGGAGAAAAGCATTCCAGGTAGAGGTAGAAGCATGTGCTGAGGCACAGACCAGGGAATGTGCAGGGTGTGCTCTGAGAAAAGCAACTAGTCCTGTCTGACACCTAATATTTGTGGGAGGGAGGTTGTTAAAAATATGGAAATATATTGTGGCCAAATCACCGAGGGCTTTGAATAAAAAGCAAAAAAAGAAAAGGAGAGATGTGTGTTTGTGTGTGTGTTCAATAAGTTTATTGTCTTCATCTAAACATCTTCATAGAAAATTATAGATTTTCATGTTTTGACTGTGAGCTGCATGCTCCTGGACTCTGAGGAAATTTGCCTTCTGAGAAATTTGGTCTTTTTTTGGGCAAAGAACATTTTAGGCCTGGTCTTGGGACCAGAGAGACCTGGATTCACAGCCTGCTTCTGATACCTATTGTATATATGATGCTGGGCAAGTGACTTAACCACTCGGCTTCATCGACAACTATAAGTTGCAGAGAAGATGTCAGCCTATTTCAATAGAAGGAGTTTGCTTCTTTAGGAATTCCATATATCCATGAAATTGAAGGACCAGTTCCTATCCCTTAATCTGGTGGCCTGTGCTGGATGAACTGGAAGTCCAGCATCCCTACATGAACTACTCTGCAGGACTAGGAATGGAAAGAAGCATGGATGAATGGGGGAAGACTTTGCACCTGGAGAGACATTGGATGTGAAAGAAAAGGAGGAATCAACTAAGACCCTGAGGTCTTAGTCAAGATCTTTTCTCAACCACTGAGAATTCAAGGAATGATATTCCTCTTTGGCACAAATGTTCCAGGAATCCTGAAAAGTGGGGCAGGCAACAAGAGGTGGAAATAAAGACTGTCATCTGGAAATGCAAAGAAAAGAAAAAGGCTCCCCTGCCCTAACCTGGAGTTATGATAACTCCTTCTCAAGCTCAGTCTCTTAATCTAAAATACTCTGGCTCCAGAGGTGGGTTCTGAGTGAATCCAAGGGACAGAGCTAGGACCAAGGATTTTAAATTACTGAGAGGCAGAATTTTTCTCAATAGAAAATACATTATGCTCTTTTAAAAATGTTATTGATGCCTTTTTAAAATATATCAAAATAAGCTTTAGTTGTTTGCCCTCATTTCCTCTCCCTTCTTTTGTAGCAAAGGCAGGGAGTGGGAGGGAGATTGTTAAGCAAAACCAATGGGCATTTCTATCATATCTAAAACGAGATGCACCAGTCCATACCCATAGTCCCCCACCTCTTCAATTAAAAGAAGAAAGTATTTCTTCATCTCTTTTCCAAGGGCCAAGATTTGGGGGCTATAACCACATAACATTCAAGCTTCATTTTATTGTTAACAACGAATTTTCTAACAATAGGTTTAGACATAAAAACCAAATGGATATTTTTGTTCTGAATTTTAGCAAATAATATAAAACAAAATATTTCCATATACAAAAAAGAACAGAAAAAGAAGTTAATAATAGTATGCAATATTTATATAGTGCTTACTATGTGCCAGGCATTGTACCAAATGCTTCATTATTATTTTCTCACTTAATGAATGACACCACGTGAAACCATGACTTTTTTTTGAACTACGTAATAAATGTAACATGTTATTCTCATTGTCATTTGTCTCACTCTCCTCCTATTCTTTTATGCATTAAAATGTGTCAATGACCCCTTCTTCTTTTTTCTTTTTTTGGCAATACAATAGCTTCCTTCTTCCATCTCAAATTCCCCCCAAGTTAAAAAAAACAAATGTAATTAAGCAAAACCAATCCTCTCATTTACCAAGTCCAAAAATATGTCTCATTCTACACCTCTGCCATGAGGTGGGTAGCTTGCTTTATCACTAGTCTTCTAGAGTTGTGGCTGGACACGGCATTCATCAGAGTTCTAAGGTATTCCCAAGTTTTTTTCTTTTCTCCACAATATTGTTACTATATAAATTGTTCTCCTGGATCTGTTCACTTCACTCTGCATTAGTTCATTCAGCTCTTTCCATTCAAGTCTGAAGTCATGTCTTTTGTAATTTCTTATGATGTGATATTCCATTACATTCATATATTCTGGTTTGCGTAACCATTCCCCATTTGATGGGCACCTTTTTGTTTCTGGTTTCTTGCTACAACAAAAAGAGCTGCTATAAATATTTTTGGAATATGAGCCTTTTTCCTCCTTTTAAAAAATCTTTTTTTGGATATGAGCTGAATAATAGCATCACTGGATATGTATAACTAAGTGAATTTTGGACCACAGTACCAAATTGTTTTCTAGAGTGACTGGATCAACTCATAGTTCCACTATTATATTATATTAGTGTGCCTGTCTTTCTGTGGGCCCTCCAGCAGATGCCATTTTCCATTGTTTTTTCATATGTGTCAATCTGGCGGCTCTGAGGTCAAGTCTTGGAGCTGTTTTAATTTTTATTTCTCTAATTATTAGAGCATTTCTTCCTATGGCTATTGATCACTTGGATTTCTTCTCTTAAGAACTGCCTGTTCATATTATATGACCTTGTTTTTGAAAGAATTCTGTAAGCTGATGGAAGGTAGCATGGTAGTAGTAATGGGGAGGAACTGGTGGTGGTGGGGACCACTTCTTTCTTAGTTCTGGATCTTTCTAGGATAGTGAAATGTTTAGGTCCTCTATCTCTTGTTCTCAAGCTGAGAATTCCCATTTCCTATAGAGTAACAGTTATTCACATGCCATTATCTTTCCCTCTCCAGTTCAGAAAAGCCTCCACAAGAGCACAGTCGCATGTCAGTCCCCAGAACAGATGCCAGGAAAACCAGGAATATGGATGGATGGAGTTTCAAGGAGTGGACCTCAGCAGACAAACTTGTGGCAAGATGAATCCCTTTGTGATACCAGAAGGAACATCTTACCCACGTAAGATTTTTCTCTTTCTTTCTTTCCTTTTTTTTAAAGGCAATAGGGGTTAAGTGACTTGCCCAGGGTCACACAGCTGGGAAGTGTCTGAGGCCAGATTTGAACCTAGGACCTCCCATTTCTAGGCCTGGCTCTCAATCCACTGAACCACCCAAATGTCCCCTTTTCTCTTTCTTAAACTAGTATCCATTCCAGTTTCCAGGGACTAATCTAAGAGTCCATGGTGATCAGACTAGGTTTGACCTAGATCTTGTTCCCAATAGCTACCCTAGAAGAGGCTTTCTTATATAGACCTAATAATAATAATTATTATTTGTGATTTTTTAATGACTTTTTAAAATTTCTATTTTATGATATTTTATGGCTTCTAACTACATTTTGGGCCAAATTTAGGCCCTTTACTGGTAGGTTAGTTAGATCATTGAAAGAGGAGGAAGTGGCTCCCACTATTGTTACTGCTGGTCAGGCACTCAGACATGTCCAACTCTTGAGACCTTGAATTCATTTCTTACTGATGCTTGGCCATATTTGACAAATCAATTCTTCTAAGCTTTGACCACTCTTCTTAAGCTTCCAGCTTTATCTTAACTTGCTTCCTCTCAGATAGATAGCAGAAAGAGCTTGTATTTGATGTCAAAGGATCTAGGTTCTAATTCTTACTCTCCCATTGAAAATCCTTCTCTTGTTACTACTTATATGACCTTGGCCAAGTCACTTCCTTTTGGGTTTCAGTTTCCTCATCTGTAAAATGAAGGGTTGGACTAGATGATCTCTAAGGTGCTTTCCAGTTCTAAGTCTATGATCCTCTAACTTCACTAACTTTACTGAGAAAGAGAGAGATGATCTAACCCTAACCTACCTTCCTCCCTTTATCCTTCTTTTTCTAACCCTAAACCTCTCCCTCACTTAAAATCTTAATCAGGTACCAAATCCTTCCAATTCCATCTCCACAGAATCCAATTTCATCATCACTGTTACCTCTTTACTTGACCTGGCTCAATATAGTAGCCTTCTAACTGGTCTCCCTACCTCAAATCTTTCCACACTTTGGTCTATACTACCTTTTTGTGGCAGTGAAAAATGAAAATGATGGAGGAAACGAAGGTTTGAGCTTCTGAGTCCATCAATTTATTAAACAATGCATGCCAGTTGACCAACAAATTGGGACAAAGTCTCCTCAGCTTTTGTACTGGACTCCAAATACAAAGGGAGAGAGACTTTTATGCATGAAAAACAATCACAAATAAGATCAATTAATTAAAAGAAAATAAGATACACAACGAGATAATCTGATTTCTAATTGGAGGGGAAATTTGGAACATTCCAAATTGGGAGGGGGAGAATGAATAAATAGACTCAATGCCCTGAAATCAGAAACCCAAGTTCCTTGTAAACAGTTAAAGGAATATGGAAACAATAATCAGTGTAGGACCACTTTTAGGTAAAGACATATGGGTTGATTGAGATGTATAATTATAGGAAAAGTCTTTGTATCAATCTTCAAATCTGATTGGGTTTATAATCAGCATAATGCAAGTCTTTAGTTAAGGGTTTCTAAGCAGCAGTTTGTAAAGATTAAAATTTAGGGAAACCGAGGCAAGTAGAAATTAGTTTCTCTCCGCAAGGAGTATGATATTTTAGAGGTTTAGTAAAGGTTGAGAATTTAAGAAAAATACACATAAGAAAGGAACTTGCCAGGTGGGCCGAGAGGCCCAATTCAATTTCACTCACATCATGAGACTTGTCTGCTTGCCAGCGGAGACAGGAAGAGAAGAGAGACCCAAAAGCCTTTCCAATCAGGTTAAATACCTCATCTTGATCTTGGCCCAGGTGAGAATTCAGTAATATTACAAAGCATTCTGGGGAAGTGGAGCAAGGACTTCTGGGGATTGAAGTCCTGGATTCAAGTCTCCATTTTTACAAGTTGGAGGTGGTCCAGCTTCTTAGCCACACAGAGTTTGTCATCTCACAATTCCCAATTGATTGTATGCAGATCCTTGGGGAGAGTGAGACATCTCTTTTTCTTATTTCAGGGAACTGGGTCTATTTACTCTTCCCCTACCAACTTAGAAAGTCTCTAATCTTTCCTCCAATTCAAAATCAGATTACTTACAGCAGCTGGATAGCTCAGTGGATTGAGAGCCAGGCCTAGAGATAGGAGGTCCTGGATTCAAATATTACCTCAGACACTTCCTGGCTAGATGACCCTGGGCAAGTCACTTAACACCAACTGACTAGCTCTTATTGCTCTTCTGCCTTGGAACCAAAACTTAGTATTGATTCTAAGACAGAAAGTAAAGATTAAAAAAAAATTAATAAATCAGATTATTTTGTATCCTGGTTAATTGTTTTCTTTTAATTAATTGGTCTTTGATCAGTCATTTTTAATTCATAAAACCTTGTCTTCCCCCTATATTCTTCCCTCAGTGCCAAAGGTGAGGGGGCCTGATTCTGGTTTGTTTGAGCAGTTGGTATGTATTATTTAATAGGTTGATATCCTTGAAACTTTGTTTCCTCAGTCATTTCATCTTTCATCCACCTCTACATATATATCCTTCCCCCCCCCCCCCAACCCTTACCTTAGTAAGGGTTACCTTAGTAAGTCTTAGTAAGGTATAAGAGCAATAAGGGGTTAAGTGACTTGCCCAGGGTCACACAGCTGGGAAGTGTCTGAGGTCAGATTTGAACCCCGGACCTCCCTTCTCTAGGCCTGGCTCTCAATCCACTGAGCCACCCAGTTGATCCCCTCCTCTATATGATTTTAAATTAAAAGATCTGATCATATTAATCCCCTATCCAAAAGCTTTTGGCAGTTTCCCACTCAGTGAAGTCACAACTCATCAGATCATAGAATTTAGAGGCAGAAAATACCTTAATCATCTAATCAAACCCGCTCATTTTTCAGATAAACAAATGTAGTTGTAGTAAATTGTTTAAGGCCACATATCCGTATGGTATGGTCTGGTGGAGTTAAAAATGAAACAATCCTAGTCAATAAACTAGATGAAACATAAGACTACCTGTTGGCTACCTATTGACTTAGAAAACCACATATTAACACTTCTATGTTCTATTGTATTTTGGGGTTATGAATATGTCCCAGTTTTATTTTAATTTAGATCTCCGTAACATTGCCTGGGCCAACTGGCCTTGTGTTTGACACTTATGGTGCGATGGATAGGGCACTAGACTTGGATTCAGGAAGATCCAGTTTCAAAACAAACCTGGAAGAGAGCTATCTGTACCTCGGATTCTTTATAATACTTCGTGACTCTTGTATGAGCTAATTATTCTGTTTAGTTTTGTAGTGATTTGTATTTTCTGTCTTATCTCCTTATTAGATTCTCTCCTGGAGAAGAAAGATCAATGGCTTGTTTTTCATTGTATTTCCTTTAGTGCCTACTTAGCACAGAGTCCTATTCATAGTAGGTGCTTAATTAATGTTAGTGGAATTGGATTTTAACTGGATTTTGCATGTATAAAAATGTCTGGGGGGAGATAAGAGGTTTCACCCTAGCCCCTCTGTCTTGCCCTTTGGGAAGCTACTATATTTTCCATAAAGATAGTTCAGAGAGATGCCCTCACAAAATAATAGAACTGGAAGAATGAGTGAATTTTACAAAGCATTAAGCACTTACTATGTGTTGAGCGATGGGCATGGAAACCCCAAAGCAAAGATGGCACCCCACGCCACCTCCAACTCTCAGATCTTTGAGTCTCCAAGCTCTGGCCAGGACCAGCGTCAGGATGTCTGCCCTGTCTGACCCCAATGGTCTTTTCTGCTTCCAGGTCATTCCAGGGCTTGTCTGCTGATAACCTAAAGAAGACGACCAATTACAGCGCTGTGTTTTCTAGTCCACTGGCCACCGTCGACTTCTCTGACACCAAGCCGTTCCAGGACCTGATCACGGATCACCCGAAGAAGAGTTCCACCTGCAGCAATCCCTACTCCAGCCCCCTGAGCAGCATTGATTTCTCTGGTACCAGCCCCATCCAGGACCTGCCTGCCGATACTATGAAGAAGAATCCCACCTACAGTGCCGTGTGCACGTCTAGTCCATTGGCTGGTCTTGACTTCCCTGATACCAAGCCCTTGAAGGATCTGTCTAGCGATCTCTCTACACACACCTCCTTGTTCTCCAGCCCAGCAACCACCATTGACAGGTCAAAAAGCCGATCCTTCAATAATAGGACCACTCCTGCGAGAGAAAACTCTCCTTCTTTGTGGGTTCCCAGAATGGTGAGTGGAGCTACTGACCGCCAACCGTCTCCTTAGGTCCAGTTCTCTACCCTCATTAGCCATGTGGCAGCCCGCTCCCTGCTCCCATGCTTTCTTAGGATGATGTGGTTCTTCATATGCAAAGAAAGTCCTCATTGGGGCATTCAGCAGTGTGCTGGAAAATGTTTAACAACCAGCTCTCTGAAAAAAATTAGGCAAAAAGGGAAAGTGAGCATGCATTTATGAAGCACTTCCATGCCAAATATTTTACAAATTTACAAAAATTGATAAATTTACAAAAAATTTTACAAATTATTTCATTTGATCCTCAGAACAACTCAGAGAAGTAGGGATTATTATGCCCATTTTATCATTGAGGAAACTGAGACAGACAATTTAAGTGACTTGTCCAGGGTCTCATAGCTATTAAGTGTCTGAGGTCAGATTTGAACTCAGGTGGCCACTCCAGGCCCAGTGTTGTATCCATAGTGTCACCTAGCTGCCTAGAATATGCACAACAAGCTTTAAAAAAAACCCAAACAAACCCCTAACCCCCTTACTTTCCATCTTAGAATCAATACTGTGTGTAGGTTACAAGGCAGAAGTGTGATAAGGGCAAGGCAATAGAGGTTAAGGGACTTGCCCAGGGTCACATAGCTGAGAAGTATCTGAAGCTGCATTTGAACTCAGGATCTCCCATCTCTAGGCCTGGCTCTCAAACCACTGAGTCATTTCATTGCCCCCCACAACATACTTTTAAATTTCATTTGAATGATTAATATTTTCTCTCTCACTTAAGTCTGGACTCAAAGCAATCAACGAAACAATGAATCAAATCAAAGTTGTAGCATTTATCAGTTTCCAAGGTATAAATAAATGCTCACACCGAAAATTTGACAATTGACTCTTTCAAAAATGGTTCCAACAGACTCCAGGACAGCCCTGGGTATAGTCTTAAATGGTGACTAGGTGGAGTTATAACCTACTTTGCTAGGCTAGGGAATACAGTAAAGCTTATGGACTGGGCTCGAAACCCTCGATTTGTATAGATAGCACTTCACAATTTTCAAAACATTTTCCCTATCTGTGATCGCTTTTGAGCATTCCAATACCACTGTAAGGAGTCAAAGCAAGTATCAGTCTCATTTAATAGGTGAGAAAATAGAGGCTCAGAAATGAATTTGTTCAAGGTCTCCCAGTCATAGAAGCTACATTCGAACCCAGATCTCCTGATTGTCAGATCCAGTGTTTCCAGTATACCTCACTGCCTCTCTTTGACTCTATTTGACTCATTGAGCTAAGCATTTCTCTCAAATTAAAAAGCAAGGACACATCAGGTCAGCCCAACAACATTCCTCTCAATGATGCTGGAACTTCTCTGCCTCCTCCCTGCCAATAATTTTCCTTTCATTTGATTGATTCTAAACCCAACACACACCAGACAAAATAAGCATGTCATATACAGGGCAGGACAGAAAAGGAGGATTACCCAAGAAAACCACTTTTCCCCTCCAAAACAAATGCAGTATGTAATTCTCAAAGTTGTCTTGCTCATCTGTGTTTCCTTCTTCCCCTGAAGACAGGTTGGGAGTCAGGATTCTGTTTTCCCAGAGCCTGAAAGGACCTTCTGGGTTCTTCATCTTTTTTGTGTCCTGAACCCTTTGGACAGTCATCAGGGGTCCCCAATCTACAGCCCGTGGGCCACATGAGGCCCTCTGAGGCCATTTATCTGGCCCCCACCACATGTCTGGAAGGGGCACCTCTTTCACTGGTAGTCAGTGAATGCATTAGACTCTAATGCAAATTATGGACTGCTCAGAATATTGTTTTTAGTGCACAAAATAAAATACTCAGCATTACAAAATAAATAAATTCTATTGAAATAGGGATCTTAATATGAAAACAAGTTCATAGGCCCTAGATTGAGAACTCCAACCCCCTTATTTCCCAGAGGAGCAGAGTGGTGGAAAGACTTGTAGAGGTCACTTTGGTTCTAAGTAGTAGAGGCAGCAGGGAAACCCAGATCCTCTGACCCCTCAACCCAATGCCTTTTCAAATGGCTCATGTGTACTTCTGTCTCTTCCTCTGCAGGATTCCTATGGACCTCACTGGAAGTTGTCAAACAGCTGGAGGGGAGGACAACCAACAGTTTACCCAATCTTCCCTTCACTTACCCAGATCCGGGCTCAAAGGTAAACTAGGAACCACACAAAGACCAGAGAGCTAAGAGAGTAATCAGAATGCAGGCTAAGGAAGAAGCCATTTTGGATCGTAATAAACTTGTGTCCCCGGGAGGATGGGACCCACTTCCTGTTCACAGATGTCATGGCGCACAGTTGCTTGGATGTGCCTGTTCCGACCCTCAGCAGTCACAGAGCCAGCAATAGCCAGAACCCTGAAGCAAACCTTTCTAGAAAGCCCCTGTCAGATCCTGATGTACCAAGAGAGCTTATGGACTGGAGAGGTGGCAGGAGATGAATAGTTGTTTTGCCCTACAGGAAAGGGACCCAGCCAGGGGACCCTATGAGTTCTATAGGGAGGGGCAAATGGTTCTGGGAATCCTTAGACCTATCTGGCTCCCTTCCTGTTGATGGGAGGAGTCATTCACCTGCCAGAATTGAGGTTGATATGAGATGCTGAGGTCAAGTGGAAGCTGATTTTTTTTTTTGCCAGCTCCCTCTTTGTGGGACATGGGAGGAAGGAGAGAACCACTGACACTGGGAGCACTAACATCCTTTCACCCCTTATTCCTTTATCACAGGTCTGAAAGTCCCAAGCACAACAGCCCTGAGCCTCCCAAACAGACAATTAGCCCAAGTGGCTCCTGAACAACAAGGCAACATGGTAATATGGTAATAATCCCAGGGGCATAGGGGCAGAGGACAAATTCAGCAACAACCTCTGCCCCTTTCCAGCCCCTGCGACACTTCCCTCTCTCCCCAAAAATAAAGTTACCTAAAAGCAGATACAGAAACAGCCAATAGCTCATAGGCTACAAAGCCTTCCAGAAATGAAGAGCCAAATGTCTTCTCTGAAGGCACATTTCAGCCTCGTGGAAGGCTTTTCCCCTCTGACTTTCCCCAGGGCTAAATGCTCCAAAAGTCCACTGGAGGAGGAAGTTCCCAGCTCTGGGTTTAAATTCTTCATCTCTCCAGCCCATTACCCTTCCTGGGCTAACAAGCCAGCCCTGATGAAAATTGTAGTTCACATATCTGTAATGCTTTAGGGTTTACAAAGCACTTTCTCCACAATAAAACAGTGGAAAGGGCATCGGATTTGCAGTCTGAATACTGGCTGAACTCCTTACTGCCTAGATGACCTTAGGCAAGTCACTTGACCAATCTGGGTTTCTGTTTTCTCATTTATAAACGAGGGGGTTGGCCTAAATGATGTCGGGTCCCTCATCAATCCTACGAGCCCTATAAATATTCTTATCTCCATCTTGCAGATATGGAACTGAGACTCACTTTCCTAGTATGACATAGCTAGAAAGTAACAGAGCTGGAACTGGCACCTTGCTTTTAACTCTTAATTCTTGTACTTCCCTGGTATTGGAGCAGCCTTGGGTGCTATGTATGTATGGCCTCTGTCTCTAGATTGCATATGCCAGTGCACCAGAGCATGCATCTGTCAGGATGTGCATCCTCCATGCCCAGGTTCACCTTGCTTCCTATGCCATCTGGATCCACAAAGATTGGGTATATTTGAACCAGATGTCCTCATTATGTGGCAAAAAGAATGGGTAATCAGGTATCAAGGAAATGTGTGTGTGTGTGTGTGTGTGTGTGTGTGTGTATGAAGAATAGGAAGATCTTTGGGGTGGGAATGTCTCCCCCTGGCCTAGAATTGTACATGAATGTGAAGGTAGAGGAAAGGTGGATTAACTCCATATGTATAGACTGGAGAGGGCAGGTCAATATGGACCACTAGTGATTTACTTCTCTGGGTTAGCTTCTGGCCATGGGAGCACATCTGGACCTGCCCTCTGGGCCATAGATGACTATACAGCTGTGACAGGCACTCACAGCAACAGCTGGCCAAGAGGCCAAGCAGATTGGAGAAAAAAAAAATGGATATCTCTCCCTCTTTCCTATTCCTTGTTCTCTTCCACCCTAACATCTGGTATTGCTGTTCTGTCTTCTGAACAGTGAGGATAAACTCATTCACACTTTAGTGTTAAGAATTTGGCCCTTTATTCTGAGGGTTGATGGGATGGTGGTAAATCTGTTTTGAAAGAACATCCCAGGGAGAGGGAATCCCTTAAACTAAAGGAATGATTCACCAATATTAGAATTTTGAGCTAATGCTGGATATAACTTTGGAGAGGGGGACCTGGCTGATGCCCTATTCTAAACTACTAGCTAAAGGTCTACTTGGCCAAGGCCAGTTTTCTCTACTCTCTTCCCTTCCCACTTATCTTGTATTCTCCAATATTTGTATTATCTTTTTTTTCAAACCCTCACCTTCCATCTTAGAATTAATACTGCGTATTGGTTCCAAGGCAGAAGAGCAGTAAGGGCTCAGCAATGAGAGTTAAGTGACTTGTCCAGGGTTACATAATTAGGGAATCCAGGACCTCCCATCTCTAGGCCTGGCTCTCAATCCACTGAGTCACCCAGTGCCACCTGTATTATCTTTATTTGTGTACATTTTCTCTAGGAAATTCTGAGATCCTTGAGGGTAAGGGCTTTGTCTAGTTTGCCTTTGGATTGACAATGGCACATAGGATCCTGGATTGAGATCTACAAGTGACCACAGAGGTCATCTAGTCCAACTCCCTCATTTAACAATGAGGAAACTGAGGCCCAGAGAGCTTACTTAAGTCACTTGGCCACAGGTAGTTAGTGGTGGAAGTGGGATTTGAACATGGGTCTTCTGATTCCAGGACTAATGCTCTTTCCATTGTCCCATAATACATTTTGTGGATTTGAATTGAACTGGTGGTGAGGATCAACTAAACAGCACGGGTTCCCTGGGGGGCAGGGAGGAAAGGCTGGAAGAGCGTCCTGCAGATAGAGGGCTTCTCCCTATACTTCCCGGAAGAAAGGAAGGGATATGTACCCTAAGAGCTGGAAGCAAGCCGCCTCTGCTAATGGGATAAAGTCTTTGGGGACTGGAGACTGAATGTTGTGAAGCTATAGATTTTACTCCCCAACCCACCAAATAGCACGGACAGGCATGACTCGCCTTCTCCCTCCTTCTCTTCTGATGCCGTCAACCTTCTCCATCCTGCACTTTCCCTGTTTTTCCTCCTCCCTTCAGTCAGCTGCCTGAGCGCCAATGGCTTAGTCCCGGTGTTGGGAGAGCTTGAGATCAAATTCCCTGTAGGCACTAGGCAGGTCCTTTCTATCCTGATTGTTTGGGATTTCACTTTCCTCTCCTCCCACTCCAAACCTCGGCCAGCAACAGAAGCCCCTATGTCCTCCCCAAAATATTAGAAGAGAAAATCTTTTGTCATCCTCCTCCATCACCGTCACCCACAAAGCAATAGTCAGAGCAGCAAGCGAACGCACGAGAAATCTCCCTTCCTACCAGTTAAGGGCAGCGTTAAACTCCCTGGTACTGCCCCCAGCATCACCCCACTGGGTCACCTCTGCCGCGCCGCACCCCCCTACCTCCCCCCAACCAACACACCTGTATGCAGTTGTAACTGCAGAGCCCAGTTGCAATGTCCGAGCGTAGCCACATGAGGGCAGTGTTGCCATGGGTTTGCTTTCTGCCTCCATCTCCTTTGGAGCTGTGTTAAACTTCGCTTCTTCTTACTAATGGATCGGAAACTTTTCCTCCCCCCCCCCCCCCCCCCCCCGCCTCCTTCCCACTCCCTCCCTCCTTTCGGCCCCAACCTTCCTTTCCCCTCCTTCCCTCTCTCCCTTCCTCCCTCCTCCTTCCTCCCTCCCTCCGCTTTCTCGCTGCTGCAGGCGATAATACCAGCCCTAGTCAGCTGGGCACTGGGGCTGTTCAAACAGATTTGGTGTGGATCGTGAATTACCTTCAGCATCCTCTCTTCTACCTGCCCTGGCTTTTCCCCCTTTTGGGGGAGGAGGTAGAAGACACGCATGACTTTCCTCCACCTCCCCCCTACTCCACTCCCACCCCCGGTCCCCTTCCTTCTTTCTTTAAAAACAAGAATCTGCCAGCCTGGCACATTGCTGTCAGCAAAGACCCCTGGAAATTGAGTCACGATCGAGCTCTGAAACTCGCAGAGGAGGAGCGGAGAGAGAGCCTCCCTCACTCCTCACCGCCCAGCCCTCCCTTCCTCAACTCCCCTGAATCCTCCGCCTCGCTGGAGACAAGCCCAGTGTTCCAATGTTATCTTTCCCCAAGATCTCAAAGCACTTTACCCACTGGGTGAATAATGAAGTTCCTGAGTGAGGGAGCCCAGGGTTAGCCCATGTGTTTTTTGCTTCTGGCACAGAGAGAAGGCTATATGGAAGAGTTAGAAATTGGAAATTGCTCCCAGTCTCCTCTTGCTCCAGCACGACCCCCTTCCCAATCCTCTCTTCCCACCCCAACCCCCCAATCTCACATATCACAGAACGTTAGCTGGCGCTGGAGGAGGCCTTAGAGACCATCCAGTCCAATCCCCTTCTGTTTAAGAGGGAGGAAAATGAAGCCTAGAGAAGGAGAAGGCATTTGCCCAAGGTCATAAGAGAAGAAAATGGACTATATGGGATCTGAACCCAGGTCTTTGGAGTCCAAACCCAATAGCCCTTTCACCATTCAGTGCTGGTTCAATTCAGTTCCATAAACATAAGTCCCTACTATGTGCCAAACACTGTGTTAAGTCCTGGTCTTAGATTTTGAAAGAGTTGGGTTTGTATGGGGAAAGATGATCACAATGGAGCAGTGATTCTTCTCCAGACATCATAGTCTGGTAGATTTGGGCTGGAAGGGCCCTTAGAGATCACCTGGTTTGGTCCCCTCATTTTGTGCCTGAGGAAACTAAGGACTGAGGAGATTCCATGATTTAGGATAGTAGGAGCATAGACTGAGAGCTGGAAGAGCCCTTAAAGGTCATCAATCCAATCCTCTTGGTTTACAAATAAACTAAGGCCAAGAGGTTAAATGAGTTTCCCAAGGTCATGTGGAGGACAGAAGGTAGAGCTTGAGCACTTGTTTTGGGGACCTTTGTCTCCAGATCCAGGGCTCCTTTCATAGCACCTCCATGCTGTTGGGGAGCTCTGCCCCTTCTGTCAGGGGAGCTATCAAGGGTATTGGGGTGAATGGGCAGTGAGGGCCTCCTTCCATTTCTCCCTCTACAGATCCTTGGCATGAGGCCATACCAGACAGTGCCCTCAAGACCCAGGGCTGCTTCTTGGAAGAGTTGAACCTGCCTGGCAAGTCCAACTCCAAAATCCACCCAACAAATGAGTTCACAGGGGCCCTCGGTTCAGATGAATGGAATCTCTCTCTGCTCTTAAAATCCCATCTCTACTGCCCTGGGCAGCCAAGTCCCCCGTTTCTGGGACCTCTGCTCAAGTCTTTCCCTTGACCTTTCAGAACTCCCAGTTTTGATGTCCAAATCCATTGACCTCAGGCCATTTTCCTCCAGACAGAGTATGGTACTGCCCTAGCCACTCGGGTACTCACTGTATGATTCTCTCTGCCTACACAAAGGGGAGAAGCCAGCTAGGACCTTCCTTCTCCTCCTCGGGTCCCTCCTCTCCTCCTCCTCCTTCCAAGACCGTTGAATGTGTTGGGTCTGACACCAAGCCATGCTACTCCCAAGCTCGGAACCTTTGGCTCCCAGGGCCAGTCCATGTGCAGAGAGAATGTGAGCTGAATGTTCCAGGCTCCCCGAGCTCTCTGCTCTGGCCCTCCTTAGACAGTGCTGCTCCACGAATAGGAGTAGTCGGAATCCTCGGCTTTAGAGCTTAGTGACCACCTAGCTCCCCTCCTTCTGTTACAGAGGACCAGAGTGAGTCCAAAGCGAAAGCACTTGCCCGAGGTCACCCAGGTAGCAAGTGAGAGACCCAGGAGCTGAACCTAGTCCTGTGCCTTCCAGTGCCAGCCTTTCTGCTCTCTATAGCTCCAGCTCCCTCCAGGAAGCACCAGCCAGTGCTGAGCTGTGAAGTCCCTTGGACATTAACACAGGGTGACTGACCACGGGGAATATTGGGAGAGGAGGCAGGGGTGGGGGAAGTCACAGCAGTGAATGCGCGGGACTAAGATAATGCCACTCTTATTCCCAGCCACTGCATAGCATCCAGATTAAGATGGGTTCATGGTGACCGCTGTTCCCTCACCCACTGGGAACCCTGAAGGGGGAGGGGTTCCTGGCCACCCTGGGATCACAGAAGCGAGGGGGCCAGGGATAAAGAGCAGGTCCCTTTTCACTGAGAGACGGGTACATTTCCATTTCTAACGGCTGGAAGGGAGCCAGCATCCTTTCAGAAGGCTTCATGGAAAAGCTCAGCAGGAACAGAACGCCGCCTCTGTCTCGATGCCTTCCCAGCAGCTCCAGGGCAAGGGTCCATGCTGCTCAGCCAGCCAAGGGCTCCCTACATCTGGGCTAGGCCTGCAGCCCCCACCAGGATCCCAGACAGCAGGGGGCCATTGGAAGGGTACTGGGAGACAGGTCAAAGAACAATAGATGCACTTTTTATTCCCCTCTCCCTGCTCTAAAACAACAGCAACCACCTAGCTCTCTCTGAGATACCCTCGTGGTCACCCCCTTAAAAATCAACAATTCAAGGGGGCAGCTGAGTGGCTCAGTGAATGGAGAGTCAGGCCTAGAGATGGGAGGTCCTGGGTTCAAATCTGGCCTCAGACACTTCCCAGCTGTGTGACCCTGGGCAAGTCACTTAACCCCATTGCCTAGCCCTTACCACTCTTCTACCTTGGAGCTAATGCACAGGATTGTTATAAGATGGAAGATAAGGGTTTTTTTTTTTTTAAATCAATTCAAGTTAGGAAACACGTACTAAGTCCTCACTATGTTCAAGGCTTTGTGGTTGTCGTAAAGACAAAGATGAAAAACAATAATCCCCGTACTCAAGAAGTTCACAATCTAGTATATGGGGGTGAGGGGTTGGGAGTAGGTGGGAAGAAGACTTGTACACAAAAAAATTAGAATATAAAAATGGTAAAGGAGAGAGAGCCTGACAAAGGGCTATGAGAAACCGAACTGAAGTAGACCATTTGTAGCGAGGGGGATCCGAGAAGTCCTCACGGAGGAGGTGGCCAGGGCTGACCTGCAAAGGATGAGAAGGGTTTCAATAAGCTGAGGTGGTGAGGGAGTAGATGCCAGCCACCAGGGATGTGTTCCATGAAGACACAGACAAAGGAGAATGCTAGATGAGATCTGGGAACAGCTAGTTGTCCGGTCTGACTGTACTGTAGAGTACATGAAGGCAAAGAGACTGAAAGGAAGCTGGAAAGGGGCCAGCTCTCTTGGACCTTAAAAGTCAGGCTAAGGAGTTTGTATTTTAACAAGTTATACAATTTACTAGATACAGGGCTGTGCAGTAGGTCTGTAAGGGAAAGGTTATAAGAAAGGCTCCCTCTAAGCTTTGAATTGCTATGTAAATGTGAGTGATCAAGACAAATTATTTTTAAAAAAAGACAAAGAGGGGGGCACAGTACATAGTCCTTGCCCTCAACACACTTACATTCTAATATGTAAGGCAAAGTATAAACTATGAAAAACCAGCTAAGGATTCACAAACAGGATGCCAGGGCTATAAAGGACACAAAATACACAAGACAAGGTCTCTGCTCTCAAGAAGTTTATTTTTTTTTTCCTTAGGAATGGCAAGGGATAAACATAGTAAAAAATATAAGAGGGTGGCTCAATGGATAAAATACCAGGCCTGTTGTTGGGAGGTCCTGGGTTCAAAACTGGCCTCAGACTCTTCCTAGCTGTGTGACCCTGGGCAAATCACTTAGCCCCCATTGTTTTGCTCTTATTGCTCTTCTGCCTTAGAATAGATACTATGATAGAAGATACAGGCTTTTCTGTTTGCTTGTTTTAAAAATAATATTTTTCTCCTACTACATTTAAACCAATTTTTAACATTCTTTTTTTTTTTAAAGTTTTGTGTTCCAAATTCTCTCCCTTCTTGCCTTCTTCCCTCCCTCCCTGAGATGTTAGGTAATCTGATATAGATTTTCACATGTGCAATCATATAATACATTTTCCCATATTAGTCATTTTTTAGAAAAGATCCCAATTCTTAAAAAAAGGAAGAAGAAAGAAAATGAAATATAGTGTGTTTCAGTCTGCATTAGACTCCATCAGTTCTTTCTTGGAGGGCAGATAGCATTTTTCATCAGTCTTTAGTATTATCTTAGATCACTGAATTGCTGAGAATAACTAGTCCATTCACAGCTGTTCATCAAGAAATATTGCTGTCATTGCGTACAATGTTCTTCTGGTTCTGCTCACTTTGAATCAGTTCATGTAAGTCTTTCCATACTTTTCTGAAATTACTATTTGTCATTTCTATAAGTTTTCTGAAGTTATAAGATCCAAATTGTCTCCTTCCCTTCCTTCCCTGCCCCTTCCTTAAGATGATAAGCAGGGGGCAGCTGAGTAGCTCAGTGGATAAAGAGCCAGGCCCAGAGATGGGAGGTCCTGGGTTCAAATGTGACCTCAGACACTTCCTAGCTGTGTGACCCTGGGCAAGTCACTTGACCCCCATTGCCTATCCCTTACCCTTCTTCTGCCTTGGAAACAATACACAGTATTGATTCTAAGATGGAAGGTGAGGGTTTAAAAATAAAAAAGATGGTAAGCAATTTGATCTGGGTTATGCATGTATTATCATGCAAAACATGTTTCTATATTGTTCATTGTTATAAAATACTCCTATAAAAAACAAAATCCCCAAATAAAAACCCAAATAAACTAAAGTGAAAAATATGTTTTGATCTGCATGCTGCATGCATGATGATGTGTCTTCCTGACTTCAGGCCCAGTTCTCTATCCACTGTGCTACCTGCCTGTCCTAAAAGCCAGTTGTAAGGGTATTATAGCTATTAACTGATCAGTAAGCATTTATTAATTGCCTACTATGTGCCAGGCATTGTATTAAGTGCTGGGGGTGCAAAGGCAAAAATGAAAAGGTCCTTGTATCTTATTGAGAATAAATAATGTGGACATTTAAACATATATAAAATCCTCACAGAATAAATACATAGAATGGGAGTGGGGTGACACTAGCAACTTGAGACCCCATATTGGAAACATCCTATATGAGTTTAAAGGAATTTAGCGAGTCTAAAAAACAGAGTTGAGGAGGAAGTGGATATAGGGATGAGGGACAGCCTATGTAAAGGTCTGGATAGGCAAGCAGATAAAGAAAGCATTTACTAAGCATTTACTATGTTCCAGGCACTGTGCTAAGCATTGCAAATACAAATGAAAGCAAGCAAGAGAGCACTGCCCTCAGTGAGCTCCCAGTCTAATGGGACAAGACAACACTTAACGGAGAAATGTAAAGGGAGAACATACTCGGGTGTGGTGTGCAGATGGCCTGGTTCCGAGAAAGATGAGGGGGAAACTCACTTCTCAGAGCCCAGGGTCTCAGCTCCAGAGTTCCAAGCTCTGGTGGGAGGAAAATGAAGATGGCTGGTGCATAAGCATCATGGTTCTGGTGATGGCCTGGAGGCACGAGAGGGCATGTCATACGGAAGGAATAGGAAAGCCAGTTGGCCGAGGTTGATATATTATGATAACAAATGATAAATAATGATAATAAAGAAGAATGGGCAGGTCTTGGTAACTGATGGAATATGATTAAGAGGAAGGCTGAGGAATCAAGTACAACTCCAGGATCTTCAGCCTCGATGACTGAGAAAGAGAGAGAGCCACACTGACTGAAATGGGGAGAATCTGGGGGGAGTATGGGAAGGAAAGGGATATGCTAGTGGCAGTGACCATTAGGCTCTGGAATGAGGCTAGGGCTCAAGATTCAGATTCGGGAGATAGTTGTATAGAGATGTGAACTAATGTAGCCAAATTAGGTGAGACCTTTTGGAAAGGAGAAGGTGATGAGAGATAAGAGAAGACCAAGGAATAAGCCTTGAGAAACTTCAATATTTAGGAGGCTGGAGAAGAAAGAGGATCCATCCAGGAAGATGGAGCAATAAGAGTGAAAAGAGTTTAGGACAGCATAATATCACTGAAAAACTTTCAGGAAGGACAGGTTAATAGAGTCAGTTAGTTGAGGAGAATGAAAACTGAGAAAAGGCTGATAAATTTGGCATTTAGGAGTCTTTGAACTAGAATAAAAGTTCTCCAATTTCATGCTTTTGCCTTGGATTGGCCACGTCTACAAGTAAATAATCCCCCTTTTCAGTCTTCTGAGTACTGGAATATTTGTGTTTGCTAGTGATTTTTAAATTTATAAAAAGAAGAAAAAACAATTTCAATAGTGTGTGTGTGTGTGTGTGTGTGTGTGTGTGTGAGAGAGAGAGAGAGAGAGAGAGAGAGATCTTAGGGAGGGCAGATTGGGTAAGTAGCTTGCCAAATTTCACCCAGCTAATCAGTGACAATAACTTCAGACCTTTGACCTCCCTGTTCCAAGGCCCTAGAATAATGGTTGTTAGTGTGCCATTGGAATACAACCTTCTAAGGGAACAGGGACCACAAAGAGATAAAATTCTAACTGAGAAGCTTAACTAGAAAGGCAGGAATCTCAAGAGGAGATAGATTGGAGGGAGTGCCATTAGGGACTATACCTTTTTGGAGCCCTCTTGCAAGCACACCATTCCATTATTCCATAGTAGTCAATCCTGAGAAGGCCAATCTTTTACGTGTTGTCTTATCTCACTAGACTGGGAACTCATTAAAATGCCAAGAAGCGAGGATGACATTTTGCTAGGCGACATTTTGCTAGGCCTCAATTGCCCACTGGAGGTTGCTAGCCAATGTAATGCCTCTTCTTGGGCCTGGTGAGTCCCTTGCCTATGAACATTTCACAATTAACAACCCACCAAGCAACTGTTTCACACCACTTAGAAGATATAGAGACAGAGGTGAAGAGAGGGGCTTCTACTGTGTGACCAAGGGCAAGTTGCTTGACATCTCTGAATCTGAGTTATCTCATTTGTAAACTATAGATGATAATACTTGTAATTCCTAACCTTGGCGGATTGTTATGGGGCTGCAATGAGATGATGTAAATAAAGCACTGCAAACTTGAAAGTTATATCAGTGTCAGCAGCTATTATTATTTTCAAAGATTTTTTATGTATATTATCAGTTGCTTCCTCACAAAAATTATTTTTTCCTCAGTAATATTTTATCATATTTCCTCCAATTACATGTAAAAATAATTTTTGACATTTGTTTTCTGACATTTTGCAGTCGAAACTCTCTCTTCCCTCTTCCCTTCCCCCCTCCCTGAGGCAGCAAGCAATGTGATACAGGTTATACATGTGCCATCATGCAATACATATTTCCATATTTATCATGTGAAAGAAGACACATCGGTACAAAGAAGAAAAAACTCATGAAGGAAATAAAGTGAAGAATGGTGTGCTTTGAGCAGCATTCAGACTCCATCTGTATCTTCCACGAATGAGGAGAGCATTTTTCATCAAGCATCCCTTGGAGTTGTCTTGGATCCTTGCCTTGCAGAGAATACTTAATCATTCACAGCTGATCATCATACCCTATTGCTGTTACTGTGTACAACATTCTCCTGGTTCTGCTCATTTTACCCTGCATCACTTCTTACAAGTTTTTCCAGGTTTTTTGGAACTCATCCTATTTGTCATTTTTTATGGCTCAGTAGCATTCCTTTATAGTCACGTGCTACAGCGGCCATTCCCCGATTGATGGGCATCCCCTCAGTTTCCCCTTCTGGGCCACCACAAAAAGAGCTGCTGGAAATATTTTGAGGCACACAGGCCCTTTTGCTTTTTCTTTGATCTCGGGCACACAAGCCTAGTAATGGTATCGCTGGGTCAAAGATATGTACAGTTTTAGAACCCTTTGGGTGCCTCGCTAGAATTCTTAAGGCAATCAGGGAAGATGTTATTTTCTCCTTCTGATAGATGACGGGTATGCCAAAGCCCAGAGAAGGAAGTGGCTTGCTCAAAGCCGCTTGGCTCCCAAGGGCCAGGGGAGGGATTTGAAGCCAGGCTGACTCCTGACCCCCAGACCTGGGTTCTTTCCCTTCAGTGACACAGCCTCTGCATGTGCCTCACCTTCTTCTCAGAACAAGAGACCTTCAGCCTCTCAAGCCCTTTCTGATGGATGCTCACCAGGCAGGCCCTTTGCTATGGATGATGCTTTCTCCCAGCCAGCTCTGCATCTGTGCTCCAACCATCCACTCTAGGGAAGCTCTAGACCTCAGATTTGGTGAAAATGAGTCGGGCAAAGAACACTCACGGGCCATACACCGTATGAAAGAGGAGGACGGCGGCAGCCCTGGACAAGCAGAGGTGAGAAATAGAACATAACTGTGGATTCTGCACTTTTCGGGTGGTCTCCCTTGTTACACACATGCACACACACCATCACAAGTGATTTCATACGAGGATAATCCAGGTCTCCAGAACCAAGCATTGCTCTCTGCTTCCTTCCAAGGAGAAGGAATTGGGTAGGATAGAGAGAGATTTAACAGATGTATGGGACTGTGCCTGGGTCAGCCCTAGATAGGTTGTGGAGCCACAGCTGTGGGAGGAAGGGGAAGGAGCCATCACCCCCATTGTACTCCCAGCCCTTCTGGCTGTCTCTGCAGGAAGGGCATAGCAATGTGTTGTAGTGGGAAAAGAGCAGAGGGCTAGCAATTATGTGACCTGAGTTTGAATCTCAGATCTTCTATTAACCTGGGGAAATATATGTGACCTCTCTGGGCCTTGTTTTCTCCCTCTGTAAAATGAAGGGGTTAGATGAGATGATATTAAAGGTTCCTTCTAATTCTAGGAATCAGCTGGTTGAATAAGCCTGGTGCTATAATTCAGTGTTCAGGCTCTAAGATGGATAATGTTATTTTTATTTGTTTCTGTTTATTTAAAACATTCTTTTAAAATCTGTTCTCAAGCTTCTCTATCCCAGGAAGGAAAGTGATTGGGATGCAAGGTGCTGCTTCTGTTTCAGGCTTTTAAAAAATCTTGATGATGGGGATGGGGGTAGGGCATGCAATGACTGCACTCTATATAGTGGTGCTGTGCCTTGGAAGGAATGTTGGGCTTAGAGTCAGGACACTTTAATTTGAATCTTTTTTTTTTTTGTTTGGCATGGATTTGGGCAAGTCATTCTTACCTTTTTCGGCTTCAGTATTTTCATCTTTAAAATGAAGGAGTTGAACTTGGGCATCTTTAATTTCTTTTCCACTTTTACCACTGATCCTTTGGGTAGAGTGTTTGTGAAAATGGGCATAGCTATCTTGTTTTGCACGTCAGTCACATTCCTGAAAAGTTGGATGTAAAATAAATTCTTAACATGAATTGTGAGAAAAAAAATGCTTGGTTAACTTTAAAGAGCATATATGGGGGCAGATAGGTAGCCCAGGCAATAGAATGCCAGGTCTGGAATTGGGAGGATATGGGTTCAAATCTGCCCTCAGACTCTTCCTAGCCATGTGACCCTGGGCAAGTCCCTTACTTCCATTTGTGCAGCCCTTGCCCTTCTCTCTTGGAGTTGTTATTAAGTCAGAAAGTAAGGGTTTTTTTTAAGAGCTATTATTATTATTATTATTATTATTTAATGTACTAGAGAAGATATCTATCTAGAAGTATCCCAATTAAATCCTTTTATAAAGTGAATTTACATAAAACCTCTCAGTTCCAGATTTAACACTTCTCTATATCATGGAATCATAGACTTGGACATGAAAGGTAGCCTTATAGGCATCTAGTCTGAATTGCTTATTTATTTATAATTCTTAAAAATTCTTAGTAGTAATAGAGTAGTTAGGAGTATACTTAGACAGAGGGTGGAGAAGTAGCTGATTAGGATGATATGAGATGCAAAAAAAATCAAGGGGTGAACAAGAGCATTGTGCTGAGAGAAAAGGGAAGGGAGAGATGGAATGGGATAAATTATCTAACCTAAAGTG
This sequence comes from Monodelphis domestica, assembly GCF_027887165.1. Classification (NCBI taxonomy): domain Eukaryota; kingdom Metazoa; phylum Chordata; class Mammalia; order Didelphimorphia; family Didelphidae; genus Monodelphis; species Monodelphis domestica. The sequence goes on along the minus strand of NC_077227.1, from coordinate 462,801,860 downwards.
TATGAAAAATTATCACAGTGGAGGGGAGGGTGAGGGTAGCAAAGGGTAATGCTTAAACTTTACTCTCATCTTAATTGGCTCACAGAGGGAATAATAATCATACTAATTAAGGTGTAGAATCCTATGTTATCCTATGTAGAACTAGGAGGGGAATAAGACAAGGAAAAGAAGGTGGTAATAGGAGGGAGGAGGAAGTGAGGGGGGTGAGAAAAAGTGAAATGCTGGTAAAGAGGAACAGAGTAAAAGGGAAAAGGTCAGGATCAAAAGGGGAAAATAAGATGGAGGGGAATACACAGTTGGTAATCATAACTGTGAATATGAATTGAATGGACTCATTCATAAAGTGGAAGTAGATAGCATTGTGGATTAAAAACAGAATCCTACTACATGTTGTTTATAAGAAATACATTTGAGGCAGGGTGACATACACCGAGTAAAGGTAATGGGCTGGAGTAGAATTTATTGTGCATCATCTAGAGTAAAACAAGCAGGGGTAACAATCATGATCTCAGATAAAGCTAAAACAAAAATAGATCTGATAAAAAGAGATAAGGACGGAAATTATAGCTTGCTAAGCATATATGCATCAAATGGTATAGCCTCTATATTTTTAAAGGAAACATTAAAAGAACTTTAGGAAGAAATAGATAGTAAAACTATAGTAGTGGGGGATCTCAATTTCTCCCTTTCAGATCTAAACAAATCAAACCAAAAAATAAACAAGAAAGAAGTAAAGGAAGTGAATGAAATCTTAGAAAAGTTAGAACATAAATCTCTGGAGAGAAGTGAATGGCAATAAAAAAGAAATATACTTTCTTTTCAGCATTACATGGCTCCTACACAAAAAATGAACAGATATTATGGCATTAAAAACTTCACAACCAAATGTAGAAAAACAGAAATAAGTGCATTCTTTTCAGATCATAATGCAATAAAAATTATAATCATTAAAGCTCCATGAAAAGATAAGTAAAAATTAATTGGAGACTGAATAATCTAATATTTAAAAAGGGGTGGTTCAAAGAACAAATTATAGAAACAATGGATAATTTTATTAACAAGAATGTCAATGAGGAGGTGACATATCAACAACAGTCAAAGCCATACTTAGGGGGTGTGAAGGATTAGATTTTGGGGTAGGAGTTTGAACAAAAGTCAGGAGAGCAGTTTGGTAAAACACAAAACACTTAGTTTATTTGAGGAAATTTCAAATAGAAAGGAAGAAAGTGAGAGTAATCTCCTAATATCTTATAACTATACCAAAGATAACTAAACTAACTAACTAAAAATTGCTAAAAAAAACTTTAAATCTATCTGTCTTCAAGGATAGTGTCTTCTTTTGGGCCAAGTTGGGCCTACTCTCCCACTCTATCTAAGAATTTACCCACTATCTAACTACCTACCTAAGCTGATCAATAATCAATAAGGCTATTAAGGCCTTAAATCAGTCAAAAACTGCCAATCTCAGAGAGAGCCAGAAACTGCTGCTCCTCTCCCCCAAGGGACCCAGAGACAAAAAGTTCCAAATGCCAGTTGTAACTGACTCTAACTCTCTCAGCCACGCCCTCCTGTCATCAACTGATAGCCTGCACAACAGGGGGACCTTTATTCAGAAATATTTTTGCTCCCTTGCCTCTTAAAGAGAAAAAGGGAGAGATTAGGAAAACTCTCTTAACAGGGGAAATGTATGTCTCTAAACATTTACATAAAAAAAAAATAGAGAAAATGCAGATCAAAGAATTGGCCATGCAGCTAAAAAACTAGAAAAAGAACAAATTAAAAATCCTCACTTAAAGATGAAATTGGAAAATCCTAAAAATTAAAGGAGAAATGAATAAAATTGAAAGAGAACCATTGAACTAATAAATAACAGTAGGAGTTGGTATTATGGAGAAAAATAAAATAGACAAAGTGTTGGTTAATTTGATTAAAAAAGGAAAGAAGAAAATCAAATAATCAGTATAAAAAATGAAAAGGATGAATTCACCACCAATGAAGAGTAATCTTTATTGAAGAGTAAAATAATCTTTAGGAACTATTTTGCCCAACTATATACCAATAAATCTGACAATCTAAGTTAAATAGATGAATATTTACAAAAATATAAATTGCCCAGATTAGCATAAGAGGAAATAGAATCCTTAAATAATCCTATATCAGAAAAAGTAATTGAATAAGCCATCAATGAACTCCCTAAGAAAACATCCCCACAGTGAGATGGATTCACAAGTGAATTCTATTAAACATTTAAAGAACAATTAATCTCCAAACTACATAGCTATTTAGGAAAACAGGTAGAGAAGGAATCCTACCAAATTCTTTTTATGAAGTAAATATGGTACTGTTACCTAAGCCAGGAAGAACAAAAAACAAAGAAAGAAAAATATAGGCCAATTTCATTAATGAATATAGATGCAAAAATTTTAAATGAGATGCAAGCAAGGAGAATATAGCAATATATCACAACAGTCATTCACTTTGATCAGGTGGTATTTATACCAGGAATGCAGGGCTGATTTAAAATTAGGAAAACTATCAGCGTAATTGACCATTTCAATAAGCAAACTAACAGAAATCACACAATTATCTCAATTGATGCAGAAAAAGCCTTTGACAAAATACAACACCCATTCCTATTAAAACAGCATAGGAATAAAAATAAATACATCATTCCTTAAAATGATAAATAGTATATACCTAAAACATTCAGCAAGTATCATCTGCAATGGGGATGAGTTAGAAGCCCTCCAAATAAGATCAGGGGTGAAGCAAGGATGCTCATTATCACCATTATTATTTAACATTGTATTAGAAATGCTAGCTTTAGCAATAAGGAAAGAAAAATAAATTGAAGAATTAAAGTAGGCAATAAGAAAACCAAACTATTGCTCTTTGCAGATGATATAATGGTATACTTAGAGAATCCTAGAGAACCAACTAAAAATTAGTGGAAATAATTAATAACTTTAGTAAAGTTGCAGGATACAAAATAAACCCACATAAATCAGCAACATTTCTATATATTACCAACAAAGCCCAGCAGCAAAACTTAGAAAGATGAAATTCCATTTAAAAATATTCTAAACAATACAAAATACCTGGAAATCTATTTGCCAAGGCAAACACAGGAATTATTTGGGACACAGTTACAAAATACTTTTCACACAAATAAAGTCAGATCTAAACAATTGGAAAAATATTAATTGCTTGTGGGTAGACTGAACTAATATAATGAAAATGTCAATTCTACCTAAATTAATTTATTTATTCAGTGCCATCAGAGTCAAACTACCAAATAATTATTTTATAGAACTAGAAAAAAATAATAACAAAATTTGCTGGAAGAACAAAAGTCAAGAATATCAAGGGAATTAGGGGAAAAAATGTGAAAGGAGGAGATGTAGCAGTACCAGATCTCAAACTGTACTATAAAGCAACAATCATCAAAACAATCTGGTACTGTCTAAGGAATAGAATGGTAGACCAATGGAGTAGATTAGATATAAAATATATAGCAGCAAATGACCTTAGCAACCTAGTGTTTGATAGACCCAAAGATCCCAGCTTTTGGAATAAGAACTCACTTTTTAACAAAAACTGCTAGAAAAACTGGAAAACAGTATGACAGAATCTAGGAATAGACCAATATCTCACAACCTAAACCAAGATAAGGTCAAAATGAATATATGATTTAGATATAAAGAGTGACATCATAACTAAATTAGGGGAACACAGAATAAAGTTTATATGGCAGATCACTGTAGAAGGGAAGAATTTATGACCAAACAAGAGATAGAGAGTATTATAAGATGTAAAATGAATAATTTTGATTATATTAAATTTAAAAGGTTTTGTACAAACAAAATGAATCTAACCAAGATTAGAAGGGAAACAATAAACTGAGAAAGAAATTTCTAACAAATGTTTCTGATAAAGGTCCAATTTCTCAGATTTATCAAGAACGAAGTCAAATTTATAAGAATACAAGTCATTCCCCAATTGACAAATGGTCAAAAGATATGAATAAGCAATTTTCATATGAAGAAATAAAAATTATCAATAATCATGAAAAAATGTTCTAAATCACTCTTGATTAGTTAATGACAAATTAAAACAACACTGAGGTACTACCTCACACCTATCAGATTGACCAATATGGCAGTAAAGGAAAGTGATAAATATTGGAGGGAATGTGGCAAAATGGGGACACTAATGCATTGTTGATGGAGTTGTGAACTGATCCAACCATTCTGGAGGGCAATTTGGAATGATATCCAAAGGGCTATAAAACTTTGCATACCTTTTGATCTGGTAATTGGGTCTGTCTACCAAAGAGATAATTAAAAAAGGGGAAAGGTCCTTATACAAAAATATTTATAGCTTGTCTTTTTATGATGACAAAGAATTAGAAATTGAGGGGATGTCCATCCTTTGATGATTGGCTGAATAAATTGTGGTACATATTGGTAATGGAATACTTTTGTGCTATATATAAGAAATGATAAGCAAGATGATTTCAGAAAAAATGGAAAGATCTGTGGGAATGGATATAGCGTGAAATAAGCAGAACTAAGAGAACATTGTACATGATAACAGCAATATTGAACAATGATTATCTATGAAAACTTGGCTCCTCTCAGCAAAGCAGTGATCTGGGACAATCCTGAAAGACTTATGATGGGTAATGCTCTCCACCTCCAGAGAAAAAAATTGTTGGAGTTGTCTTTCACATCAGTGTATCTTTGGTCTTATATTGGGTTTTTGGTTATTTATGAGTATGTTCTTACAACAAAGATCAATAGGGAAATGTATTTTGCATGACAAACAAAATTACACATTTATAAATGTGAGTGGAAGAACCAGGATTCAAACCTTGGACCCTTGCTCCCAAACTAGGGTTCTTTCTGCCATGATGGATCTATCCATCTTTGTAGACCCAGCTCAAGTCTCACCTTTTCTAAGAAGCCTTTCCTGACTGTTGTCATTCTGCCTCCTTTGGGGAAAAATTACAGAGGAGTAGATACTATTAAGATGAAAAGTATCATACTACAACAACAACAAGAACTAGCATTTCTATAGTTCTTTAAGACTATCAACGCACTTTACATGTATTATCTTATTGGATCTTTACCACAATCCTGGGAAGTAGGTGCTATTATTATCCCCATTTTATACATTAAGAAACTGAGGTTGATAGAGGGAGTGAGTGACTTAGAATTTGAACTCAAGTTTTCCTGACTCCAAGTTTGACACTCTATCTAGCATGACAACTAGGGTCATAGGTTTAGAGCTGGCACAGACCCTAGGGATCACCTAGTTCAATACCTTCATTTTACAGATGAAAAATTGAGGCCCAAAGAAGCCTTGACCAAAGTCACATAGATATTAATGAAATAGGCAACCAAGCCAGGATTAACATCTAGACCATCTTAGTCTAAATCTACATCCCCATGCCTCTCACATAATATCTTCTCATGGAGAAATCATTCAGGAAAAAATCAACAGTAATATCAAATTTATTAGAAATAAAGATGAAACTTTTTTAGAGCAAATCTGTCTAATACAAGATATACTTGTCTGCTAGTAACCAGGTTCAGTGAGAGTGACCTTCAGCACAAAGAAGGGGGGGGGGCAGATAGAGGCAGGCTAGAAAAGGGAAGAAATTATCTTGGCTGCTTCTTTGCTGTGGTGCCAAGTGCAAGACTTTGGAGCCAGAGGAATTACATTCAGATCCTGACTCTTGCACTTACCCTCTGCATTTGGATGGGTCACTTATACTCTCTTGGCCTCAGTTTCCTCATCTGTAAAATGAGGGGGTTAGACTAGATGGTCTTTGAAGTCCCTTCCAGCCCTAGAGCTGTGATCCTCATATCCTCTGATCTTAGGTCCAAGATCCAGACCAAATCCAAGGGGGAAGGATGAAAGTCTCCAAATGGCCAAAACCCAAGTTATAGGATCTTGAGGCCCCATAGCAGATTGGTCATCAAGTAAAAATGAATCCTCATATGGGGTTCCATTGGTTTCTTATATCACCGCTTGCTGGACTGATGCTTCAAGGTAGTTCGTTAGGCCAGGGACATTGATAAAGGAGGGGAAAGGAATAGTCTTTCCCTCTTGCATTTAAAAAATTGTACTGATATCTTTCATTTTTATCTCATCTTTTCCAAATATGTCTCTCCCTCTCTCCTAAACAGAGGGCCATCTCTTGTAACAAAGAATAAAATTAAATTAAAAAAAAACAAAAAAATAAAACAAAAAAAACAAAAAAGAGGGGAAAAAAGCAGTTCAGCAAAACTAACCAACACAACAGAGAGTGATCATCTATACAACATTTCATACCTCCTCTGACCCCTGCTTCTGCAATAGGAGAGAGATGAAGTGTCAGTTTTCTTATCTTCTTCACTGCTGGCCTCAATGAAGATAATTACACATGGTTCATTCTGAGGGGTTTGTTGTTGTTATTTTAATTAATGTTATTGTGGTCATGTATGTTATTTTTCTGGTTCTACATACTTCCTTTGGCATCAGTTGGTCTGAGCCTTTCCATGATTCTCCGAATTCTTCATTTTTTATGGCACAACAATTCCATTGCATCCATGTACCATGCTTTTTTAATAATTTGGTTCTCCCAGCATTTTGTGTCCTATGATTATTTCTTGGACTCCATTGGTAGCAAGTTCCTACATATAGTCCTGCAGAAGAGAAACTGAGGTACATAGACATTTAAATAATCTTGTGGGGAGTCATGCAATAAATTAGTGCCAGAGGCAGGACTGGACCCCATTACACTGACAGTGTACACAATACAGAACTGATACCCCTGTCCACTGGGAACACTGGTATTGGTTTGGGAAGTCAAATTATGTATTGTCTTGAACTCAAAGCAGACTGGCTATAGTTTCCCAATACCAAGTTATGGGATGGAGGGGGCAGGGGACATTGGAAATAACCATCTCCTTTTTCTCTTCTTTGTTGGAAGAAAAGATGGGTCCTTGGCACCCTTACTGAAAATCAAAACCATTAGATCGAATTCTGCTGTGTTCAGGGGAAGGATGGCTTTCCCCTAATGCTCCAAGATTCAGGAAATGGCCAACTTGGAAGGCTGACTGAATTAGCTCCAGTCTGTGCTGGTAAAGCCATCCTTCAGTCAGATTTTGTCCTGAAAACCCCAATTCCTTTCTACATCTAATCTGTTCTGAAACCCTAGAGAATGGAAGGCAAGTGAATTGAAGGCAAGGGAAGTCCTGGCTATAGACCTTCAGAGGCAACAAGAATTTTTGTGTTTGTGGCTTTAAGTTAGACCCTTAATACTATTTTGCTGCAGCTTTCCATAGTTTAATTGAATTGAGGGTAAATCTAACTTGCAAATTTTCCCCTTTGATCTCTCTCGCTTTCTTTCTTTCTTTTTTTTTTGTTAGCTCAACAGAGCATGGTTTAGAATAAAAATCATTAATGTTTTCCCTTTTCCTAGTTCTCTTCTCTGTTGCTTGGAAGAAGAGTTCCCTTTGAGCTTCAGGTTTTCTCTTATGATTTCTCTAGTTCCTCTCCAGGTGCCTGGCTGCTCCCCTAACTCACTGGTTGGCTGACCTAACCCTAATCTAATACCCCAGCCCCATTGGGCAGCCCCAGTTAAAATGCAGTCTCAGTTTCAGAACCAATAGTAAAGGAGGCTAATAGGCAGGAAGTTCAGAATAACTATGATCATGCTATGATCAAGCTATGTTATCCCTGCTCTATTCCTGGCAAGGGGAGCTTCATCTTCCCTCAGACTCTTGACATCCAAGTGAGGTCTGAGTCATCTCTGGGGCCCAGGGCAAAGCCCTCATCCTGGTGAGAGTGCTCTAGGAGGAAGGCTTTGACAAGTGAACTGTGTGTTGGATTTAAATTTCAAGCCTGCCTCCTTAAATTTCAATCCATCTCCCTGCTACATCAGATGAGCCCTACTTCTCACATGGAAAAACTGAGGTCCAGAGGGAAGGCTAACAGAGGCTTCAGTGCTCTCAGCTGAGTTGCTATAATAGGTTCCCATCTTCTGGGAAGTAGGATTTTTACCAAGAAAATAAAGCTCCCTCCTTTCCCATATTCTACACTTCAGTCTCCCTCAACGTCATCCTCTTTTGCTCCTTTGCACCAGTCTCTGAGAAAGAGACGGCCAACTTTCTGCTTGTGTGTCTCTGATCCTTTACCTTCCAGACCACTCCAATAGGTAGCTTGGCCTCTCAACTATTTGTTATCTCTAACCTTTTATCTCTTCCCACCTACTGGCTCCTGGTCTGTTGTCCATAGATATGCTTAGCTCTGCCCCCATTTTTTAGGGGTAGATTTTATTTAATTAATTAATTTAGAATATTTTCCCATGGATACAAGATTCATGTTCTTTCCTTCCCCTCCAGTAGCCAGCATGCAATTCCACTAGGTTTTACATGTGTCCTTGATCAAAACCTATTTCCATATTGTTGATATTTGCACTAGGGTGATCGTTTAGCATCTACATCCCCAGTCATATCACCATCGACCCATGTGATCAAGTAGTTGTTTTTCTTCTGTGTTTCTGCTCCCACAGTTCTTCCTCTGAATGTATCCCTCCGACTTGTCCTGGGTCACTGCATTGCTACTGATAGAGAAGTTCATTATATTCAATTGTGCCACAGTATATCAGTCTCTGTGTACAATGTTCTCCTGGTTCGGCTCCTTTCACTCTGCATCAATTCCTGGAGGTCGTTCCAGTTCACATAGAATTCCTCCAGTTCATTATTCCTTTTAGCACAATAGTATTCCATCACCAACAAATAACCACAATTTGTTCAGCCGATCCCCAATTGCAGGGCATCCCCTCGTTTTCCAATTTTTTTGCCACCACAAAGAGCTCAGCTGTGAATATTCTCATACAGGTCTTTTTCCTTATGATCTCTTTGGGGTACAAACCCATCAGTGCTATGGCTGGATCAAAGGGCAGATAGTCTTTTAGCACCCTTTGTCTGCCCCCATTTTAAAGCAAACCTCCATACAACCTTGCCACTCTCCTGAGCTATTCTATTTCTCCTTCCTTTCAGTGCCAAATTCTTTGAAAAAGTCATCTACATTCTTTGCCTGCATTTCCCTTCTTATTAATCACTTCTCAACCCCTTACAATCTGTCTTCTGACACCACTGAGCAACTGAGATGGCCCCCTCTCACTCCACCAGTGATCCAATCAATGATCTCTTAATTATGCAATTCAAATTCTCCTTGTCCTCTTTGCAGCATTTGGCACTATTTCTCTTTTCTGGGTGTTCAGGCCATTGCTCTCAATTGGTTTTGCTCTTACTCATCTGACTATTCCTCAGTTTCCCTTTGGGGTATATATATGTATATATATATATATATATATATATACACATCCCACTGAACCTCTGATCTGGGCCTTCTTTTCTCTGTCCCCTTTCTCTGGTTGGTCTCATGGTTTCCTATCAGTCCAACTAATATCTCTATGCACAGACGACTTCCTCCTAATACCTCATATATGACCCTCATCTTCCTCTTGAACTATAGTTTTATGTCAACTGGACATTCCCACTAGGCTATCCCATTGACATCTCAAGCCCATTCTACATCAACAAATTTATTATTTTCTTCTCACACTTGCCCTTCTCTGAACTTTTCTGCTTCTGTTGAGGATCTTCCTTCCAGTCACTCGGGTTCATTGCTTTGGAGATCTACAAATCTGATCAACTGCCAAGTCCTGTCCAGTCAACTTCTACAGCATCTCTCCCATTCATCTCCTCTTACTCACACGGCCACCCCCCTAGTTCAGGCATTTACCACCTCTCACCTGGATTATTGTGCTCACTTTCCAGTTGGATTTCCAGAGTCTAGTCTCTCTCCCTCTCTGACTCATTAACCACACAGCTGCCAAATTCATCTTTCTAAAACACAGATAATAGCAATAATAATAATATTTATATAATACTTACCAAGTGCCACTCTGCTAAGCACTTTACAATTATTATATCATCTGACCATTTCACTTTCCTTGTGTAAGAAACTTTCATGGATCCCTGTTGCCTCTAGGACAAACTCGGTCATTTAAAATTTTTCCCAGTCTGGCTCCTGGGGACCTTTCCACGTATGCCGATTCTCCTTCATGCTTTCTATTTTGTAACCTACAACTTTGCTGATGCTATTAATTTTCTCTATTAGTATTTTATTTCTCTATTTTTTATTTTCTCACAATCACAATAGCTGACTCAATTAGTATTTTGCTAGGATTTTTTAGGTATACCATCATATCACAAATAAATAGGAAGTTCTATCTTGCCTTTACCTGTATATATGCCTTTAAATTTTTTTCTTTTGTCTTACTACTAATGTTGCTAGCATTTCTAGAACTAGAACAAATAATCCTGGGGAGAGTGAACAACATGGCTTTACTTCTATATTTATTGGAAAAGATTCTAGTGTACCCCCTTCATGCACTCTACAATCCAGCCAAACTGACTTCATAGCCGTTCTCTGACCTTGCCTTTCTATCTCTGTGTCCTTACCTTTGCACAGGTTGGCCCCCAAACCTAGAAGGTGACTCCCTACTCATTTCTGCCTCTAAGAATCAATTTCGAATTCTCTTTAAGGTTTGGTTCATATACTACCTCCCAGAGAAAGCCTTTATGGATTCCTTCAGTTGCTGGTATTCTCTCCCTTCTCAAATGGTCATCTTGTATACATATAGAGTTCTTCCAGTAGTATATAAGCTTGTTAAGGCCAAGGACTGTTTTTGGTTTGGGTTTGTTTTTGTTTGTTTTTGTTTGTTTTTGGTTTGAATTTACTTACTTTTCATCCAGCCTCTTTGGACCTCACTTTCCTCATCTATAAAAGGAGAGGGTTGGACTAAATAAATAGTATTGAAGGTTCCACTAAGCTCAAACATTTATTTATTTTAAAAAACCCTTACTTTCTGACTTGAATCAATACTAAGTATTGATGGCAAGCAAGGCAGAATAACAGTAAGGGTTAGGCAATAGGAGTCAAGTGACTTGCCTAAGGTCACACAGAAAGAAAATATCTGAAGCCAGATTTGAACCTGGGACCTCCTGTCGCTGTGTCTGGCTCTCTATCTACTGATCCACCTACCTGCTCCTTGGAAACATTTATTGTCTATCTATTTCTATGTTTGGTTTCCCTGTATTCACTCAAGTTCATTTCACAATCACAATAGCTGACTCAATTGTCTGGAGATTGTGAAAATGCTATTTTTGTTATCCCAGACTGTTATCCTCCTCATCCCTTGCCATCCTTCTAAGACTGGCCACTCCTCTCATGCTCCTCTGCATAATATAGCATGCCAAGAGAAGTCATACTTTTGGTTCCCTACCACCATCTCTGGACCAACACCTAATCTTGCCAGGTGATCTTTTTCAGAATCTTCCCAAGACAAAAGGAAGCAGTTCAATTTCCTGACAAGGAGTCCATCGACCCTCTAGGTTGCACAGCAAGGGCAACATAATGGCTCTGTATATCTGCCCTCTACCTTTGTCTGAGGGCATATATGGGTGTTTTGAAGGTAATTAGCAATCAATTGGATATGTCAGGTAAAAGATGATGAGGAGTCAAAGATGGTACCTAGGTTGACAGTATGGGTGTCTGGGAGTCTGGTGGCACCCTGGTCACTAATAGAGAAGCTAAGAATAGGAGACGATTTGTGTGTTTGTATAGGGGGAAGATAGTGAGTTCAGTGATAGACATGCTGAGTTTGAGTTGTCTACTGGACATCCAGTTGGAGATGTCTAATTGGCCATTGGAGATGTGAAACTGCAGGTCAGGAGAGAGGTCAGGGCTGGATAAATAGATCAGAGAATCACTTCAATATACATAATTGAAGCCATGGGAATGATGTGATTGCTATACTCTCTTATTCCATCTTTTCTAGTCTAGTCAGTCATAGATCAAGTGTTTACAAACTACTAGGTACTGTGCAAAGTGCAATAAAAGGGCAAAAATATTGTCCCTGCTTTCAGGGAGCTCTCTAAATGGGGAGGCAACATGCATAAATTCTAAAGCACAAGATATATACCTTTATACAAATATGCATATATATATGTTGTATGTGAGTATGTATACTGTAAATGGAAATTAATATCAGAGGAAAGGCAGCAGAAGGTGGACCTGAAGAGGACTCTTACAGAAGGTAGAATTTGAGGCAGAGAATCTTGAGGGAAGCAAGGAAGTAGAAGTGAAAAGGGAGGGCACTCTAGCAGGGGGAAGGCCAGTAAAAGAGGCAGAATTGAGAGCCAGAGTGTGGGAGGAACAGCATGAAGGCCATTGCCACTGGACTGAAAAGTATGTGGACAGGAGTAAAATGTCCATAGACTGGTAAGTTGGGAAGGGGTCAGCTTGTAAAGAACTTTAAAAGCTAAATAGAATATTTGATTCTGGAATTCATTGGGAGTCACTAGGTTTTACCGTGCTGGGGGAGGTGGGAGCGGATAGCAGGGAGACGGACAAAAAATAGTCAGAGGTTCGTCTTTTGGAAGATCATTTTGGCACCTAAGTAGAATGGAGAGAGCTTTGAAGCAGGGGAACAATCTATTGTAAGAGTCTGTCAGTTGATAATCATTTATTAAGCACCCACTGTGTGCCAAGTATTATGCTAAGTCCTAGGGATGCAAAGAATGGCAAAAGAGAGCCCCTACTCTCAAGGAGTTCAGTCTGATGGAAGTAGAAATGTCCAACATACAAACAACTATGTATAAAAAAGACATACACCAGATAAAAAGGAAATAATCAACAATCTGGAGACCCTAGAATGAAGAATTGGGAAAGGCTTTCTATAGGTGATAAGATTTTAGCTAGGACTTGAGGGAAGCCAGGGAAGCCAGGAGGTGGAGATGGGGAGAAAGAGCATTCCAAATAGCGGGATATGGAGTATCTTATTAAAAGAGCAGCATCACTGGATAAGAGAGTCTGTGGAAGACTGGTAGAAGGTGTAAAAAGACTGGAAAGGTGTCTTAGGTTAATGGGGTTAATCTCATTAAATGAGGTTTGCTTTGAATATCAAAAAGGAAGATTTTTTTTATTTGCTCCTAGAAGCAATAGGAAGCCACAGGAATTTATCCAGAAGGGGAAAGGGCCACATACTGAATGGAGAATGGATTGGAGCGTGTAGACGTGTGGTAGATAGACCAACCAAGTAGATTATTACAATAGCCAGTCAAGGTCTGAGGACATAACAGCCAGTGTCAGAGTGGTGGCAATATCAGAGAAGGGAAGGGAGTATTTTCAAGAGATTTTGCACAGGTAAATCTATAGGCCTTAGCATCAAATTGGATATGGGGTGTGAGAGAGGAAAGTCAAGGATGAAACTTAGGCTTTGACCCTGGGGGACTGGGAGGATAGTAATGCCCTCAACAATAATGGGGACATTCGGAAAGGGGAAGAAAAAGATAATGAGTTCAGTTTTGGACACACTGAGTTTAGGATGTCTACAGGACATCCATTTTGCCATATCTAATTGGCCATTGAAGATGCAAGTCTGGAGATCAGCAGAGACGTTAGGGAAGAATGGGTAGACTTGAGAATCATCATCCCAGAGATGATAATTGAATCCATGGGAGCTGTTGAGCTCACTAAGAGAAATATTCTAAAGGGAGACGAAAAGAAGGTCTAGGATGGAGCCCTGGGGCACACCTTTGGACAGCACTCAAGACTTGGATCCAGCAAGAGACCAAAAAGGAGTGGTCAGATGGGTAGGAGGAGAACCCAACGACAGGGGTATCTAGAAAACCTAGAGAGGATGGAGGAGAAAAGGGTGATTGACAAAGTCTGTGGAGATCATAAAACTTGAGGATAGAAAAAAGGCCATGGACCGCACCAGTGACTTGGGAGCCATTCGTTGGGTGATGGGTGGGAAGCCAGAGAGAGTTAAGAAGAGGAGGAAAGGGGAGGAAATGGAAGTTCCTGCGGTGGATGGCCTTCTCAGGGAATCCAGCTACGAACAAGAGGAGAGCCGCAGAGCTATGGCTACTGGGGATGACCGTATCGAGAGACCGTTTTTTTTTTTTGAAGACAGAGCAGAACCAGTAAATGTTAGAGCCAGGGAGCCTCGTCTGCAAGGTCACTGTGCTGCCTGAAAAGCAAGAGAGCCCATGTCACACACATAGAAGTTGCCCTTTATCGTTATTTCGCTATCACTGGGCTGCCTCTGCCAGGGTTCAGGCAATGGTGAGGAGAACTTGCTCCGTCCCCATTGTACAGACTGAGGCAGGTCTTCATTTCCTGGGAGCCATTCAAGTGAGTCAGCTCCGGTCGGCTGCCTTCCTGGGTGGAGTACACCTAAGCAACGCAGGAAAGGTGGGGCGCCTTCAGGAGGCTCCCCGGTGGGCTCCCTGGGCCCGTCACTGCGGGACCCTGACGCGGGGTCCTTCAGCCAGTCCCACACCAGTGGCGTTCCCTTGTGAGACCCCAGGGGCTTTCCTTCCCCTCCCCCCAGGCCAAGCCCTTTCCCCACTCCCCCCACCCCTTCCAAACTAGGCTCTCTCTTGGGCCCTGCTCGGACTTGCCTGGGCCTCCGGAGGTATGTGCCCAGAGCCCCAGGAACTGTGGGATGAAAGAGGAATCCGCTAAAACTTGTTTCCCTCCCAGAGCACATCCCTCCCCTTCCAGCAACCGGATCTCAGTGGAGGCGGCTGGCCCTTTGATCTCAGCGGAGCAAGTCTGCGCTGCCTCCCACTCCTCCCCTTCTCCCCCCTCCCCACCCCCCAGGCTCCAGAGGAAAGACACGAGGAGTCACACTTTAAAGGACAAGGTTTCGGTGGCTGATGGCCCAGTGGGGCTGGGAAGAGGTGGCGGCGGCCGATTTAGAGGAGGGTTTGTTGGCCCTGCCTTTGACCAAAAAATCCTTCCAATTCAACAAGAATTTATTAGGCACCTACTGTGGGCAAGGCAGCTGGCAGGATCAGCAGATAGAGCACTGGGTCTCGAGTGCGGAAGACTCAGTTCAAATGGGACCTCAGAGACTTCCTAGATGTGTGACCTTAGGCGAGTCACTTAATCTCTGTTTTTGCCTTAATCTACTAGAAGAGGAAATGGCAAACCGTTCCAGGATCCATGGGGACATGAGGAATGGAAAAGTACTAAACAACATGCAAGGCACCGAGAGAAGCGAGACCCTGGAGGAAAGGAGAGGGCGGGTGGTTCAGTGATGAGGGTTATGAGACAGGGGGAGGAAGTGACTTGGGAGCTCTGTTCACCCTTTTATTCAGTCACTGGCTTCTCTGAACCTGCTTGACCCATACTATCTCCTTCCTCCTCCTTCACTCAATCAAATGGAAACAGAGGTAGGAAGTGTCCACTGAAGCAGACCAAAGCGGGATGGATCCTGATCATGGGCAGAGGAGGGAGACCTGGATAGCTTCCCTAGAGAGGGTAAAGACAAGAGCAAATGTCTGTCTACCCTGAAGGAAGCAGGCCAACCCTGGCTTTCCATTAAGCTATAAGAAATGAGGAATTCCTTGGCAAATCTGGTCATGACCATTGCCCCTGCCCTGGGATCACTAAAGCCCCATTCTCCTATCTGGCCCTCTCTGTGTTCCCCCAGGGCTTGGGAATGCTACAAGGGAGGGAGGGAGAGATAGCCTTGGCATCTGGAGAACCAGGGCAGTATCCTTACTGGGACAAGGATGTCAGCTTGGAAAAGCCATATAACCACTAGTTTCCTCATCTGTAAAATGGGGATAACACATTTCTTACCTCACGGTTATTCCAGACCCTAAAGTATTATAAAAATGTAAACCATTATCCACTGACAAATGGAATTTGTTAACCTTCAAATTAGTTTATAAAATTAAAATAAAAGAATGAGATTCCAAGAGAACAGGACAACAGGTAAGTTTTAAAGAGAAGCTGTAATTGAGTGACAAACATACCCCAGACGGAGTCAGAAATCTTGAATTCTAGTTCCAGTTTTACATAACTAGTGTGTATCATGTCCTTGAACCTTAGTCTCCTCATCTATAAAATGGGGATTCCTGGCCTACTTATCTCCCCAAGTTATCATGAAAATCAAATAGAATAATGGATGTGATATGATATAATAAAGCTCTAAAAATATGAGAAATTTTCAGTGGGAAGCAAATGCAGGCTACTGGAAGGCTGCGTGTTACAGATTTAAAGTCAGGAGATCTGGGTTCAAACTCTAGCTTTTGCCCCTTGCCATATGGGCAGCTCACTTTAATTATCTGACCCTGTCTTCCCTCAACTACAGAGGAGGAGTTAACCTCTTCTGAAGTCTTCCTTGGAGACTTCAGGCCTTTTCACTGGCCATCCCCCATCCCTTCTTATCATCACCTTGTGTCTCCCTGAGTCTCAGTCAGACTCTCCTCTTTCTGCCAGAAGCCCCCACCCCTTTTTTTTAACTCTTCCCTTCCGTCTTGGAGTCAACACTGTGCATTGGTTGCAAGGCAGAAGAGTGGTAAGGGCTAGGCAATGGGGGTCAAGTGACTTGTCCAGGGTCACACAGCTAGGGAGTGTCTGAGGTCAAATTTGAACCCAGGACCTCCCACCTCTGGGCCTGGCTCTCCATCTACTGAGGTACCCAGCTGCCCTCTGCCAGAAGCTTTTTCCAGTCCTCCTTAATCTTAGTACCTTCCTTCTGAGATGGGGCACCTCCAGTTTGTCTTGCTTGGAGCTTGTACGTAGGTGCTAGCATGTTGAAAGCGGGGCCTGCCTTTTGCTTTTCATCTTTATCTAGACCTTAGCACAGTTTCCCCACTGTAAACCAGGCACTCTGTAAATGCTGGTTGACATGTCTTGGTGGGAAAAAGCAAAGGTCCTCTCTCTGGGCCCAGGTTTCTGCCTTAGCCTGCCTTCCCTTGCTCAGCCCCCTCCAGTCCAGGGTGGTGGAGCCCATGGGGGCTGTAGGAGCTGTCCCTGGGAGCTGCCCCTGAACTTGGGAGAGAGTGGGAGAGTGGAGGCCCGGCTCTTGCTGCTGAGTCATCCTGTTGTGTAAGAAGGCCTGGCTAGGAGACTGCTCCATGCAGGGGCAGCTCCCAGGAGCGGCTGCTGCATGACTCAGAAAAGCATGGGGCAGAGTTGAATGACTCCTACACAGCATGTTAGAGAATTAGAGTCACAGAGTGTGCAGGCCCACTGCCTGTCAGAGCTGGCATCTTAGAACTCAATGGCAGATCTGGGAGGGACCTCAGAACACCAGATGTCAGTGCTGGAAGGACCCTTAGAACCCAGGATGTCAGAGCTGGAAGGACCCTTAGAACCCAGGATGTCAGAGCTGGGAGGGTCCTTAGAACCCAGGATGTCAGGGCTGGGAGGACCCTTAGAACCCAGGATGTCAGAGCTGGGAGGACCCTTAGAACCCAGGATGTCAGGGCTGGGAGGACCCTTAGAACCCAGGATGTCAGGGCTGGGAGGACCCTTAGAACCCAGGATGTCAGAGCTGGAAGGACCCTTAGAACCCAGGATGTCAGGGCTGGGAGGACCCTTAGAACCCAGGATGTCAGAGCTGGGAGGACCCTTAGAACCCAGGATGTCAGAGCTGGGAGGACCCTTAGAACCCAGGAGGTCAGGGCTGGGAGGACCCTTAGAGCCCAGGAGGTCAGGGCTGGAAGGACCCTTAGAACCCAGGATGTCAGGGCTGGGAGGACCCTTAGAGCCCAGGAGGTCAGGGCTGGGAGGACCCTTAGAACCCAGGATGTCAGAGCTGGGAGGACCCTTAGAGCCCAGGAGGTCAGGGCTGGAAGGACCCTTAGAACCCAGGATGTCAGGGCTGGGAGGACCCTTAGAGCCCAGGAGGTCAGGGCTGGAGGGACCCTTAGAACCCAGGATGTCAGGGCTGGGAGGACCCTTAGAGCCCAGGAGGTCAGGGCTGGAAGGACCCTTAGAACCCAGGATGTCAGGGCTGGGAGGACCCTTAGAGCCCAGGAGGTCAGGGCTGGGAGGACCCTTAGAACCCAGGATGTCAGAGCTGGGAGGACCCTTAGAGCCCAGGAGGTCAGGGCTGGAAGGACCCTTAGAACCCAGGATGTCAGGGCTGGGAGGACCCTTAGAGCCCAGGAGGTCAGGGCTGGGAGGACCCTTAGAACCCAGGAGGTCAGAGCTGGGAGGACCCTTAGAGCCCAGGAGGTCAGAGCTGGGAGGACCCTTAGAACCCAGGATGTCAGGGCTGGGAGGACCCTTAGAACCCAGGATGTCAGGGCTGGGAGGACCCTTAGAACCCAGGATGTCAGGGCTGGGAGGACCCTTAGAACCCAGGATGTCAGGGCTGGGAGGACCCTTAGAACCCAGGATGTCAGGGCTGGGAGGACCCTTAGAACCCAGGATGTCAGGGCTGGGAGGACCCTTAGAACCCAGGATGTCAGAGCTGGGAGGGTCCTTAGAACCCAGGATGTCAGAATTGAGAGGACCCTTAGAACCCAGGATGTCAGAGCTGGGAGGACCCTTAGAACCCAGGAGGTCAGAGCTGGGAGGACCCTTAGAACCCAGGAGGTCAGGGCTGGGAGGACCCTTAGAGCCCAGGAGGTCAGGGCTGGAAGGACCCTTAGAACCCAGGATGTCAGGGCTGGGAGGACCCTTAGAGCCCAGGAAGTCAGGGCTGGGAGGACCCTTAGAACCCAGGATGTCAGGGCTGGGAGGACCCTTAGAGCCCAGGAGGTCAGGGCTGGAAGGACCCTTAGAACCCAGGATGTCAGGGCTGGGAGGACCCTTAGAGCCCAGGAGGTCAGGGCTGGAAGGACCCTTAGAACCCAGGATGTCAGGGCTGGGAGGACCCTTAGAGCCCAGGATGTCAGAGCTGGAAGGACCCTTAGAACCCAGGATGTCAGGGCTGGGAGGACCCTTAGAGCCCAGGAGGTCAGGGCTGGGAGGACCCTTAGAACCCAGGATGTCAGGGCTGGGAGGACCCTTAGAGCCCAGGAGGTCAGGGCTGGAAGGACCCTTAGAACCCAGGATGTCAGGGCTGGGAGGACCCTTAGGGCCCAGGAGGTCAGGGCTGGGAGGACCCTTAGAACCCAGGAGGTCAGGGCTGGGAGGACCCTTAGAGCCCAGGATGTCAGAGCTGGGAGGACCCTTAGAACCCAGGATGTCAGAGCTGGGAGGACCCTTAGAACCCAGGATGTCAGAGCTGGGAGGACCCTTAGAACCCAGGAGGTCAGAGCTGAGAGGACCCTTAGAACCCAGGATGTCAGAGCTGGGAGGACCCTTAGAACCCAGGATGTCAGAGCTGGGAGGACCCTTAGAACCCAGGATGTCAGAATTGGGAGGGTCCTTAGAACCCAGGATGTCAGGGCTGGGAGGACCCTTAGAACCCAGGATGTCAGAGCTGGGAGGACCCTTAGAACCCAGGATGTCAGAGCTGGGAGGATCCTTAGAACCCAGGATGTCAGGGCTGGGAGGACCCTTAGAACCCAGGATGTCAGAGCTGGGAGGACCCTTAGAACCCAGGATGTCAGAGCTGGGAGGACCCTTAGAACCCAGGATGTCAGAGCTGGGAGGACCCTTAGAACCCAGGATGTCAGAGCTGGGAGGACCCTTAGAACCCAGGATGTCAGAGCTGGGAGGACCCTTAGAACCCAGGATGTCAGAGCTGGGAGGACCCTTAGAACCCAGGATGTCAGAATTGGGAGGACCCTTAGAACCCAGGATGTCAGAGCTGGGAGGACCCTTAGAACCCAGGATGTCAGAATTGGGAGGACCCTTAGAACCCAGGATGTCAGAGCTGGGAGGACCCTTAGAACCCAGGATGTTAGAATTGGGAGGACCCTTAGAACCCAGGATGTCAGAATTGGGAGGACCCTTAGAGCCCAGGATGTCAGAGCTGGGAGAAACTTAGAAAAATCTAGTCTACATGTTATAGATACAGACTACAGGAAATAGAGGCCTATAGAGTTTAGGTTAGTGGTAGAGCCTGGATTAGAACTGGGCTTCTGACTGGATTGTTTCCAGTCTAGCCCTCTCTCCACACTACTTTGCCTGTTGATTTTATGTCTTTTCTCCTCAACTCTCCCACTTGAGCAGTGCCTAAAGAAGGACCCCAGAGATAATAGATGTGCAGTATATGTTGACTGAATAGATATTTGGTAAGTTTAGTTATCACTTGTCAATCAACACTTTTTAATTTAGCTAGTTCTGTAGTGGGGTGTTTCACCAACAAGTTGTTTACCTGTGATTTTTAACTGCGAGCCAGGATAGTTTATAGAGTTAGAACTAGAAGGGATCTTAGAGGTCATCTAAGCCTCTCATTTTATAGTTGGAGGAAATGAG